>NC_072792.1:188412341-188769008 GCF_028583425.1 Eublepharis macularius
GGCTGCCCGGTAGCGAGGGCAAGCTTGGCGACCGGCTCGCGGGAGGCTCCAGGCGGGAACTGACCAGGGAGCGCCTAGCCAGGCTCGCTGGAGGTTTCCCCGGCAGGCGCCCGGCTGCTAACAGCGGCTTGGGCCCATATGAGGCAGGCTTCCATGGAGGCAGGGGAAACAGCACTTTAAAACACAGTCCAAGGCAGGGAACAGGCACGGTCCATGGCAGATGGCAATGCAGGCACGGGGCACACTTGTAACACAGTCCAAACACACACTGGAAATCCAGATACAGGTCTGGGCAGAGTTGCCCAGGAAAAGAGTCCTTTGTGCAGTTATCCAAACATGGAGTCAGGGAACTACACAGTCTATTGTAGCAGCAAGGCAATTGACACGCAGGCAGGAAACTGACACGTGTATTAACACACACACGTGCAAAGCAATCTTTGTGTAGCAATAAAACAGCAATGCAGGAAACTTTAACACAGTTCATAGCAGGCCTTAAAGCAGGGGAGGGGGCCTACTTGGCAACACTAGCAACAGTCACTGAGAGAATCTGTTTATTAAAGCTACAGCTGCTCCTTTTATCATTTTGGGGTTTTTTTCCCCCAGATTTTATATTTTTCTGCAAACTTGGGACATATTTCAAGTGTGAAGGAAGTTCTGCCTTGTCCATTCATGGTTCCAGTCTCCAGATTTAAGTATCCTCAGATCAGGGCCACTTGACTATTAGTATATAAGATAGCTGATGATCAACATCCTTAGGAAGGGGTAGAAGAGGCAAAATATAAGCATCTATAGTGCGAGATTTATGCGAGCTGAAGAGAAACCCGAGTGCATCTATAGTGAGTGAGGAATACTTCAGGAGAGACCAAGAGACCGCACAAATAGTCATCACAACAACCACAGTCCTGAGGATTACGTGTTGAAGATGCTCCACCTGTTCCACTGGTGGCCCCACTTGCCAGGCAGGACTCCGAGGTAGATGGATCCTGAGTTGTCTGGCAAAGGAAGGCAGGCAGGCAGGCAGGACGGACAGATGGACGGACAGGACAGGTGGGCAGCCAGACAAGGAAGGAAGAGAAGGAGAGGGAGAATTGGGTGGTGATTTCATCTCACATTATATGATGTGCAACAGCCTCGCTTTTCAAAAAAAGGCAATAAATAAATTACTTGACTGGAGTGAGTTGGTTTGTAATGTATACATTGCTGCATGCTTAAGTATGGGGTGAGACCTCCACTAGCCCTCAAATTGTGCCAGAGGAGGGACTAAAGTTTGAAACACGTGGGGCATCAAGTTTCTAAAATGAATATATTTTCAGTTCTCCATTGTGGGTGGACCCCCCCCCCCGCTACTCACTCCACCATCCTTTTTCTTTCCGTTTTCGGGTTACAGGAGATTTCCACTGTTCAACAGCACCCCTTCCTATCCTCCCACATTCATCCTGCTGGGAGTCCCTGGGCTGCAATCTGTACACTCCTGGCTCTCCATCCCTTTCTGTGCTGGGTACCTCATTGCACTCCTGGGGAATTTCACCATCCTCTTCATCGTGAAGACAGAGGCCAGCCTCCACCAGCCCATGTTCTATTTCCTCTCTGTGCTCTCGATCATCGATCTGGGCCTGTCCACCTCCACCCTGCCCAAGATGCTGGCCATCTTCTGGTTTGGCCTGGGGGAGATCAGCTTTGGGGCCTGCCTGACCCAGATGTTCTTCATCCACTCCTTCACGGGCATGGAATCGGTTGTGCTGGTAGCCATGGCCTTTGACAGATATGTTGCCATCTGTCACCCCCTGAGATACACCACAATCTTAACGAAGAGCCGTATAGCCTGGATGTGTGCTACAGTTGTGCTGAGAACGTTCATCCTTGTTTTTCCCATTGCTTTGCTGACCCTGCGCTTGCCTTTCTGCAGTGGCAGGATCAATATTGGCCACACTTACTGTGAGCACATGGGCATCGCCAAGCTCTCCTGTGCCGACATCAGGATCAATATGGTCTATGGCTTGTTTACTATCTCTTTCCTTTTTTTGGATGTGGTCTTGATCCTTTTGTCCTATGTGCAAATCCTTCGCACTGTTTTCCGGCTGCCCTCCAAGGAGGCCCGGCTGAAATCCCTGGGCACCTGTGGCTCCCACGTGGCTGTGATTTTTGTGTTCTACACACCAGCGTTCTTCTCCTTCCTCACCCACCGCTTTGGCCGAAACATCCCCCGTTATGCCCACATCCTCATCGCCAATCTCTACGTGATTCTTCCCCCAGTGCTCAACCCGATCATTTATGGGGTGAGGACGAGAGAGATCCGCAGGAGAATAGCCGAAGCTCTGTGGCACAAGGGGCACGTTTTTTTAAGGTTATCCTGATTCTCGTAAAAAAGAGGGTATAGCAACATTCACAGGTAAGGAATTTGTTGAACCTTTGCCTTTTGTAGAAAACAGCTCCTCAGGGTTTGTGGCATTTTCATGAGGTGAATTTTGCAGGGCTTCCAGCTCTATGTTGGGAAATACCTGGAGATTTGGGAGTGGTGGCTGGGGAGGGCTATGTTTGAGGAGGGGAGAGGCTTCTGTGTTCAGAGTGTCTTGAGTGTGCTTTTATTCCCAAAGTAGCTTACAACGTTGTTCCACGCTCCTACATTTTATCCTCACAACAACCACCCTGTTTGGTAAGCTAGGCCGAGAGTGAGTGACTGCTGCAGTGACATCAAGCCAGCTTCCATGGGGTGGCAGAACGCAGTTGCCCAAGGATCTAGCCTGACGCCCTAACCGCTACTCCACACAGTCAAAGGGCAGCCAAGCACTCCTTATTCCCTCGGCCTTCTCAACACTTTTTCCTCCTCTTGGTCTGGACTGTCCCTGCAGCTGTTTTTTTCCGGAAAGGAACTATGTCTCAGCCGCTTCCTGAATCTTTGTTCTCTCCGACCAAGCCATTTGCCTCTTCTCCGCCTTTTCTCCATGCTAATGCTGCATGAAACTGGGTTAAACATCAAATAGTACAAATATTGAGATCTACAGAAGAAACACTATGGTCACAAATTCTAGATCCACTACACTCTCTGACGAAGAGAACTTGATTCTCGAAAGCTTATGCTACAATAAAATTGGTTAGTCTTAAAGGTGCTACTGGACTCTTTTTGATTTTGCTACCACAGACTAACATGGCTAACTCCTCTGCAACTACACTCTCCAGTCTCAATACAGGAGATTTTATGGTGTAAGCATCACCTTAGACTGACTCAAATTGAAAACAATATATTTTGGTTAAACTTACTCAAAATATGGGACCACTACAAACTCAAGTTAGTCCCACCAATATCACGATACTCAACCATACTCATGCAAAACTGTTTCCCACCAGGCTGCAACATGATCAGTCACAAACAGTGGAAATTCTTGTCCAGTATAAAACTTTGTGACATATCATCTCAAATGGGAATTCTAACAAAAAATGAATTGGAATTAAAACTAAATCCCATGGTTTACATATTTACAACTGACAAATATGGGAAATAAAATACACTTAAAGGACATCCTATCAAAACCAAAAACTCAATTTGAAGAGCTTTTGGAAACAAACAATCAACAAAGACGTGGATTGATCTCCAAAATCTATAAAACTATTATGATCCTCCATAGACCAAAACAATATGCCTATCAAAATAAATGGCAACAAGCCTGCAATGCTCTGATCTCTTTTGACCAATGGAAAAAGATATGGTCTTCCTCTACATTAAACTCCAAAGCAATAAATATAAAACTTCAATCATGGGCAGCCCAATCCTAAGAAGGGCACGGAAAGTGAACAGGAACCGAACTAAGGCTTGCGAGGGCGCATCTAGCCCGTACGCCCGCGTAAGTGGCCCTCCGCCCGCGCTGGGACGCGGCGCTGGCCCGCCGGCGGGCCAGCACCGGTGCAAGCCACAGGCGCCCGGGCGGCGGCGCAGGAGTGGCGTAGAGCCCTACGCCGACGCAGGGGGGGGCAGGGAGCAAGGCGGGGTCGGAGTTAGTCCTCTCCCTAAGCTCCTCCAGAAGCGGGAACGCCCACAGCGGCGCAAAAAAGCTACGCCACGGAAAAAGAAGGCGTAGCCCATAGGCGTCCATGGAACGGCGAAAAATCAGCCCCCTCTCTGAGCGCCCCGCCCCGCCCCTATGGCCCGAAGGAGCATAGGATGAGAACTATCCTGGGGACCAATCAGCGTGCGCGCCCGGCGTGGACGAGCCCCCCTCTCTGCACCCAATCACCTGCGACCGCGCCCTACAAAACATCCGGCCAGCGCCGCCCAAACCCCCAGGTAAGTGAGCACTCGGCCGGAGGCTCTGCCCGTCTGCTGAGTGGCATTGCCCCTTTGAAAACCGAAACGGGCTGAGGGCATTCACATTGGCAGGCGCAGAATGCACTCGGGGGACTTTGCGAAAAACTGGGGGAACTTCGCATAAAGGGGAAGAGGTGCAAATGTCTGCCTAACTCTCTTTCTACCGTGATAGAAAGAATGACTCAACAGCTAACTGGACTCATGCATGCTAGTTGCTTCTAACTAAGCACAAACAAACTAACCCTTCCGTGGCAGAAGGGAATGACACTTTGCAAATTAACCGCATGCTCTCCCGTTTCCTTGCAGGTGCCCTGACTCTGGCGCTCCCACCTGGTGATGACCGACGGAGCGCTGACAGGTAAGGAGGAGGTGGGGGGGGCATTCCGCAGATTAGTGCAAACCGCCCATTCACCTGAACCCACCCGCTCACTTGCCGCTTTGGGTGAGGCCCAGCAGGGGTGGGGGGCAACCATGGCCGCCCCTGGCTGCCTCAGAGGCAGGCGCCTCGAAAACCACATGTGGCCAGGTGTTTGTTGTGACCAGCTCATTCCCTCCCATAAAGGTAAAGGCTTCCCAAGGCTGAGTGCATCCTCGCCAGACCGTCAGGCATCAGCTGCTGCCCTCGACCATGTGCAACCCCCCCCGGATGGCGGAGTGTGGGGCTTGCCTTGCCAGTGGAACGAGGCAAAGCCCACACGTGTCTTTTTCCCCCACAGGCACGTCCAGGGCATGGCTGCTCCCCCGCGCCCCGCCCTCCCCAAACATCTCTGACGGACGGTTGGCTGCAGCCCAGGAAGCACCGTCGCGCCGCGGCCTGCATCCCAGCCCCGCCCCTCCGAGCGGGAAGGAGGGCTGTGTGGAATGCTCCGGCTCCCTCGCCAGCCTAAACGCAAGCCCGCTCTTTCCAGTGCAATAAAACGAGATGTACAACAACTGTTTTCTGTGTCTGCGAGTCTGACTTCGTCCTCCGCCCCTCCCCCAACACTCCCGTCACATCTCCCCACCTGCACATTGCCACAAATGTATCCGACACACCCCGTCTTGCCTCCCCGCCCCCTCCCTCCCTCCTCCTCCCCCCTCCTCCTCTGTATTTGACCAGTGTCTGTACCACCCATCTGCCGAAGAGAACTTGATTCTCAGAAGCCTATGCCACAATAAAACTGGATAGTTGTAAAGGTGCTACGGGACCCTTTTTGAATTCGCTACCACAGGCTAACACGGCTAACCCCCCTGCATCTATGGCCAGGTAGAGGGTTGGGGCGGGGCATGTGAGCGGGGAGGGGGATCAATCCCCGGTGGGGAGAGTAGCTGGCACCCGATAAGCCAGGGAGAGGGTGGTGCGAGCTGCCGCTGCAAGGGGGCGGGAGATGGCGGGGGAAATGGTCTGCTCGCTGGAACCCTAGCCCCCACCAATGGAGAATCCAGGGTGGTGGCAGGCGGATGCCATATCCCGGGCAGGAGGTCTCGCGCGCCTGGGGAGGGTCGCCCCCATCGCAGCCGCAGCCCCAGCAACACAGTCCCATGAGCGGCCGCCTCCCAGAGTGGGTCCAGCCCCTCGGGCGTCTGCAGCAGCCCCATTGGTCATTCCAACACCTTCCACCCCAGGGCGTCCTGCCTCGCATCCAATCCCGTGGAGCAGTTGCCAGCCTCCCACACCAACAGGCCATGGTTGTTGGGAGGGGTGGGGTGTGTCCGAGGCTGCGCGTGGCTCCGCCCTGGCTCGGCGCCGTCTCCTGCGTTCAGCAATTGTGGCCACTCGCGTTGCCCTGCCGGGGGGGAACCACTCCGAGGCTGCCAGCCCCGCCAATCCTGCAGGGAAGGCCGCTGGCCCCGCCCACAGGGGCAGTGGAAGAGCGCATCAGCTGCGCAAAGTGGCTAAAATGCGGGAGCCCGAGGCCCCCCGGCTGGCTGCCACAGCGTGCCCCTTCCCCGGCCGGGCCATGCAGGCTGGGTGGCCACCCCAGGCCCGGGAGGGCCCCCCGATGGCAGGTTGCATGACTGCCCCAGCTCAGGGCGGCATGCCAGGCAGGGCAGGTGCGTTAGGGCAATATGGAAGACATGCCAGAGCGGCCCCTGGCCAGTCCTTGTGCATCCTAAGCCCCCCCCCTTGGAAGGGATGCGCTGTCACCGCGGGCCTGGTCATGCGCTCATGGTGCCAGGGCAGGATATGGCTGGCAGTTCACCAAAGTATCGCAGGCAGACACGGGTCCATGTGTAGATGAGCTTTATTCCCAGTCCCACGGCGCAACGTGCAGCCAGGCCCAAGGGTTCACGTCCCGCAAGGATGCACTTGAGCAGCACAGCATCCCCGCAAGGGAAGAGGGCCCTGGGGCCATAGGAAGCCAACCACCACGGCCCCCTCCCCTCCAACCCACAGGTCTGAGACGGGGGGGCCTGTGCTGAACCTATCCATGAACTATGCAGCTGCCAGACAGAAGATAGGGAATTGTTACATCTCAGACCCTCCAAGGTCATGCCGGCGGGCGGTGTAGTTCGGTGGGCAGCACAGAAACACTATACCCACAGCGGTCCCGGCTGCATGGAGGGCGACGGGTGGCGGGAGCAGTGGGCGGCCAGGCTCGGGGCCCAGCTCATTGCCAAGGCAGCCGGGAATGACCTCCTGGCAGATGAGGGTGCGATGACTGCGCGGCCAGTTTACCTGGAGGAGCTCTTCCCTGGCCGTGCGGAGGAGGCCCACCTCATACGAGCGTGGCTAGACACGGCGCTGTGCGAGGTGGAGCATGACCTCCTGGAAGAGGAGGTGGCTGCGGGCCCCGCGCGCAGTAAGTCAGGGTCCTCGGCGCCATCCAGGGAGCCTCCTCCGCTGCCACAGAGGGCAGGCCGTAAGGGCCCGGAGGCGTCCCAGCCACTTCCGTCGAGGCGCAGGTTGCAGGTGCTTGCAGCAGATACCGGGCTGCCACCAACGGGTGCCCCCCTCCCTCTCTCCCCCCTCTGCAGGGACCATCAATGACAGGTGGATGGCTGCCATGGACCGGGTTCACGGGGCATTCCAGCAGGCGCGGGCAGCGGCACCATGTGAGTCTCGCCAACAGGAGGGGCACGGGCATGTGGGGTGGGGCAGCCTGCGGCCACGACAACAACCCCAGAGCCCACAGGGGCCCTGACGCTCCCATCCCCCACCTCTTGCCCCCACAGCGGCGCCCGCCCGGAGCCCCTCGCCAGATGAGGAGGAACTTGGGAGGGGCTTCACCGCCTGGTCTCCACCCCGCTACCCGCCACCCGCTGAAGACCCAGAGGGTGACCCAGTGGAGGGGCCTGGCAGGAAGCGGCCGAAGCTGGAGCCTGTCCCCGCAGACGGCCGGGCAGCTGCCGAAATGCCATCCCAGGCACAGGCATCTTGGACCCCAGCCGGGCCCCTGCTCTGTAACGGGGATGCCGTGGCGGGGCCGCTGGCCTCCCCCTGCTCCGACGCGCTACCTAGCCCTCACCCTCCTGGCTGCTGAGGCCAGGGTTCTGGGTTGGCAAGCTGCTCTCTGGGCGCCTGATGCGGCCCTGGAATCGATTGGGAATAAAGCCAAGTTCGTTAACCGCTTTTCCCGTGCAGCCCGTCCATGGGGGGCGGTGGCTGCTGGCCGGGGCGGCTTTCCCATGCTCTCTACATGCAGGGGTTGAGGGAGCGGGGACTCGGAGGGGCCGCCTGGGACACCATAGGGGCGTAAAGGGCGAGTGTTTGGCCGGCCGAGCCCCCCATGGCCAGGCATGGCCCTCAGCGCGCAGCATGCCACAGGTGCTCCGCGACCCTGTCTCGCACAGCTCGGTCATGCTCCTGGGGCTCTGCAGGGGCGTCAGGAGAAAGGCGACCGGCGGGCAGCAGCCAGGGGTCCTCGCCTGGGCCCTCTGTGGCTGGCAAGGGGAGCTGCTGGCGCACGGCAATATTGTGCAGCATGACACAGGCAGCCACGAGCTTGGCGACGGTGAACGGCTGCATGGCCAGGCGGCCGCCCGTGTGATGGAGGCATCTGAAGCGCATTTTCAGCTGACCGAAAGCACGTTCGATCACCATCCTCGTGCGCCGGTGGGCCTGGTTGTAGTTGGCTCTGTCGGCGGGCTCATCCGCAGGGTATGGCGTCAGGAGGTAAGGCAGCAATGGATAGCCACGGTCACCTGCAAGGGGAGGCGGAGTTAGGATCTCCCTTCCCATCCCCGTCCCCTCACAGCTCCCCCACCAACTCCTGACCTAGGAGCCAGCCTCTCCCCTCAGGCCATGATGACAGGAGCCTGTTCAGGCCGGAGGTGGTGAAGATCTGTGCGTCGTGGACGCTTCCCGGGAACTTGGCAACGAGGTCCGTGAAGATCCCCTGGTGGTCACAGGCTGCCTGGACGTTGATACTGTAGAACCGGTGCCGATTCCTGTAGACCTGCGGCTCCTCTCTGGGAGCGCATATGGCCACATGCGTGCAGTCGACTGCTCCAATCACATTGGGGAAGCCTGCAAAGGAGGAGAAGCCAGCCCGGATGGGTGCCAACTCTGCCTCCGAGGTGGGAAAGTGGATGTGCTCGCGGATCCGACCAACTAGGGCGTCCAGGAAGGCATGCAGGCAGCGGCTGGCGGATGACTGGGAGACCTCCAAGGCCTCAGCCATGACTCCCTGGAAGGAGCCGGTCGCAAGGTAGCGGAGGGACAGCAGGACCCTCTGGAGGACGGGGATGCCCCGGGGAGCCGCAGCTTGCCCCTGAAGGGCGGGCGCGAGCTCCTCGCACAGAGCCTGTATGGCTGCCCTGTCCAGGCGGAAGCGGTCCAGGCAAGTCATGTCGCCCAGGAGCAGGGATGGCACCCTGGCCTGGAACCGGCGGCGGCGTCTGAGGCGGCGCCGCCTGAGGGCCGCTCGGACAAACACGGCTGGCAGGAGGTGGCTGGTCCGGATGGCTGGGAGCCGCGGCGGCAGTGGCGGGCACCAGGCGGGGATGATCAAGGTCCTGCCTGGAAGGAACGCAGGTTGAGTTCCAGCACCCTGAACCCCCCCCCCCACGCACAGCAGCAGGCCTACCGGTCTCAGCGGCCCGTTGCAAGTGGTGCTCAGGAGCAGGTCCTCTGTCCGCTGCATGGGCCGTCCCAGCCACCCTTCCCGGTCCTGCACCCCCTGTGCCCTCCTCCATCTTGCCGAGGGGATGGGTGAGCACATGACTAGGTGGCTGGTTCCCACCACTTATCTCGGGGACCAGACATTCCAGCGGGCACTACCCCCATGTCTGCTGAGAGCACTAGTGGCGGCGGAAGCCAGCGCCAGGCAAACTGGACAGAGGCCGAGAGAGTGCTGCTTTTTGGGCTCGTGGTGGAGAATGCGGAGGTCGCCCTGAGCACGCACAGGGGCGCCTCGTCCCGGTCTCGACGACGGGCATTCTGGCAGATGGCAGCTGACAGGGTCTCGGCTGTGGGCAACGCGCCCCGCACTGCTCACTCGGCAATGAAGCGCTGGAATGATTCTTTCGGGCAAACGAGTGCGCCTCCTCATGTCTCAGGGGGTTCCTTATGAGCGGGCCCTTGACGAGGGGCTCCCAGGCCCAGAGGCGGTCATGCGAGCGGTCATCCCGGAGGCGGTGGTGGGCGGCCTGGGCGTTGAGGTCCTGCCCGGTTAGTATTTGTGGATTCAGGGAGGCGAGGGGGGGGGACGTATGGATCGTGGCACATGTGTGACAGGGCCTCTCCCGTGAGTAGGCACGGCCCCTGAGGGTCCAGACCCAAGCCAGGCGGAGGCAGAGGCAGCGGAGTCTGTGCCCCCCCTGGCAGAGAGCGGGGCCCAGGAACCGGCAGCCCTTCCACCGCCACAGCAAGCCCCTGCTGCCAGCGACGAGGAGCCTCAACCGGGCCCGTCGGGGGGCATGGATCCGGAGCACGGTATGTATCTGTGGCCCTGCTGCTGGTGGGGCCAGGGACCGGCTCGGCCGCCGGCCTCGGCCACACATCCAAGGCCACTCATGGCGCCGACCGGTCTCAAGACGAGGGGCTGCGGCCGCAGTTGGAATGGGTGTGCTTGGCCCGGCTCGGTGGCCTGTGGCAGCCCATGTTGGGCCGCTGCTCTTCCCTCCCTGGGGCCTCTTCCCACCCATGTCTCGCTCCAGCAGGGACCATGCGCCTGGAGATAGGCGGGGAGGTGATTGCCCAGCTGCGCGAGCTGCCACCCTCCCGGAGGACCTCTGCTGCCGGAGCGGCTCTCCTGCAGTCGCTCGGCTTCCCTGTGTCGGTGGAGGGTGAAGGTGGCCCTGGGACTCCGCCGGTTCAGGACACCTCATCGACAGAGCCGCTCGAGGAGCTGTCCCAGCCTGCAGCACCATCCCCTCCAGCCCCCCCGCCCCCGGGTGCCATGGGCCGTGTGCGGGAAGGACCTGGCTCCGCCTCTGAGGGGGAGGGGCCCATGGAGGGGATCCTTCCAGGCGCACGGGCTCGCGGCCCCCGCCCTGCCCAGCGGCTTCCCCCGACACTAGCCGCAATGTGGGCGGCAATCGAGAGGGAGCGGCTAGAGGTGCACGCTGCATGGGAGGAGGCGAACAACCGCGGCCGGGAGTTCATGGCTGCAGTACTGGAAGTGGGGGAAGGGGTCCGTGCCTCTCAAGTCCGTGCCGAAGCCCTGCTCGGGCGGCTCGTCGCCATCCTCGACCCTCCGGCCCCACCCGCTGCAGCAGCTCCACCCGCCCCAGAGGCACCCCTCCCTCGGGCCCAGTTGCGTGCGAGAGGCTGGGCCCGTGGACGGCCAAGGGGGTCCGGCCGCCGGCCTCACCGGTGACCGCCGCTGCCGCCTTGGGGGTGGGGTGGGGTGTTTTGCTGCACAGACGGCTCTCCTACACGCCTCCCCTTCCTCACGTCTGCTGGGGGAGGTGGGATGATATAATAATAAAGGCTGATTTCTGTGCAATGGGTGTCTGTGTTCTTTGCCTTGGGATGGGGACGAGGGGGCAGGCCCGCTGTGTCTGCCTCTTGGTGGCGGCCTCAGGCCAGCCCTCCCCTTCGGCGCCACTTGGGGGCTGTCCCCTGCTGCCAGAGACTGGCTGCTGCCCTGGATTCCTCATGGCAGGGCGCCTGCCAGTCCCATGCCAACCTCTCTGGACGCGGCCGCCACGGACTTGGTGCTACATTGGGCAAACGGGGGAAAGGCTTCTCAGACTACGCCCACCCCTCTCCTTCCCGACTGTGAGCCCCGCCCGACACACGAGCCGAGGCAGTCTGCCGGCATGGGCGTGGTTTGCCTGCTGCTCTGGGGCCTGGCCGGGATCGTGTGCTGCCCATAGGCTGCGCCTTTCCTGGCCCCTCCCCCTGACGCTTGTCAGGAACAGCGCCCTTTGGCTGCGCCTGGCGGCGGCCGTGCATCAGACCCGCCCACAACACTTTCTGGTTCTCCAAAATTGCATCTCTGCGCCGCTGCGGGCGCCGCTGCGGCCACACTTTGCTGGCACAGGATCCGGCCCGGCGGCGCCGCCACACCACCAGTGCAGCCGCGTCGGCGTTGGGGCCGGCCATAGGATTGCGCTGTTAAAATACTTACATGCTGGTACCTAACCCCAAAGAAACTATCAGTTATAACATCAAAATATTCACCTATGTGCTGGAACAATTGCGGTAATATCAGCACATTTGCTCATCTTTGGTGGCAATGCCCTAAAATAAATGCATTCTGGGTAGAAATTCTAAAACAAATAAAAATTAATAACAAACTATGATATACCATTAGATCCCCAATTAATCTTTTTAAATCTCTGGCAAAACCAAAACATACCATCCTCACAGAAAGAGCTAAGCAACAATTTATTAACCATCGCCAAATCCTCAATAGCCTACTTTTGGAAGAAACAAACACCACCATCAATTTCTCACTGGCTCTCTTAAATATGGGACCAACTTATCATAGACAAAATAACAGAAAATTTAGCCAACACCTCACCTTCATCTAATTTCTATGAAAAATGGTGGCATTTTCTAGATTTTATAGATAGGACAGAAGCACACCCTCCAAATCATTTATATCAAAAAAATTTGGATAGCTAGTTTCACAAGCAAATTTATATTAAAAGAATTTTATACATTGTTTCTAGTTATAAACGTTAAAAACTACGGTATTTTGTTGTTCAAGCATATTTGTAAGCAACTTTCTTGTTATTCCACAACACTACCTTCTGTATTCACTGTTTAATATTTAATGTTTATTGTTTATTACTATTTTAAATAAAAAATACAAAAAAATAAAGAGTGGGGAAAAAAGAAACTGGGTTAAACACTGAGGCAGCAGAAGCAGTTCTCCTCGGAAGTAAATCCCATAGAACTCAGTGGCATTTACTCCCAGGTAAGTATTCTTAGCAATTCCGCCTGAGACATTGCCAAGTGCTGGACTCGTCTCACCACTGACAAGAGCAGGTGTGGACTGGCTCACGTGGTCTGAGGCCAGGTTTGGACTGGCTCACGTGGTCTGAGGCCAGGTATGGACTGGCTCACGTGGTCTGAGGCCAGGTTTGGACTGGCTCACGTGGTCTGAGGCCACGGTTGCCAGCCATCCACCTGCAACCCACAGGATCCATTGGATTTGGGGTGTCGCCTAGTCATAATTTTAATCTCTGAATGCTCACGTAGTTTTCTAACCTATGGAAGGTTCAGGACGGTCTCTTAACAAGAGAGTTTGTTGGTGTCTCTGAAGAAATAGCAGATTTATATTCTTTAATTACAAATAGTTCACATTTTAGCCCAACAACCTTGCTTTGAGAGTTTTGATGAGGATTATCAAGAGGAATCCTAGCTCACCTGGCATTATTAATTTGAATTAGTTACCTTTAGGTTCCAGTTATTTTAACTGGAGGCCAAACACAAGTAAAAGTCAGGTACATGACTGACAGCCCAGTCTGGGGGTGGGCGCGGAAAGTGCACAGGGAGCAGCCTAAGGGTTACACTGGCATATCCTAGACTTATGTGGGCATAACCCCCCCCTACAATGGTGCAATGCCACCGCAGCAGGGGGCAGGTGTAAGTGTGGCATAAGACCCTGTGCCAGCGCACAGGGGCTGGTCCGGGGGTGAGGCGGGAGTTAGTCGGCTCCCTGAGCCATTCTGGGCCTGGGAATGCCTCATACAGCAGCGGAAAGTTACACTGCGAAAAACAGCATCGTAACCCATAGGTGCCCATTATATGGGAGAAACTCGCTCCCCCCCATACCAGCTCTACCCAAGCGGCTCAGCAGAGCACAGGATGCCAACTACCACGGGGACCAATCCTCTCACATTCCTGTGGTGGCTGAGTTCCACCCCTACCCAGCAGCCAATCAGTTCCCCACTCTCCCTACATAACCTCCGGCCAGCGAGGCCATAGCTCCAGGTAAGAAGGGGCGTGGCTATAGGCCCCCCCCAAGAGCCCCCTGCCGTAGGGACTTAGAGCACGAGGTGAGAGAGGGTGCACACAGTGGTGGGGCAAGAGTGCACCGGGGGGGTGAGGGGACATGGTAAATCTGGGGAGTCCTGTGCACTCACCAGGGGTGGAGAGCTGAGCCCAGAATGTCTGACTACCACTCAAGTGGCCCTCTTCTTGGCTCGGGGAGGGCCAAGCACACACTGGCAGGTGAGGAGGAGCTGGGGAGGCTGCTGTTCCGGCTCATCCATTCACAGCTCGCACGGTAGCTGCAGCTCGCATGGTATTGGCAACGAACTGGAAGAAGATCATTCTCTCCCCTCCGGTAACATGGTTGCACAAAGTATGGTTCCCTGTGATCATGTGTATGAAAACATCAATCAGGTCAATGTGGGATGGGAAAAACAAAGTGCGATAGAATTATGTTATGGTTTGGCAACCCTTTGTAAATTAGTGGGGTAAAAGGAAACCAACAGAGAGAGTTAAAGAGCAGATTTTGGAACTAATATGACTCAGAATTAATAAAAACCAGTATGAGAAAAGATGTACTGGATATGTAAAGGTTTGTTGAGACTGGCTATTTGTGGTGGTCCTGTCTCTTTCTTCTGGAAATTGGAAGGCTGTATGGGTGATCTGGAGCCTGACTGCATTTCATTTCTTTTATTGGATGTAGCATACAGATAATTTCCGGTGGTCCTATTTTTTTTCCTTTTGCAAAACTGAAGACAGTATCTATCGGTGATTTGGCACTTGACTGTTCCTGTAAAAAAAAGAGCTGCAATTTGATGGCATAGTTATATGTTTCATTGTATGCAAAGTATGCAATAATAATTTTTTTAAAAAAATTAAAAATAATGGGCCATAAATAAAAGTAATAAAATACAGGTCTCCTACCTAGAATCTGGGGTGCAGGAATCGCCTTCGGTTCATCTCATAGCCAGTGCTCAGTGATCCCTTTGGCTCTTCCTGAGCCCTTCGAGTCTGTTTCTGAGGCCATTTTTCATGTTTCCAAACCCTGCCATGCAGTCAGCAGCAGCATTTCACACATGTGCATTTTCCCACAGCCTGATGGGAGCCCCCTTCCTCACAGACTTTTGGTCATGGCGCACCACTCAGCAGCCTGTCATAGGAATAAGCAGGGAGCACATCAGTCAGCCAGTAGTTAAAAACACTGTTTTTTAACAGTTTTAACACTTCCGCTTCATTTGGAGTCCATTTTATTGGTGGTATTTCATGCACGTGTGTTTTTTGCACAGCCTGGCAAGACATAGCACCCCCCCTCATGTCATTGAATTACCAAAAATTTTCTTAGAGTAATTCAAGGAATTTATGACAAACAAAGGACTAGAATTTCAATTAATGGCCAGCTAAGAGAACCAATAGAAACTGAAAAAGGAACAAGACAAGGGTGTCCATTATCTCCTCTCTTATTTATACCGACGCTGGAACCACTTATGGACAAGATCTGGAACTCAGATGAGATCAGAGGAGCCAAAATTAGGAAGCAAGAATACGAAGTACAAGCATTCTCAGATGACTTAGTTTTTATTTTAGAAGATCCTTTAATGTCAGTACAGAAGCTCTTACAGGAAATCAAAGAATATGGCAGGATTAAAAATAAATACTCAAAAGACAAAGTTGATTACTAAAAACATCCAAAAACGACAGATGAAAGAATTAACTCAGAAATCGCAACTAATAATTGAAAAGAAGATAAAATATCTAGAAATTTGGATGACCAACAGATGTAGCTCCTTATGTGAAGACAATTATGGGATACTGATAAAAACAATCAAAAAAGACTTGGAAAGATGGAAAGATCTTCAGATATCATTGACGGGAAGAATAGCAGTGATAAAAATGAATGTTCTCCAAAGAGTTCTGTTTCTGATGGTTGTTGTGGATTTTCTGGGCTGTACAGCCGTGATCTTGGCATTGTAGTTCCTGACGTTTTGCCAGCAGCTGTGGTTGGCATCTTCAGAGGTGTAGCACCAAAAGACAGAGATCTCTCAGTGTCACAGTGTGGAAAAGATGTTGGCAGGTCATTTATATCTACTCAGGAAGGTGGGGTTGGGCTGAGTCATCCTGTAAGAGTTTCCCAGGGTGTGGAATGCTAATGGCGGGAGGCTTCACTGTATCCTGAGGAGGTTCTTTTGCATATGGATTGGTGCTTGATGGGCTAATCTTCTCTGCAGGGCTATTGTCGGGTATAGAGTGTTAATATTAAGTTCTGTTTCTGTTTCAAAATATTCCATTAGGATTACCTCAAGTATTTTTTAAAGACCTTAGCCAGGCTGTACAATCTTTTATTTGGCAGAACAAAAAACCACGAATTAAACTGAAAGCCTACAAGATATTAAGGAAAAAGCAGGCTTTGCCCTACCAGATTGAACCCTATACTATAAGGCTTGTGTGCTGACCTGGTTGAAAGAGTGGGTTACTTTAGAAAATGAAAGGCTTTTAAACTTGGAAGGACATGACCTGTTGATGGACTGGCACGCGTTTCTCTGGTATAAAAAATGGGGAAACCATAAATATTTCAAAAATCACTGGATAAGGAAAGCACTAGTACTGGTCTGGGAAAGAATGAGATCTACTTTTTATGAGAAAATCCCTTTGTGGGTTTCCCTAGTTGAAGCATTTACACATCCTTCATTGAAAAAAGAGGGGAAAACTCCCACCTATAAGATCTTACTGAAACCAGCTGGGCTATTAAAAATCCAAAAGAAATGGCAGAGTTAGACATTGAGTTGGGATGGTGGGGCCAGGCACAATTGGAATCTAGATACAAAAAAGATAAAATAGTGGGCTTTTACGAAAAGGATGAAAACATTGATGTGAAACTACATGGTAACAATGTTAAAATGATAAAGAAAATATATGCTATACTTATTGAGGCAAAATTACAGGGGGAGGAGGTCAAAGATACTATGATAAAATGGGCCGAGAATGTGGGACACACAATAGATTTAAAGCAATGGTCACAAATGTGGGAAAGTAATTTAAAGATGACAAAATCGGCTTCATTGAGGGAAAATGTATATAAAATGTTTTCTAGGTGGCACCTAACCCCAGTTAGGCTAGCTAAATCTCACCAAAATACGTCAAATAATTGCTGGAAGTGTGTGAAGATACTGGGGTCTTATTACCATATGTGGTGGACATGCAAAAAAGCAGTGGAGTTCTGGAAGATGGTGCATACAATGTTACAACAGATACTCATGACTCCACTACCCTTGAAACCAGAACTTTTCTTATTAAACCACATATTGGTCCCAGTCAATAAAGAGCAAAAGCAGTTGATGTTGAATATAATTGCAACAGCTAGGATTGCATATGCGAGACTTTGGAAGATGACAACTATCCCAAAACAAGAAAACCTGGTAAAAAAAATACTTGAGACAGCTGAAATGGACAAATTGTCGAGTTTATTGAAAGAATCAGACATTACAACCTATAACAACATTTGGGAGCCTTTTTACAAATGGATACAAGCTAAGTTTGGAGAAATTTAATTTTCAACTAAGATGTGGTCCTTTATGGACACTATAGAAGGTAAATGGAAAAATCTACAAATAGAGAGCTGATTAGCAGAATACTAAGACAAGGGCGACGTCGCGCCAAACTCGCGCGAGAAAACGTGATATTTCGCATTTTCCCCGTCACAATCCGGAACATGGCGGCATGCAGCGCCTTCAGGTTAGTCGTCTGGAATCGGCCCATTATAGAGTGAATGCTGCAATGTAATAGATATGTAACTTCTTTTGTTGTTGTTGTTGTTCTCTCTTTTCCTTCTACCCCCCCTCTACTTCTTATTCCCTATTTTCTAGCTAAAAAAATAATAATAATAAAAATTTTATTTTAAAAAAACCACTGGTTTTTTAAAAAAGTTTTAACGCTTCCGCTTCATTTGGAGTCCATTTTATTGGTGGTATTTCATGCACGTGTGTTTTTGGCACAGTCTGGCAAGACATAGCGCGCCCCCCCCCCCAATCATTGAATTACTTGACCCAAACATCTGTGATCCTGGGCAGAACCCCCTCACCCATGCAAAAGGCCCTCCTGGCAAGGAACCAAAACTCCACCCCCGCAGTTGCTGCACAGCTACAAGGCTGCGGGATGGTTGCTGGAGGAAGGCGGTGGACAGGTGAACAAATCGCAGGTCTGGCTCAGGACTCATCAGAGCTGTCAATCACAGGATGCTCACCTATCAAAGATGTTCACTGCAAAGTTCCCGGAGCCAGTGTGGTGCAGTGGATTGAGTGCAGGACAAGAATGAAGGAAAACCAGGTTCAAATCCCCACTCTGCCATAATAACAACAACATTCCATTTATATACTGCCCTTCAGGACAGCTCAATGCTCGCTCAGAGCAGTTTACAAAGTGTGTCATGATTATTCTCACGACAAACATCCTGTGAGGTGGGTGGAGCTGAGAGAGCTCCTTGAAGCTGTGACTGACCCAAGGCCACCCAGCTGGCTACAAGCGGAGGAGTGGGGGATCAAACCCGGTTCTCCATAGAAGCTGGCTGGGTGACCTGGGCTCTGACACTCTCAGCCTAAACCTCCTCTGCCTGGGGAGAAATACATGGTATAAATCATAGAATCACAAAATCATAGGGTCGGAAGGGATCTCTAGGATCATCTAGTCCAACCACTAACACAATGCAGGAAATTCACAACTATCCCCCCCCACACACACACACCAAATGACCTCTGCTCCATGCCCAGAAGATGGCAAAACACCTCCAGGACCTCTAGCCTATCTGGCCTGAAAGAAATTGCTACCTGACCCCCAAGGTGGCAATTGGTCTTACCCTGGGTGTGTAAGAAGGGGCCACAAGAATTAAGCACTGACGTAACCCTTCCTGCCCTCCCTCTCATGATTTGCCTAGGTTCACAGAATAAGCATTGCTGTCAGATGGCCATCTAGCCTCTGCTTAAAAACCTCCAAAGAAGGAGAGCCAAACACCTCCGGAGGAAGCCTGTTCCACTGAGGGACCGCTCTCACTGCCAGGAAGTTCTTCCTAATGTTTAGTCGAAAACTCTTTTGATTTAATTTCAAGTCGTTGGTTCTGATCTGACCTTCTGGGGCAGTGGAAAACAACTCCACGTCATCCTCTTTATGACAGCCCTTCAAGTACTTGAAGATAGTTATCCTATCACCTCTCAGCCGCCTCCTCTCCAGGCTAAACATTCTGAGCTTCTTCAACCTTTCCTCATAGGGCTTCGTCTGCCCACACCATCTTCGTTGCCCTCCTCTGGACACCTTCCAGCTTGTCTATATCCTTCTTAAATTGTGGTGCCCAAAACTGTAAATACTTCAAGTGAGGTCTAACCAGAGTAGAGTAGAGCGATACCATCACTTCTCGTGATCTAGACACGATGCTTCTGTTGATACAACCCAAAACCACACTTGCCTTTTTAGCTACCATATCACACTGCTGACTCATGCTCAGTGTATGGTCTACTAAGACCCCTAGATCCTTTTTGCAAATACTACTGCCAAGACAAATCTCCCCCCTCCTATAGTTATGTTTTTGATTTTTCCTACCTAAATGCAGAACTTTGCGCTTATCTCTGTTGAAATTCATTTTATTTGTTTTAGGCCAGTTTTCCAGCCTGTCAAGATGAAGTAAATAAAAGGGAGGGAGGGAGGATTTTTTTCCCAATGAGAGGGAAAAGGGACTCTGCCCAATGGCAAATTAGCTGGAACGATGGCAATAAGGCACTGATTCCTATTTCATCTCTCGGCAGGAACTTTAGAACTCCTTTTCATTAAATATTGTGAGTTATTGTATCAGAAAGTCATGTTGGAAATGATAGTGGGAAAATATTAATACTCCCAAAACTTGTGCAAAAATTATAATCATGCCCTTTTTGAAATTACCAAATGAAATGGTTTTGAGTCTGCGCTGCCACCCCGCGGGATCAATCAATTGGAAACAATGAGAGGCAGATCTGGCATCCAGATGCAGAGGCTCCTTCCACTGCCCATTGAAAAAAAGGCCTTTCAAAGGTATTTAAATGGCCGATGTGCCATGGACCACCTGGAGCGTGTTGCCTCCAGGGCACAATTCCCAATTCTGAAATTTATTGGGAGTAAAATATCAGAACTGGGAATATCCTGGATATTGCAAATGCTATCCAATACCAGAAATAACACGTATTATGTTGGGATGGCAATATCAGATTCACACCCCTTTATTATACAGATCCTACTACATTGTTTTTAATGGTGTAATCCACAGCAACAAATTATAAATCAAGTGAGTAAGTAACTCTTCTCTCTCTCTCTCTCGGTCAAGAAAATCCTGGCTTTTAATGTCAAGGATAGAACACTATTATATTATACGATGGTAGCAGCAAGATTACTATATGCACAGTATTGGAAGCAAGAAGAAATACCAGAAGTTGAAGATTGGATTCAGAAACTGTTGTACATGGCGGAGATGGACAAAATGACAAGAAAATTGAAAGAACAAAATCCAAGTGAATTTTTGAATGACTGGGGAAAATTTAAGGACTATCTTGAAAACAAGTGGGATGTGAAAGGACAACTGAGGTCTCTGGATAACTATTAAGATGTATAGAGAATAAGTAGGAACTTTACCTTTAATAATAGAATAGTGATAATGATAAGAAATAAGGGGTTATAGTGCTGTTGGGAGTCAAAAAGGAAAAGGGGGGGAGGGAGAAGGGGTGGGGGCATATATACCAGAATAAGGGGTAAATGTAGTTATACTATGTATTATGGAATGTATGGAACGTATGTTATCTCATCCAATAAAAATTGGTTAAAAAAAGAAAAGAAAAAGAAAATCCTGGCTTTGAGTCTAAAGTGGTGCCGTTGTTTGCCTTCCTGCCTGTTCGTCCTGACTATTAAATCAAGGAACTCGTTAAGAGTCCCTCATGAAATGCGTCCCGCACTGGCAGAGAGTGGCCTGGAAAGGGCCGTCATCTGGGTAAGCCACTCGTCTTCAAATGTGAGCATTAATTTCTGTGTTTAGGAAAATGAGGTGAATCTGGACAGGATGGACCTTTTGTGGCATAAAACTTGGACTATTGTCCTCTGGATCTCTTTGGTCTTCACCCCATAAATGACCGGGTTGAGCACTGGAGGCAGAATGACATACAGATTGGCAATGAGGATGTGGACATAGTGTGGTATATTTTGCCCAAAGCGGTGCGTGAGGAAGGAGAAGAATGCTGGAGTGTGGAAAACAAACATGACAGAAATGTGGGAGCCACAGGTGCCCAAGGATTTCAGCCGGGCCTCCTTGGAGGGGAGCCGAAAAACAGTCTGCAAGATTTGCACATAGGGCAAAAGAATCAGGAGCAAATCCAACATGAGGAAGGAAATGGTAAATAAGCCATAGACACCATTGATCCTGATGTCGGCACAGGCCAGCTTGGCGATGCCCATGTGCTCACAGTAAGTGTGGGCAATTTCAATCCGGCTACGGCAGAAAGGCAAGCGCAGGGTCAGCAAAACCATGAACAGGATTAGGACAGAAGGTGCCAACACGACTACAAGACACAGCCAGCCTATCCGTGTCTTGGTCAAGATTGTGGTGTATCTCAAGGGGTGACAGATGGCCACGTATCTGTCAAAGGCCATGGCCAGCAGAACTGCAGACTCCATGCCCGTGAAGGAGTGGATGAAGAACATCTGGGTCAGGCAGGCCCCAAAGCTGATCTCCCCCAGGCCAGACCAGAAGATGGCCAGCATCTTGGGCAGGGTGGAGGTGGACAGGCCCAGGTCGATGGCCGAGAGCACGGAGAGGAAATAGAACATGGGCTGGTGGAGGCTGGCCTCTGACTTCACGATGAAGAGGATGGTGGAATTCCCCAGGAGTGCAATGAGGTTGTACATCTCTACCCTGGATCACCCCAATGATGCCCTTAACGTGATGTCCCGGTGCCTGGAGGCCGTGCGGATCTGGATGGGGAGAAGCAGGCTCAGACTCAAGCCTTCCAAGACTGAGTGGCTGTGGTTTCTGGCGCCCCGTTATAGCCAGCTGGTTCCATCGCTGTCTATTGGGGGCGAGATTTTGGCCCCCACAGAGAGGGTTCACAACTTGGGTGTCCTCCTGGATGCACGGCTGTCGTTAGAAGATCATGTGTCGGCCATGGCCAGGGGGGCTTTTTATCAGGTTCGCCTGGTTACCAGTTGCGTCCTTTTCTGGATCGGGACGCCTTGCGCACAGTCACCCATGCCCTCGTTTCCTCCTGTCTGGACTACTGTAATGCTCTCTATATGGGGCTCCCCCTGAGGACCTCCCGGAGGTTGCAATTAGTGCAGAATGCGGGCCGCGCGGGGTGATTATGGGAGCAACACGGCGTGCCCATGTAACACCTCTCCTGCGCGAGCTACACTGGCTTCCGGTGGTCTTCCGGGGTGCGCTTCAAGGTGCTGGTTACCATCTTCAGAGCGTTCCATGGCTTAGGGCCTAGGTATTTGCGAGACTGCTTGCTGCTACCGATAGCCTCCCACAGGCCGGTATGCTCCCACAGAGAGGGCCTCCTCAGGGTGCCGTCGGTCAAACAATGTCGGCTGGTGACCCCCAGGGGGAGAGCCTTCTCTGTCGGGGCACCTGCCCTCTGGAATGAATTGCCCCCGGAGATACGTATGGTCCCTGACCTACACACCTTTCGCCGTGCCCTTAAGACGTTATTATTCCAACAAGCGGGGCTGGCCTAAATGTGTTTTAACTGAACTGTCCTGTTTTGAGTTAAATTATTTAATATGTTTATTTTATATTCTTAGTGTTTTATATTTGTATGTTTTACTTTTGCTGTACACCGCCCTGAGTCCTTCGGGAGATGGGCGGTATAAAAATTCAATTAAAGTAAAGTAAAGTAAAGGTACCCGATGCAGAAAGGGATGGAGAGCCAGGCGTGGACCTCTTCCAGCCCAGGGACTCCCAGCAGAATGAACGTGGGCACATAAAAGTGGGTGATGTTATATATTTGCATCTTTCCATAAAAGGAAAGAGACATGTCCCTGTCAATGGAAAAAGGGGGGGGGGGGAGTTAGTACTATTCCAGATACTTAGACGTAGAATAGTGGGCAGAGCGTAGTTTTCTTATTTTCTTTCTTGAATTCTGAGGATATCATGGAAGGGAGGAAAGGAGGGAGGAAGGGGCATTTTTCTAATGGACTGGGAAAATCATTGCTCTTGGAGCTCAACGAATGATGACTTTGAATTCCTGTTGCTCAGCAAAGAAATGTTAGAGGAAATGATAAGACTGTAGGATTTTATTTCAAAAAAGAGGATTTCTGCAGCACTTGAATTTTACTGCGGACTCTGTTTCCTGTAACATCACAGTATTACTCTGTCTTTAATAAACAAAATAGTTCAACCAATTTCTGAGTGGCTACAAACATTCATATAAGTATATTGACCGTCTATAAAAACTTCTGTTAAAAGCCAAGATATGAAACAACTCAGCAGACCCCAAACAGCACATGAAACGGTGCAATGCTCATCGGAAAGTCCCATTGACTCTCCACGTAGTCGTGCCACAGAGCATCAGAACATGCTGCGTAGGATGCGTCTGCCACTGGCCCACCATTCGCAGGCCTCTGGGGCAGGGATTTCCCAGCAGGACCCCTGGAGATCTGCATTGCACACTGAACCACAACCTGCTATGTGCAGAGCATGTGCTCCACCCTGGAGTGGGGCTCTTGCCTGGGCAGTGGCTGCTGCTGCTGCTGCCGCCGCCACCAGTTTGCCAGCTGAAAAGTCATTTGAAAATTGGCCTGACATAAATGTCGGGGGACGAAGGAATCACATAGTTATCTCATCAGGGCCAAGTATCGCTGTCCCTCCCTCCCTCCCTCCCTCTTGGGATCTTTCTTCAATGAGCATAACTCTCCCTCCCCACATGCTATTAAAAATGTATTCATAGAGCTGCCCCCTGTGAAATCTAGAGCTGAATTCCCGATATTAGGTGTAGACCTCTGAGTGCTGAGCGAAAGAGCCACATTGACCTGCAGTAGGATATATATTCCAAGGGCCAGATTCGGAATGCATCACCCTAAACCACAGACCTGCGGCCTCAGGGCCAGTTACAGAGAGAGAGGGAGGGAGAAAGAAAAAAAAGGACACTGCTCCCCTCTTCCCCATTGCAACATTCCCTGAGTGTGGCTTGGAAGGGGTGGGGGCAGGAACGGGCAACGTGTTGCCAGCCTCACAGCAGGCGCCACTGAGGAGCTGCTGTGTGGCTGGTGCTTCTCAGGTGCAGGTTGTGGAGGAGATGCCAGGAAAAGGGACGATGCTCCAGTGGCTCAAGGGCTGTGCAGGTGCTGAGCGCTCTGTGGTGGGAAAACTTGCCTCCCTGCCTGGCTGGACTCTGGTGCTGTTACTAGCAGAGAGGGCTCAATTGCTCATGGCACCAGCCACTTTGCGAGGACCACAGAGTCAGGCCCGCCACGGGCAGGGGGACATAGGTCACAGATAAAGGGGGAGAAAGTTTCATATGAGCCCCCATCCCATCACCAATAGATCCTGTCTGAGAAGAGAGACTTACTATGGCAGTATCAGCTGCGAGGAAATGGAAGCTGCTCCCCCAACAGTTCTTTCGGGGCGAGACTGCCAGCCAGCTCGCCTGGTGAGAGTCCTGATTCTCTGCTTCTCCTCGGAGTCGAAGGGCCTGCCAGGTGAGGGGCTGGGCAGTTGCTGCATCCTAGCTGGGCTCCATGGGTCAGCTGTGAGGTTGCCTGGCTGAGCCTGTAGCAGCATTTATGGCTTCTGCTTGGCCATCCCCAGTGGGGCCTCTTGGCCATTCACCTCCCACCTGTAGGCAGCCTCTCTGCAGCAAGGTCATGTGTCAAGCAGCTAAGCCTCTTCCCTTTGGAACCTCCTTCCGGAGGATGTTTGCCAAGTTACAGCTCTCTTAAGGCTCCCAAAAGGTTGCAAAATGTTAAATGTTCTTTTTCCATGGACTGTTGTTTTGAGGGCTCCAGCTTTGGTTCTGTATTTTATTTATTTATTTATTACATTTCTATCGGAAGGGCTCAGGGAGGTGTAACAACATACAATTTATAACATACAGTTTAAAACAATAAAAACATTATAAATAAACATTTAAAAACATTATCCATGTGCAATAAAATTTCTTAGATGGCAGATATAAGTGTCACTTTATGAGCTCCTGCATGGGTGGTGGACGGTCTTCAGTGGTATGGCTGGCAAGAGGGCAGCCTAACCCCCACCAAATGCCAGGCGGAACATCTCCATCTTGCACGCCCAGCGGAAAGATAACAAATCCTGACAGGCCCTAGTTTCCTCAGACAGAGAGTTCCACCAGGTCGGAGCCAGGACTGAAAAGGCCCTGGCTCTGGTAGAGGCCAGGCAGACCTCCCTGGGGCCAGGGACCATCAGCAACTGCTTATTAGCTGTGTGGCGGAACGGGCACTGGCTCTCAGTCCGGGCAACTGAGCCGCCGTCAATGGCCTGCTAGCCCCGCTATCCACCTCCCACCGTCCCTGGTGGGCGTGGCTCACACGCTTCGTCGCTGCCACCACTCTCTGATTTGTACACCGCCTGACTGAGGGGCAGTGAGACCCCTCTGGCTGAATTTCCCTACTGGGAAGTGAATTCCCCCATCCTTGGGTGGGCCCTGGAGGATTGGCAACCCACCAAGGTCTGGCCTGATCCGTTTCTCCCGGGCTCCCTCCCTTCCTGTAGCGTGCCAAGTGGGGGAGCTTACGTAGTCAGAGCACCACAAGGTCCTTTATATTCCAAAAAAGTATAATTTATTAACTATATACAGAGCACTATATACAAAGCAGGCAAAGGCACCACACATAGGGGTAGGACCCCCCCCCCCTCTTTTCAGCACCCCTAGGGCAGAAAATCAAACCGAAGAGAACCGCCGTCCGCTTTCCCTACCACACTGTTCCCTACTCTGCCTTAAGGCGGGGGGGGGGGGTCTGAGGGGAAGTTCACCTTTTATTCCCGTTCTGCTGCCTCCCAGGCCCTCCACATTTAGGGCCCAGGCACCCGGGTCTCATCCAGCAGCAGGAGCCTCTCCTTCCTCAACCAAGAAGGAGCCTAACTGACCTTTTTCCCCTCAGGATCGGCTGAGTCCCTCAATTCAGGCTCCACCCCTTATTTTTTCCCGCCCTTTCTTGCCCCGGGGCAGCTGGGAGTTGTAGTCCAGGAAGAAGGGCGCCCCCCCCTACCAAGACTCCTGCAGGCCCCTCCCTGGCCCCACAGCCCATTAGCCCTCATGGGGAACATTCCCCTTTTCTTAAGACAGATCAACTGCAACCAGCACTCATCTCACTCTTGGTAACCATTTCGTTACAAGCTGATCGAAGAGACCTCTGGGGAACATATGGGGAGAGGCAGTATTTGTTGATTTAAACTGTATATTTGTTTGGATTGGTTGTTTTGTAAAAGCTGTCTAAAAATACAACAAATAAATTCATTTTAAGTCACTACTCTATTTATCTAGCTACCTCCAAACTCAATCACTTCTAGTCCCCAAGACCTCCCTGTCCGGAGCTCTGCTCAAGACCCCAGAGACCATCAAGAGCGAGGGCTGCAAGGTCCCCCGGGCACCCCCATCCATGCGCTCCATGCGGCATTTCCAGCACAATGTGGGAGCAACCGGTTGCTCCAGGAGTCAGTTGTCTAAAAATTGGCCCAAAACTTAGTGCTTGGGGCTGGTTTCCAAGTTGCACTGGAAATTACTTCATCAGTTGGCAATGCAGAAGTGCACACACCCATTTCATCCACGTGCCTCCTGGGGGGAGTGCACATGGTCGGCTGGTTCCTGTGCATTTCCCCCCTCCGGCCAGGTGAAAGGGGGTAACAGCTGGGGGAAGGGGATTCCCTGCTATCAGCGGGGAACTGGCACCTCTTAAATTACTGAGCCCCCTCCCCTGGATTTAAGCCAGGTTTCTACAACAGCCTCTAATGCTAAAAAGGCTGACAGGTGGAGCAGGGCAGGAAGAGGCTGCCCGGAGTTTCGGGCTTCATCATGAGCATAGACATTTGAGATTACAGATCCTCTCTGGCTCTATCTGCAGAGGTTTATTTTTATCCTTCCTGATGCTGAGCATTTCTGTGCTGCTGCTTTTCTAGATAAAGAGCTCCAGAAGACATACTCACAAAACAAGAGACAGTACAGAAAACACTGAACTTAGCCGAGAGAGCAAGGGGAAGCAACCAGGGCCCAGCAGAGCCAACGAATAGCTGCTGCAGCCCATGCCACAGGTCCGCCATCTCAGGCAGTCTACAAAACAGACAGTCTTGTCCCATCAGGAGCAATCAGGAGGGGAAAGGCCAGATGTTTCTCCCTAAAGAGGGATGTCCACAACGTGGGAGCCACCAGTGAAAAGGCTCTGTCTCTAGCAGTCACCCAGTGGGCCCACAGCGCTGAAGAAGACCCGAGCAATCTGGCAGGTTCACACATGCAAAGGTAAGTCATTGAGCTAGATCCAAACCATGGGAATTGCTGCCCTGGAAGAGAATCCCCCTGCATGGTTTTTGCACGGAGGGAACTCGTCCTCCACTGGGCTCTTGCCTAGACCTGCCCCCAAACAACATTTGGGTCACCCTCCTCACCCTCATGAGAAGAAGTCTGGTCCATGATGCATCCATTGCTGCAGAAGACTGTCCACCGTGAATTGCCTGGGGACACCTTCTCCATGGCAGACGCATGACGTGGTGCCTGGCTCATCGTGATAGGGGGAGCCCCATGGCATCACCAGCCACTGCCAGCCACTTCCACCCAACGCAAGACCCAAGAGACAAGCAGTGCAGGCTTCAAGGAGCTGCTCTGGATATGGCCTATGATGTGTAGGAAAGGACCTCAGATCCCGAGGGGCTGCTGTGCCTTTAGGGATTACGTGAAACCACAGCATTTTGCAACACGTGGGGCCAGGGGAGGGTGTGAAGACTGAGCATCTGGTAGCCATCTCTGAAGTCACCAGCAAAGCCATGGAGGTTAGGTCCGCCTGCCTCCACACCTCCGAAAAACGCTGCTGGGAAGCAGCATCAGGGGAAGGCCTTGGCCTCTGTGCCGTTGGTGGCCCTCCATAGCCCCTGGCTGGCCACTTTGTGACAGAGGATGCTGCTAGAGGGACCTTCACTGGCAGGGCTTTTCTGTTGTTCTTAAGACCCTGCCGCTTACAAGACTGGAGCACAGGCTCAACTCAGCGCCAGAGGGACCCTGCAGGAAACTCTGACGTTATGGTCTTGGGGAGGTCAACAACCCATCAGCTAAGTCTTTCTGATGGGCAAGCAGTCTGGGAAGCCCACTTTTGGAGTGGCTGGGTTGTTGGGACAGAGCAGAATCTCCGGAGCATGTCAGAAGAGCAGTGTCACATGACTGGAGCCCCCCAGGCCCAAGGGGTGGCATGTGTGAGGCCTCCTGTCTGGAGTGCTGCTTCAGCCTGCTGGTCTCTGTTGGGGTCATCTTCACTCCAAGCTGACTTCGGTGGGCAGTGTTAGAAATAATTTCGAGGGAGGCTGGGAGGCTGAGGATCAGGCATCCCCCCCTCCCCACTCTGCCCAGTTGCACTGTGGCTTCATTTTGAGCCTCAGCTCCCAAGGAAGGGCCAGGACTCCAGTGTGCTTGGAAAATAAAGCTGCAGCGTTATTGATGACAAAAGGCACCCTGCCCCAAGCATGTGCGCCCTTACCCATGGGCTGGCCAGCCTTCTGGTGCCGCTGGGCTGATCCGCCAGGAGGGACTCTCAAGGGAGGCTCCCAGCTGATCGACCAGGGGAGATCGTCACGGGTTTCTGCCCCACCCTGGACTAGTCCCTTTTTAAAGGCCTTTCTTCTACCCTGGTTTTCCCCCTTCAGGAAAGGTTTTGCCATATATGGGCATTGAGTTGAAGCTGGCTGAAGGAGGGGATGGGCATTGGCTCCTAATATCTGCTGTGTTAAGGTGGGGGGTGGGTATTCCCACCTGCTCCACTCCTAATACCAGCTGGGTTAAGATGGGAGTGGGCATTGCCACCTGCTCTGCTCCTATTACCAGCTGTGTTAAGGTGGGGAGTGGGAATTGCTACCTGCTCCGCTCCTAATACCAGCTGGGTTAAGATGGGAGTGGGCATTGCCACCTGCTCTGCTCCTATTACCAGCTGTGTTAAGGCAGGAGATGGGGATTGCTATGTGCTCCACTCTGAATACCGGCTGGGATAAGGCGGAGAGTGGGCATAGCCACCTGCTCCACTCCTGATCCTAGCTGGCTGAAGGGGGGCGGGTATTGCCACCTTCTCCGCTACTAATATCAGCTCGGTTAATGAGGAGGCGGGCATTGCCACCTTCTCCACTCCTAATACCAGCTGGTTTAAGGTGAAGGATGGACATTGCCACCTGCTCCACTCCTAATACCATCTGGCTGAAGGGGGTGGGCATTATCACCTGTTCCACTCCTAATACCGGCTGGCTGAAGGTGGGTGGGCATTGCCACCTTCTCCGCTCCTAATATCAGCCAAGTTAAGGCGCTGGGAGGGCATTGCCACCTGCTCTGCTCCTGATCCTGGACTGGGCTTCCCAGAATGGCATGTTTTCTGCAGTAATATGGTGAGTTACCTGAGCTTTCCTCCGCAACATTGCCCTCTGGTGGTGCATCAGGGTATAAAGTGAGTTGTCTGAAACACGCTTACTCAATTATATAGAGAGATGGGGTTTGTGATTTCAGTGGCTGCAGAGCTGAGAAAATGGATGTTGAGAGGGGGTGTGTTTCTATCATGCAGCAGGGGGTAAAACTGGCTGTTCACTTTCGTTTCCTGTTGACAGAGACGAGCAGAAGATTCCACCATTAATATCGTGCAGGTAGCAGCTTGAGACATATTTCTATGACCCCCCCCCCATGCAATCTTGTCTAGCTGTGGACGAGAACGAGTGAATGACAGTGAGCGAATGAGAGCATGATTGTGAGCTGAAGACCCAAGGCAGAAGAAAGCCGGGATGAAAGGAACAAAGGAAACCCCAGTAGGAAGGTCCCAGTTGACCCCTCCCTAGTGACTGGGAAAGTGCCACCATGAAAGGGGGAAATGACTAAGACACGACCGGAACCATACACTAGGTTTGTGGGGTGCTGATGTAACAGCCTTATTCCACCATTGTCTGACAACCAGTTACTTCCAATGGGACAACGAATTCTATGAACAGATGGATGGGGTGGCCATGGGGAGCCCACTCAGCCCAGTTATAGCAAACTTCTACATGGAATATTTTGAAAAAACAGCTCTAGAATCAGCACCCCACAAACCTAGTGTATGGTTCCGGTTTGTGGATGATACATTTATCATTTGGAGCCATGGGGAGGAAGAATTGATGGGGTTTTTGAATCATCTCAACAACATCCACCTGAACATACAATTCACAATGGAGAAAGAAATCAAGGGAAAACTCCCATTCTTGGATACCTTGGTCATCCGCAAAGCAAACTTTCAGTTAGGTCACAAGGTCTACAGGAAACCAACTCACACTGATCGGTACTTACACAAAAACTCCAATCACCACCCCCGACAGAAAAGAGGCATAATGAAAACATTAGTGGATCGTGCAAGACGGATATGTGAGCCGCACTTTCTCAATGAGGAAATTAATCATCTAAACCACGCACTTCAGGCAAATGGCTACTCCAGAAATGAAATCCGAAGAGCGATCAAACCCAGGATGAATCAAACCACCAAGGAAAAACAGTCTCCTACAGGAAAAGTGTTTTTGCCATATATCAAAGGAATTACTGATCAGATGGGACCCACCTGAAAAATACAACAGATGCTACGATCAGCAAAAGACAGTAGAGACCCCCTCACCTCTGCAGGAGTATACCGTATACCCTGCAGCTGTGGACAAGTTTACATCGGGACCACAAAGCGTAGCATCCAGACAAGAATAAAAGAACATGAAAGACACTGCAGACTTGGACAACCTGAAAAATCAGCAGTGGCTGAACATAGCCTAACGCAAACAGGGCACAGTATCTTATTCCAGGACACCAAAATACTGGACAACACTTCCAACTACTTTGTCAGACTGCACAGGGAAGCCATTGAAATTCACAAGCATAAGCAAAACTTCAACAGGAAAGAAGAAACCTTAAGAATGAACAGAGCATGGTTTCCAGTTCTGAAAAACACCAGGCTAACAAAACACTCTATACTCGACAATAGCCCTGCAGAGAAGATTAGCACATCAAGTACCAATCCATATGCAAAAGAACCTCCTCAGGATTCAGTGAAGCCTCCCGCCATTAGCATTCCACACCCTGGGAAACTCTTACAGAATGACTCAGCTCAACCCCACCCCTCCTGAGTAGATACAAATGACCTACATCTTTTCCACACTGTGACACTGAGAGATCTCTGTCTTTTGGTGCTACACCTCTGAAGATGCCAGCCACAGCTGCTGGCGAAACGTCAGGAACTACAATGCCAAGACCACGGCAATACAGCCCGGAAAACCCACAACAACCATCGTTCTCCGGCCATGAAAACCTTCGACAATACGTCCTTTAAACACTTTTTTCTTTTGTTTATTCTTTCCTCTTATGGAGTTCTTTCCAACTTGAATTCCTCCAGTAGGTGAAACCAGATATTCCAAGCAGACAGGGGGAGGGGCCTCCATGCTCGATTTGGGGCTGGCTACGAACACAGATTTCATGCCACCTTCTTCAGGAGCGTGTCACCTGTTGTTAACACGAATCCATCAATCTACTTTCAACCTTTCTTAATACGTCTCCCACCCTTATAGGCGCCGTTTTATACTCACATTAGCTCTAGGAGGAAACAACCCCAATTCAATTCTCTCTCATCCTGGATAGTGAATGAAGTTACATTCTCTTGCGTACTGGCCAATACAAACTGTACCTTTTAAATACCCATAGATTGATTGAGAACACTCCTTCTTAAAGGTGCAGCACATAATTCCCACACCACATTAAACGATCACCATTTCACAAAAACCACTTACAAAAAACAACTTAAAGACAATTCATTGTTCAACCCTTTTGGCCTGACAGTATCAAGTTTATGGATCCAGAAGGCTTCCCGGCGGAGAAGCCAAGTTTGTAGAGAGCCACTGCTATTTCCGTGGATGACTTCCAATATCATCACCATGAGAGCATTCTCCGGATGTCCCTGCTCTCTGAAGTGTTGTGTAAGGGGGGCTTCCTGAATGTTATTGTGGACAAGTGACACGTGTTCTAGTACTCTTACCTTAACGGGTCTTGAGGTGCACCCAACATATATCAATTCGCATGGGCACTCCAAAGCATAGATGACCCCCTTAGTCTGGCAATTGGCAAAATGGTCAAAGACAAGCCTATTGCCTCCAAAAACAATCTCCTTCCCTTCCCAGAATACATTACATACTTGACAGTGGCTGCATCTGAAATTACCTCGTGGTAAGTTGTATAATTTATCTTTATCTTTGATGTCAGCCCGTATCAGGTCATCTCTCAAGCTTTTAGTTTTACGGAAGCCAATTTTAGGCTTGAGTTCACAGCCTCTAATACCTTCTACCAACTTCCAATGCTGGAAAACTATCTTCTTAATTTGATTGGCTCTCGGGGTAAAATCCAATGCCCACACAATTCTATTTTCCCGGTCCCCTCCTGCTGGTTCGAAAAGCGATTCCCTTCCTACATCGTTTGCCCTCGCCCAGGCTGTCTGTATGACTTTTTGGGGATAGCTAGCATCAGGAGTGGAGCAGGTGGCTATGCCCACTCCGATCTTAACCCAGCTGGTATTAGGAGCGGAGCAGATAGCAATTCCCACCCCCCGCTTTCACCCAGCTGGTATTAGGAGTGGAGCAGGTTGCAATACCTGCCCCCCTGCCTTAACCCAGCTGGTATTAGGAGTGGAGCAGGTGGGAATACCCACCCCCACCTTAACACAGCAGATATTAGGAGCCAATGCCCATCCCCTCCTTCAGCCAGCTTCAACTCAATGCCCATCCCCCCCTTCAGCAAGCTGGTATTAGGAGTGGAACAGGTGGCAACGCCCATCACCACCTTAACTCAGCTGGTATTAGTAGTAGAGCAGGTGGCAATGGCTGCTCCCTTCAGCCAGATGGTATCAGGAGTGGAGCAGGTGGCAATGCCCGCTCCCCCCACATTAACCCTGTTGATATTAGTAGCGGAGAAGGTGGCAATACCCGCCCCTGCCTTAACCCAGCTGATATTAGGAGTGGAGCAAGCGGCAATGCACACCCCCACCTTAACTCAGCTGGTATTAGGAGAGCAGATGGCAATGCCCACCATCCTCCTCATCACAACTGGCATTAGGAGCGGAGTAGGTGGCTATGCCCCCTCTCTGCCTTAACACAGCTGATATTAGGAGCAGAGCAGGTGGCAATGCCCACCCCCCCTCACCCAGGTGGGATCAGGAGCAGAGAAGATGGCAGTGCCCATCCCCTTCACCTAGCTGGGATCAGGAGTGGAGCAGGTGCCAATGCCTACCCAGTGCCTTCACCTGGGTGGGATCAGTCACAGAACAGGAGGCAATTCCCTTCAGGATAAGAAGATGAGCACGTGGCAATGCCTGCCCCCTTCAACCTACTTGAATACGGCACTGAGCAGGTGGCAATGCCCACCCCCCTCCTTCACCGGCTGGGATCAGTGATGGAGGAAGAGGGAATACTTGCCTGCCCGCTCTCCCCTTTCTACAGCCCATTGTATTTTTCCCCACAATGGGCTTTGTTTCTAGTAGGTCCATAATTTCATATCCCACCGTGGTTTCTCCTTGTGAAGGTTGGGTCTCTTTGTTGTCTGAAGAGAGCAGGAGAAACTAGCCCCCCCTCAAGACAAATCTATTTTGAGCTGTTCCAGCCAACAGCAGCTGTCCGAGGCTGCTCCAGTGCTCCAGGGAAGGGCTGTCCCGGACATACCAACCTGGAGGCGGGCACAAGGGCGTTTATAGCCATGATCGTCACCAGTCGCTGAGTTCAGTTGGCATCACCAAGGCAAAGGCACCGGAGGAACATCAGAGGCAGCATGGCACATGGAGGGATATGGCTGACCGGTAAGTCCAGCCAAACACCACAGGCAGAATTGACAGAGATCAGTCGTGTGCCTGAGAAAGCAGGAGTGAAGGGCTCTCAAGCGAGCCCTAGAGGTCAGGAGGGAGGGGTGCTTGGGCTCCCCTGTCCGGACCTCTTGGAGGATCACATGAGTGAGCCTGCTGGCCCTTCTGGCTCAGTGTTGCCTCTGGCCACGACTCTCAGCTCTTCCGCCCCACTCCTGCTGCCCAAAGCTTCTGAACTATGCCAGAGGTTGAACTGGCGACCTTCTGGGGGCAAAGCAGGGCCTTCCGTGCACCTGGAATCACAGCAAGGCCTCCACCTCCAGCCCCGATCCCCATTCCTCGGACAACTGGGACTGTCTCCACCAAGAGCTTGGGGGGCAATGCCAACCTTTCGCCCGATGTGGAGCTGCTGCTGCGTGGCTCATAGAGGACCCAAAGGCCTTTTTGCCCTCTCCTTGGAAGCTGTGCCTCTCCCATAAATCCATGCTCCCAAGTGAGCTACGCAGCCAGTGCCCACAGAATGAGCCTTCCCCGCCTACCCTGATCCCCCACAATTCAGGGTAGGGAAGGAAGGTAACTGGGACAAATATCCCCCCCCCCCGCCCTGTCAATTAGACCCTCATTCTTTATTTTTTATTTATTGGGAGGGACATCCGGCAGTATCAGATACCCAGAGAAAGTGTGCCGGGGCAAGGGGGGGACCGTAGGACGCCTGCAGGGGCCAACCCCTTCCTGGCCCCAGAGAGGCACAATCACAAGCTCTCCTTTGCACGTGGCTTTTCCTCACCCGGGAAGTGTCTTTGCTCTCACAACTCTCCCCTCCGAAGCACACTCTGGTGTGAAGCAGAAATACCAGGGCAGGGCCAGCGCTGAGGCCCCGATCCTGAAAACTTCCCTGTTTTGCCCTCCCTTCCTGGAGCGTTTGGAAGAGAAGGTGCCGTTGGCTGCCCCATGTGTGCGCACAATGAGTGCCCGGGCACCACACTGAGAACTGATGTGGTTGGCTGAGAGGGTGGGGTGCTGGAGGCAGCAAGACCACCAGGGTCTGTGCAGCACCCACGCCACCCTCGTGTGCCCGCCCTGGTGGGTGCGGCAGCTGAGATGCGGGGAGTGCTCCAGGCTGCTTCTGACCGGACTCCTTTCCACGGCCTTTCAGAACGCAAGTGACACCATGCGCCGTCTTTCCCACCCCCACCCCCCACCAGCCAGCCTCTCTTTCCCACCAGGTCTGTTCAGTCTCCCATGCAGAAGCAGCAAATGAGGGCCAAGCAGAGGCTCTGATGTGCCGAGAAGAAGCTGTGCCAGAGGGAGGGGTTAACTTTCCACTTCGTCTGCACCAGCATGATAACAGCCCTTCAGGGCCTCCCCACCCGTCTCTGGGTGGGTCTCATGCCAAAGACTTAGCATGGCCACGGAGGGGTCCCACGGAGGGAGGAGGAGAAGTGGCAGGAGGGGCAGCCATTCTTTCGGGACAGGCATGTTGGGGTTGGTCCCTAGCTGAGCCCAGGAGCAGGCAGGTTTAGGTGGGTGGCCATGTTGGTCTGCAGTAGACCCAGACATCACAGAAGCACTTACCGTGAGCAAATGAGTTAGTCAAGGAAGAGACTCATCTGCTTTGGCCTCGCTGCCCCTCAGGGGATGCGGAAGGAGAGCCAAAGGAGCTACAAAGGCTCAGAGATCTCCGTTCTCGAAAGCTTATGCTACACTAAAGTTGCATCTGACGAAGAGAGCTGTGGCTCTCAAAAGCTTAGGCTACAATAAAGTTGGTTAGTCTTAAAGGTGCTACTGGACTCTTTACTCTTTTGCGACTACAGACTAACACGGCTGACTCCTCTGAATCTATACCCTCAGTCCTATTAACCAGATGTGCTCTGGGAGTTCCCAGGTGTGGGCGGATTCAGTGTCGGGTTGCCAGGTCCCTCTACCCTCCTCCTGGTGGTGGTGGTGGGGGGGACTGGCCCTTACCTCGTGTTTCCTGCGCAGTCAGTCTTTGCGCACGCACCCCCCCCCCCCCAGTGCTTGCACAATGACATCACTTCCAGAAGTGATGTCATCCTCACGCCAGCCACAGGAGCACAGTCCTGAGCGCTGCATGGGGCAGACTCAGCCTTTTGGGGGCCCAAGCCAGCCCCAAAGGAAGTGCAGGAAAACCCTGTGGCTACTGTGACAATGTCCCTTCCGGAAGCGGCGTCGCTGGGCCCTCCAGGAACACGAGCCACTCATGTGTGCTGAAGGTGCCTGCCGGTGGCAGGCGGCCTCTGGGAGGGCTTTCGATCTCGCGGCGATTGCTGGCAGATCGGCAGGCGAGGGGACAAGTCCCTGGGAGTTTGCCCACCTCTGGCAGGCACCTGGGAACCCTAATTCAAGGTAGAGTGGGAATTATTTATTATTATTATTTATTTAACATATAGTCCGCTCTCTCTGTGAGCAGGCTCAGAGCGGATAAAAACAACATGGAAGGGGGCTTAAACCTGAGCCCCCTGCACTAGGGTTGCCAGCCTCCAGGTAGTGGCTGGAGATCTCCCAGAATTACAACTGGTCTCCAGGCCACAGAGATCAGTTCACCTGGAGAAAATGGCTACTTTTGGGGGTGGATTCTATGGAATTACGCCATGCCAAGGTCCTTTCCCTCTCCAAACCCCACTTTTTTCAGGTTTCTCCAGGTTTCACCCCCCTAGATCTCCAGGAATTTCCCAGCTTGGAGCTGGCAACCCTACCCTGCACTGTTTTCTCAACCTGGAATGACCCACGGCTCTGATCTGATCAGGCCCATAACGGGCCCTTATGTTCCCAGTACTGATCTCCTCGGCATGAATGTCACCAGCAAGTAAAGTGGTCCAAAGAGGCTGTTATGAGCCTGAGCCTGCATAGTGAGGCCTAGTGGCTCCAGGGAAGCCTGTACTAGAGTGACTGCAGGGCCTACATTTCCCAGGTCCCTTTTGGGTCCTGTGATTGGTTAAGTGGGGATTTGGAGGGGAAAATTGCACCAATAGAAAAGTAGGGTGGTGGTGCCTGGGCAGAAGGTATAAAAGGCCTCTCCACAGCGGGAGGGGTTCACTGCTGGGGAGCAGAGCCGGAGAGAGGCTGTTGCAGACGGAGGGACCCTCGTCAGAAGGGTGAGTCAGATTGAAGCCAGTCACCACATGCTTGCCAATGCCACCTTTCAACCCAAAGACCCTCTTAAATAAAGTTGTTTATTATTCTTCCTGGGTCCTTACACCTCATTCGGTCACATATAAAGTAAAACCTACTGGGAAAGAATAAACAAAAGAGGTTGGTTGGGTGCTCTGGGCCCTTCCGAGGAGACCTGTACCAGAGTGGTGGCAGCCCACAGAGGGCTTCCCTGGGCCCCTGCCTACAACAGGCCCTGTGGGTCAGTCCAGCGCTGATCGAGGCGGGGGGGGGGGTTACAAAGAAAAATGTTCCAGGACGGAGAGAGCAGGATGGAGGCTGTTTTTGTATTGTTAAACACATCCCTTTCCCAACTGTGTAGAGGGGCACGATCCACCAGGAAGGACTCCTGCAGAGTCAGTTCAAGGCATTCTGTTGCCCTCAGCAAGACACGGGCTCTGCAGACCCTTCTCACAGGTGCCTCTTAAAGTAGGCTCTAGTGAAGGAGTGTCTGCTCTTGACCAGGCCCAGACTCAACTATGGGCAACGCACAACCTGGGAGAGGGTTCTCCACAACCGCCCACAGATCATAGGATACCCCAATGTGACTGCCTGGGTTGCGAGTCCCGTTGGTTCAGACCGGCTGTTCTCCAGAGAACGAGGGTCCCTTCTGGTTCTCCGTGCCAATTCTCCAATGTGCTTGCAGGTGGCTGAACCTCCTCAGTGGATGCCCTCATGTCTCCTGTGAACAACGCCACTGCCAGACCCTCCACCTTCCTCTTGATCGGCATCCCGGGCCTGGAGGCTGCCCAGTGGTGGCTGTCGATCCCTCTGTGTCCCATGTACATCTTAGCTGTGGTGGGAAACACTGTGCTCCTTGTGGTCATCAAGACAGAGCCCAGCTTGCACGAGCCCATGTACCTTTTCCTGGCCATGTTGGCTGTCACCGACTTGGTCCTCTCAACCTCCACCCTGCCCCTCATGCTGGCCATCTTCTGGCTGGGCCCCAGAGCAATTGGCTTCCACTGCTGCCTGACCCGGATGTTCTTCATCCATGCCTTCTCCGTGGATACGAACCAAAACACTTGGGAACAAAAAATACATACACAAGCAATGATTTTCTGGAAAAATGAAGAATTTCCTTGATGTGCTCAGTGCACAATACTACACACTTTAAACAACATGTATATACATACAAAGACCTGAAAGTCTCAATACAACGAGTGGGGGTGGTTGTGGTCATAAATGCTCCGTGTCCCTTTAAGAGAGTCCCACAGGAATAATTCAGCAATCTCGTAATATTATTTTCTGTAAATAAACTCTGGAGACTGTCATCCAAGAAATTGTTCCTTTAACCAAAAGGGGAAAAGGAACTGAAATTGTCTATTTCAAAGGTAAGTCGATGGAACTCGTAGACAGAGAAGAATGCAAGCTTCCTTTGTTGGTAAATTCCAAAGCAGATCGGGGAGTTCCGCAGAACCCCCCGGCCCTACAAGCTGCCGGCTTGATGATCCAGCTTGTTTCACGGGACTTCCACTTCCTCCGGGGCCAGCAAGACTTCCATCACAGCAAATAGACACCATCGTAAGCAGAGATCACGCCGTGATTGTCCTGTGGTGCGTTAAATGTATTGTGCATGAGAATCTCTGCTTATGTTTGGGGTGTTTGGGGTTTTTTCACCTGTTTGTGCCCACGTCTACTCTGTACCCCAAAATAAAGACTGTAGGAGCACATATAATACACCTCCATATTCCGTGGACTCTCCCCTGAAGGGATATACCGGGTTTTTTTTATTGGGCTGCCTCCCAGAAGCTGGTGTTGGGAACAGCCTTAATATCATATTTTTGATCATTAGTATGGGTTTTCTTTCTGCAATTACCTGCTTCAGGTTAACTTCTAGAAAGGTGTCAGGGGCTGTAAACTTTGAGGTGCTGAACCCCTCATCTGAACCTGCTTTCATCCAGGGCCAAGCTACACGTGACGAATGACACTTGAACAGCAAGTGTATTCCTCCCTGTTCACTTGCCCTCCACTTAATCCACTTGCCGTTCAAGTGTCATTCGTCACGTGTAGCTTGGCCCCCAGAATCCAGTAACTCAGATGTCAGTGGGAAAATGGTTGTTTTTGGCTGTTAATTACCAGCACGGCACTTTTAACATCTAGACACCAGAAATCAGACACAGGTGACTTTCATTCTTACATTTATTTTCTTTGGACTCTCAGAGGAATTTTTAAAAAAAGAACAGGATTTTTCTTACATGTACACTTACCTATTATTTATTCCTATTGCACCCCGCCTTTCTCAACAATGGTGACCCAAAGCACCGCACATCATTCTCCTCCCCTCCATTTTGCCCTCACAACAACCCTGCAAGGCTAGATACTCTGAGAGTGTATGGTTGCCCACTCTGGGTTAGGAAATTCCTGGAGAACGGGGTGGGGCTGTTGGAGTCTAGTGAAGCCAGGTTAGGAGGAGGAGAGCTGTATTATATGTGCTCCTACAGTCTTCATTTCGAGGTACAGAGCTTTTCGGTTTCCCCCAATATTTGTGTTTTGCTCTGCCGATTGGGAACTGGGAACCAACTTCAGCTTCCGTGTGTGCTTCCCCGCTCCCCCCCCCCCGCCCCGTCTGCCCCGATTCTTCTCCTGGAGGTCAGCTGTGGCCCCTTGAGTCGCATCTTGCGTGCTTCACCGCCCTCTAGTGGCCTGACCAGAAATACACAAAGAAACACCGCACTCCGGCTGCCTCCGTTTCTGCGCCTTCTACCTCTGAGCCTTTTGGCCTTGGTGGGGGAAAATGTCCAAGACGCATCTGGGGAGCTTGCCAAACTCATCCTGTGGCTGCATCTGCACATCACTGCGTGTTGTGGTGGTGTTGCCCTACAGCGATCCTTTGCTACAGGGTCTTCCTGCTTGGGGGAATTAATGGTTGCCCTACAGCAAGGGCAGCAGCAGTTCAAGACCCAGAGAGGGAGGTGTGGCTGCTCCCCCCCACCCCCCACCCCCCCGAGCCAGGCCTGGATGAAGACCCCCCCACGCAACAGGCGCCCCAAGGGGGAAAGCAAGGGGCAAAAGAAGCGCCTCGTTGCCGTGTTTATTGGATGGCCCATCCTGTCGATCACACTGACTCTGTGTAATCCACCTTGAGCCCAAGTGAGAAAGGGGGCTATACATTACATAAATAAGTAAATGCGGAACGTACAGCTGCTTCCATTTCATGCAGAAAACGTTATTAAGAATTCGAATCCGACAAGTTTGACACAAGACAATTTTCGTGGACTCGGCAATGAATCGGTCAGTCAGAAGGCGTCCCCTGCCTTCAGGCTTCCGAGGAGCCTCATGTTTGGAAGGGCTTCCCCAGAGATCTTCACCTGGTGCTTCGTGGCTCACTTCAGGGTGCTCAGAGAAGAGGGTAGCCTCACAGAAACATCCAGTTGTGGGGAGGGGGCTGCGGGGCCATCGAGTCCATCCTAGTAGCTTACAGCTTGCTTTGTACTGTGAAAGGGAGGGGGCCGCTTTAAGGACAAAGTCCACGTGCGGCATGTGACTTTCGGAAAAGAAGAGAGGCTAGATGCCCCTCGAACAGCCATGCTGAGTCTGGGAACCTGGGCAGGTCATGAGGGGGAGGGCAGGGAGGGTCGCATCAGTGCTTAGTTCTCGTGTCCCCTTCTTGCATATCCAGGGTAAGGCCAATTGCCACTTTGGGGTCAGGTAGCAATTTTCCGCAGGCCAGTTTGTCCAGGGATCCTGGAGGTGTTTTGCCATCTTCTGGGCATGGGGGTCACTGGGGGTGTGGGGGGGGAGGTATTTGTGAATTTCCTGCATTGTGCAGGGGGTTGGACTAGATGACCCTGGAGGTCCCTTCCAACCCTTTGATTCTATGGTTCTAAGCAGAAAATGAAGATGGGGTGCGGTGCCAAAAGCAAAATGAATCACATCCTCTGGGCGCAGATTCCCCCCCCCCCCCATTTATTTGTAATAGACCCAGAGATTTGCGCATGCGAAGCCAGCGAAGGCAAGCAGCACAGATAGACGGGGGGGGGGGCGGAATAGCCCCACCCTCTGTTAGGAAACGAAGGGGATTTAACAGCAGCCCTGACTTACCGGAGCCTGTGTGGTCAGGGGGTTACAACAACCTCAGAGGAGGAACGAGGAGAGCCAGGCTCAAATCCCCGCAATGCCACAGGAGATTTCTGACGGGGGGCCAGACTCAGCCTCTCAGCCCGGCCTACCTCACAGTCCGTTCCACTCATCCAGTATTCCAGCTGCCGTTACATGTTGCGAGCGCAGCAAGCTACGGAGTTGGCATGTGGAGGGAGCTGGGGCAGAGCCCCTCGTAAGTCTACAACATGGTTTCCCTCGTGGCAATAAAACTATCGTGAGTGTGGCCAGTTCAACCACTTGGGCAGGGAGAGTCCGGAGGGGGGGGGGGTTCTGGCAAGTCTCCGGAGCTGCAAAAGTCCTTCCTGGTGGTCCGACTCTTCTAACTGCCAAATGGGAAGGCCTCACTTGAGACTCTCACGTCTCTGGAGACCAGGCTGAGCTGCTGAGAGGCCTGCTGGGGATCACCAAGGTGATGCCATAAATGCAGCTTCCAGCTCAGCCAGGCAGCCTCACAGCCCCAGCCAGGATGCAGCTGCTGCCAGCCCCTCACCTGGACATCCCCTTCGACTCCGAGGAGAAGCAGGCAGCCAGGACCCTCGCCAGGTGAGTGGGCCAGACTCTCGATCCTGTGCAGAGGGGGAGGCAGCTGTGGAGGGCATTGCGGGAGCTGCTGTTTCCTCTTTCAGCAACTGCCACCAAACTGGGTCTGGCTTCTCAGTTGGGACTGATGTTTTCGTGGAGCGGAGGCACCCATCCTTCATCTGCACCCTGCATCTCCCTGCCCCTGGGTGGCCTGACTCTGTGGCCCTTGTACAGCAGCTGCTGCGGTGAGCGATTCCGTCCTCTGTCCCGGCAACCGCATCAGAGTCCAGGCACACAGGGAGGCAAGTCTTCCCGCCACAGAGCGCTCAGTGCCTGCACAGCTCCTGAGCCACTGGAGCATCGCCCCTCACCCCTGGCATCTCCTCCACAACCTGCACCTGAGAAGCACCAGCCACACAGCAGCTCCTCAATGGCACCTGCTGTGATGCTGGCAACACGGTGTCCATTCCTGCCCCCCCCCCTCCAAGCTATACTCAGGGAATTCTGCAGCTGGGGAGGCAGCCATTGCACTTGGAAGGGCTCCGCTCCGGGGTGGAGCACATGCTCTGCACTTAGTGGGTTGCAGTTCAGTATGCAACAAAGATCTGCAGCAGCGCTGTGGAGCAAGACCTTTACTGGAGGCCTGTGGGTGGCGGTCGGGTGGCAGACATGTCCCACACGGCATGTGCTGATGCTCCATGGCTCATCGCTGCTCTTCCCATGTTTTTTTCTGTTTCACGAGGAGCAGACATTTTCTTTCCTTTATGCTGCAAGAGAGGATGTCTGTCTTTCTCATCGCATCCTCTGATGTGCAGAAGGCATGGCTCGTTCCCACAGCCAAGCACTTGTTCAGTTCTGCCCAGGAAAGGGTGCAAGTAAATGGGCACCCTGCCCTCGCTTCCCAGCACCTCGCCCAGGCCCCTCACCCGTTTCCTACTGGATGCCGCTAACCAGAGGGCTGGCCGAGTTGCTTGTTTGAGAATTCACCTATTGGAAGAACCCTCGCTGTTGGGGTAACACTGTCCATGGGAATCGTTCCTGGTTGGGCTGATCTCCTCTAACCGGCCATGGTTTTTCTTCTGTTTTCTTCTGTGTTCCAGTGGAACCAATGGGTGGGCTACTTGCTATGCTGCACGCAAGCATGGTCATGCATTTGACATGTGGACAAAGCCAGGAAGTGTATGCGCGTGCCTCCAAGCACATATGTGCATGTTTTGCACCCGCAAAAAAGGGGAGAGGTGGCTGAAAGGCGTAAATGACAGTCAGAAACACAAGCCTCAGAAATCCACATTGCAGCTGCTCCCGTCTTGCCCTTCTTGGTCCTCCCTATTCCGCCTTCCGGAAACAAGCAACGAAAGCCGCCTCCTCTCGGCCTTCTGCCTCCCCTCCCATTCTGACTCCTCCGTCTCCCACATCTCTGTTTTTGCCTCTTGGCTTCGATGCGGTACTTTCCTGCTGCAGCTCCACAGCTCTTAAAAAGAAGGACCCGTGTGCAGAAGGAACCATGTGGAATAATGCTCACTCGTTTCTCATCCTGGCAGGGACTTGCGTGAGTGATACAGGAGGATGCAAACCTACAATGCCACCCACTTCTACGCACCCACGTTCGTGCTGCTGGGAGTTCCTGGGCTGGAGGAGGTCCACGCCTGGCTCTCCATCCCTTTCTGCATCGGGTACCTCATCGCACTCCTGGGGAATTTCACCATCCTCTTCATCGTGAAGACAGAGGCCAGCCTCCACCAGCCCATGTTCTATTTCCTCTCCGTGCTCTCGGCCATCGACCTGGGCCTGTCCACCTCCACCATGCCCAAGATGCTGGCCATCTTCTGGTTTGGCCTGGGGGAGATCAGCTTTGGGGCCTGCCTGACCCAGATGTTCTTCATCCACACCTTCACGGGCATGGAATCGGTTGTGCTGGCTGCCATGGCCTTTGACAGATATGTGGCCATCTGTCACCCTTTGAGATACACCTCAGTCCTGACTAAGTCAAACGTGGGCTGGATGTGTTTGGGGGTTTTCCTGAGACCGTTCCTCTTAGTCCTGCCCCTTGCTTTGCTGTCCCTGCGCCTTCCTTTCTGCAGTGGCAGGATCAATATTGGCCACACTTACTGCGAGCACATGGGCATCGCCAAGCTCTCCTGCGCCGACATCAGGATCAATATGGTCTATGGCTTGTTTACGATTGCTTTCCTCATGTTGGATTTGCTCCTGATTGTTCTGTCCTATGTGCAAATCCTTCGCACTGTTTTCCGGCTGCCCTCCAAGGAGGCCCGGCTGAAATCCCTGGGCACCTGTGGCTCCCACGTGGCTGTGATTTTTGTGTTCTACACACCAGCGTTCTTCTCCTTCCTCACCCACCGCTTTGGCCGAAACATCCCCCATTATGCCCACATCCTCATCGCCAATCTCTACGTGATTCTTCCCCCAGTGCTCAACCCGATCATTTATGGGGTGAGGACGAGAGAGATCCGCAGGAGAATAGCCGAAGCTCTGTGGCACAAGGGGCACGTTTTTTCTAGATTCTCTTGATTCTTGTAAAAATAATTCTATAAACAGTGTGTGTCACATTTTCAGAGAATCATAGGTTTGGAAGGGACCTCTAGGGTCATCTAGCCCAATCTGCTAGCACAATGCAGGAAATTCACCACTACCCCCCCACCCTCGACTGCCCCAGTGGCCCCTGCTCCGTGCCCAGAAGATGGCAAAACACCTCCAGGATCCCTGGCCAAACTGGCCTGGGGAAAATTGCTACCTGACCCCAAGGTGGCAATCGGCCTTACCCTGGGCATGTAAGAAGGGGCCACAAGAACTAAGCCCTGATGTAACCCTTCCTGCCCTCCTCGTCACAATCTGCCTAGGTTCGCAGAATCAGCATTGCTGTCAGATGGCCATCTAGCCTCTGCTTTAAAACCTCCAAAGAAGGAGAGCCCACCACCTCCCGAGGAAGCCTGTTCCACTGAGGGACCACTCTGACTGTCTGAAAGTTCTTCCTAATGTTTAGCCGAAAACTCTTTTGATTTAATTTAGTATTATCTGCAAATTTAATAAGCATTCCCTCTATTCCTTCATCCAACTCATTTATAAAAATGTCGAACAGAACGGGTCCCAGGACTGATCCCTGAGGAACTCCACTTGTCACTCTTCTCCCAGAGGATCAAGGAACCACTAACTAGCACTCTTTGGGTGCGATCTGTCAACCAGTTACAGATCCACCTCACAGGAATCGGATCCAAACCACGTTTTACCAGCCTGCCAACAAGAGTATCATGCGGGACCTTATCAAAAGCCTTACTGAAATCGAGATAAACTCCGTCCACAGCATTCCCCTGATCCAGCCAGGTAGTAACTTTCTCAAAAAAAGAGATAAATTTAGTCTGACGTGACTTGCTCTTGAGGAACCCGTGCTGGCTCTTAGTAATCACAGCCATCCTTTCCAAACGCTCAAGGACTGACTGTTTGATGATTTGTTCTAAGACTTTTCCAGGTATGGATGTCAAGCTGACAAGTCGGTAGTTACCTGGAGCCTCCTTTTTTCCCTTCTTGAAGATGGGGCGGGGGGGGGGAACGACGACATCAACGGGACTATTTCTTGAAGCCTGGCCTTCAGTAGGCAACGGCTGTCTAGGTTTGGCCCAGTTTTGAGCATCTGTAGTAGGCAGATAGAAAGGTGCAGGGCAAACATCTTAAAGCCAGGATGGTCTTGGCATGAAATAATTTACTGTTGATCATGTGTCTACAGAAGGCTCACCTGAACAGAGCCTTCACAGGGACTCCTGCAAATGGGCAAAACCAAGAACGGCCCATACAAGCTCATTCTTGATGAAGGCCCCATCTAATCGAATGGCTTGCCTCCTGAGGTTAGGGAAGTTCCCACTCCTGGCTTTCCGCAAACTGAAAATGAAATTATTCTGGGGGGTGTTTTTTGCTCAGGTAGTGCTGTGATAGGTAACTCAGCATGCCTTGGACTTTGGGGGGGGGGTCCTGCATGTGTCTCTGTGAGTATATTTTACTTTTCTGATAAGCAAGTGGCTTCTCTTTGCCTCCTGGCTCCTCCTCTCTCCTTGTCTCCATTGAGAAAGACTGGAGTCCAGCAGCACCTTGGAGACCAACTAGATTTCCAGGGTATGAGCTGTATCTTATGAAGGCAACTTTGACTCTCGAAAGCCTACACCCTGGAAATCTAGTTGGTCTCCAAGGTGCTGCTGGACTTGAATCTTACTCTTCTACTACAGACCAACATGGCTTCCCATCTGAATCTATCCGTCAAGGAATTTTTTCTCTCTGGCTTCATGGCTTTCCAATGAAGACTTCTTCAGAGCTCCTGCCATAAAAGCCTGATCCACATACACAGCATGCAGCTACGATGCTGAATTAGTTGGCTGTGGTATAGGGGAAACAATACTTTAGACTAGGATTCTTTCTTCCACAAGAAAATTGCTGGGAATGAAATCTACCTTAATAAATGTTAAGTTCTACCTTTTCTACAATTTATTGCATGAGGATTAATTACTGCATATTTGGGGGGGGGGAACCTTCTGACGGAGTGATTCTGCTACCAAACAAAATATTACTAGTAAGTAGGAGGGCTGTACTGTGACAAAATGGTTCAGTGAGATGCTTTGGTGAAGGAATAGGGACTGTAGACTACACTACTGTATATGGCTACTGACATGTCCTGGGTCCTCCATTCGCTGTTAATATTGTGCACCATTTCCTCATTTTTGATGACAAGAACTTTCTAATATTGCTGCTAACTCCAAACATTTCTAATGGTTTTTTTTCAATTTGTGAATGTGGCAGGGAGTTGAATGCCTTTTTGTAATCAATCCAGGCTATGTGCAAATTTGTTTTCTTCCTTTTGCAATTTTTAAACAATATGTTATGGATCATTCATTAATCTTTTGTTCCACAAGACCTTTGGCAGTTCCCTTTCTGTTCCTTTGGTAAAATGTCTTTATCAGTTAGATATTGTTGAACTGCATCATCAGTATCATCCGCACCGTTGTTGTTTTGATTTCTTTCAGAATTGTTTTAGCTCTGCATAAGATGTCTGCTTGTTTTCAGAATTTCTGCCTTGGCCCTCCTACTGCATCGTTTATTGAAAGTCTCTGGCATGGATCATATTGACTTGAACTATGTAATCCACCTTGTGTCTCTGTGAGAAAGGTAGACTATATATGTATGTCTTAGATCCAGAGGAGTTAGCCGTGTTAGTCTGTAGTAGCAAAATAGAAAAGAGTCCAGTAGCACCTTTAAGACTAACCAACTTTATTGTAGCATAAGCTTTCAAGAGCCACAGCTCTCTTCGTCAGATGCATCGAGAACCACAGCTCTCTTCGTCAGATTCATGGAGGGTATGCTACAATAAAATTGCATCTGACAAAGAGAGCTCTGGTTCTTGAAAGCTTATGCTACAGTAAAGTTGGTAAGTCTTAAAAGTGCTACTGGACTCTTTACTATATACGTGTGTGTGTATCCCTCCACTGGAATATTAAGTAGTGTGGATTTGCTCTGGCCCTCGCTGTTCCGCGCTGCTTCCTGTAAGAATTATAAGCAAGCATTTCTCACTGACTCACATGCTCAGTCTTGAAAAAGATAAGCAGCCAGAGTCAACCAGCTCATTTACTTCCTATAAAAGTCTTCTGTTCTCAGTGCGACAATCTAATCACTGGTTCCATGCACAAAAAAACCCCTCAGAAAATAAGTTTGCTACCTAGATGGAAAGTACCATGGCCTGCTCAGAAGAACATCCTTCCTTAGCAGGTAAAAATCAGGCCGTGCAATAATGTTGGCCTACAGAGCTGTGCCAATATAAGCAGGCTATACTCCATAACCCCTGAATCTCTCAGAAATCCAGCTAAAGCGTCTCTTTTCCCTTTTCTACATAATATAGCTCTCAGTAAGAATCTTAAAACTTCCAATTCACTCTCCAATTCAATTTAAATAGATTAGAAAATATGACGTATGTCCCTCCCCATAAGGGCCCTTGCCCTCCCAGGCCCACTTGGGATCAGCCCCCCTGTCTGCCTTCACGGGGCGAGGACATCTGGCCCGGCCGACCCCGCCTTCCTGCAGGCAGCAGTGCTGCGCCCCCCCCCCCCCCGGTCTCTGCGGGCAGCGCCCCCTGGGGGCTTGGCTCTGCGGCGGCGGCGGCTGCTGCCACCCTGCTTGGTGTGAGATGGGTGTTGAGTGGGGGTGAAAGAGAGGGAAGAGTGAGCGATATGATTGGTTGATGACGGGGAGTGTGGGCAGAGTGAAGGCAGTCTGAGACTGAGAGTGGAGAGCAAAAGTGTCAGTCAGAGGAAAGCAGGCGAGCTGTGTGCTGCCTGAGTCTGTTGAAGTGTTTATGAGAGAAATATGACCTGTGTGGACCCTGAACTGAACATGTCTGTGAAAGGACACTCAGTCAGGGAAAGGGAGGCCGGCTGTGTGCTGCCTGAGGAGTTTTAAGCATTTCTGTGAGAGAAATATTGAGTCTAGAGAAAGCAGGCAAGCTGTGTGCAGCCTGAGTGACTTTAAGCACGTCTGTGAGAAATACCGAGTTCGAGAAAGAGGCTAACTGCGTGTGAAGCCTTTAAGCACGGCGGAAAGGCATTCTGAGGGGACAGAAAGCCAAAGAGACAGGGTGTTCAGTTAAATCCTCTGAGGAATATAGAACTGTTATAAAGGAAAGAGACACAGAGAACTAGTAGGATTTATAAGAGAGAACATAATCTGCCGAATTTTAGTAAAATTGTAGCAGGAAATACAAGTAAAAGAGAAAAACGGCAGAGTTTATGGGGATGAAAAAGGAGGCTCCGATTCAGAAGTGCAATGAGTTAAATTTACCTCATGAGGGGAAAAGTGTAGAAGAACTGAGAGTTATACTGATACAAAGCAGAGTGGAGCCAAGTAGAACGGCAGAGGAGAGAGACCCTGAGGGAACGTACAACCCTAGTCCAGAATATTTAGAGTTTCTGAGAGAAAAGTTGAAAGTTGAGGCAGAACTTAGAACTCGAGAGATGGAAAGACAAACTGGTTTGGAAGCAGAAAGATTACAGTTAGAAAGAGAGATCCTTGTCTATTGAAAGTATAGCATCGAAAGCGTCCCCGTGGCCATCTGTCTGCCCTTCCATTTGCAGCAGGCACGGACAGCCCTTCAGGGAAAAAAGCGACATGCTTCAAAATTGGCCACCAGTTTGGGGATGCTCGTGCAAGCTGCCGTAGCCAAAATGAAGGGGACTGGAACTCTGTGGCCAGGCTGTCTCTTGCTGGCTGCCCTTCTGCCTGTCACATGGACTCAGGGTAGCCCACCTCGCAGGGTTGTTGCTGTGATGGTAAAATGGAGGAGAGGCGAGTGATGTAAGCCGCTTTGGGTCTATATTGGAGAAAAATGTATTAAATCCAGAATAATAAAAAGATCTACAATAATGAAATAATAAAAATCTACGATAATATAATAAAAAGATAATAATCAACTCGATAATAAATAAATCAATAATAGTAAAAATCTGTCTGTCTTACTTTGCACAGGGGTGGCATTATGTAGAACGCTCAAGAGCAGGAGGTGGAGCAAAACTTTTTAGTTCCTCATGAAACTTCTTAGTCCCTCGTGGCAGTGTGGTCAGTGTAGCACGTAACAAAGACTCAGTGTCTATGTCACAACCTGGTTCACGCTGACCCTTGGGGAGAAGAGGAAGATCCGGCGGGGCACACTCCAGAGCACCCCAACCCCACAGAAGGAGTGGGAGAGCAGGGCAGGGGCACAGCTGCAGGGCCGAGGGAAGCGCTGAGCGGGTCTGCAGGGCAGCAGAAGAACAGACGGGGGGGGGCTGACAGGGAGACCCTCGCGCCCCGGGGGAAAGGTCTCCCCTGCTGCAGAGGTCTCCTTGGGGGAAAGGCTCTCCTCTAGGGTTGCCAGATAGTCCCAACAAAAATACTGGACACACTCGATAAAAAATTATCAACCGGTGCCACCACACTGCCAGTGCTTGATATGGGAACTTTATTGAGGATGTTCACATTACATTTTATATTTATATTTGCTGAAATGAAATAATGTGAGGCTGTAAGACACCTTAGAATCTCTAAGGGCACCCCCTGCATACACAATACGCAAGTTCTGCAGGCCAGCTGGGGGGGGGCGGGTAGGAGGAAATGGGTGTGTGGGTTAGGGTCGCCAAGTCCATGTTGGGAAATTCCTGGAGAAATGGGGGCAGTGCCTAGGAAGTGTTGAGTTTGGACTTCATTGGGGTTGTGATGCCATAGAGGCCACCCTCCGGAGCTGCCATTTTCTCCAGGTTGGCAATCTCCAGGTGGTGGCTGGAGTTCTCCCGGGATGACAACTCTTCTCCAGACTTCGGAAATCACTTCCGTCGGAGAAAATGGCTCCTTAGACTGTTTCTGATTGACTCCAGCGAATCTCACAAGGCCTGGGCGAGAGATGCAGAGGTAACAATTCCCCCCCACTCCCCCTTCAAAGAAGGGCTCAGTGCTGTTAGGGGAGAAAGGGGGGCTGCTTGTGGGTGGGTGGGAGGAGCGATGTGCTGTGACTTAGGCTAAAGCCCAGGATGGCTGGGGGGCTTGTGGGGCCAAATGAAAAAGTTCTGGGGACTGGGGGTGCCCCCTCCCCAGGCGTACTTCTAATGCCCCTGCTTCAAATCCATCCTTTCTTTCCATCCCCACCCCACATTTTCTGTCTCTATTTATTTCCCAGATCAAAGATTTTGGGGGGCTGCAGCTACCCCCTTTTCTGCTTGTTCTGGGGGCACCCTACTTTGAAGCTGTTAACTGAAGAACTGGGCTTTGTAGTAGGACCCAGTCTATGCCCACTTAGAGGGCAGAGTCCACTGAATACGGAGGCGTATGATATGTGCTCCTACAGTCTTTATTTGGGGGGGTACAGAGCTTTTCAGTTTCCCCCAATATCTGTGTTTTGCTCTGCAAATACAGAACTAGAAACGGCGAACAAGGAACTGGCAACTGGCAACCAACTTCAGCGTCATGAATCAGCCGGGGAGCTGGCATATTTCAAACGCCCTCGAGAAACTGAGCTGGGAGGTTCTGTGGACCCAGGTGGCGGAGAAGAACACCTGATTTCACAACCATCGCCACAACCTCATAGCCCACAGATACAGTTATTGATTTAGAACATTTCTGTACCACCCCTCCAGAGAACCTGTGGGAGAAGGCTGAGGTGGGAGGTAGGGGCTCTGAGGGTCTTTTGGCTGACTCTACGTGTTTCTTCCACCCCTTCTGCTCCAGTCATCCCCCCTCCTGTCTCCCAATTCAGTGGCAAGCCGGGGGGCTGGACTTGTTCTCAGCGCAGGGAACAGGGAAAGCCATGCCATCCGCACTCCCACCCAGAAGAGGCTGATATTCCTAAATGATGCCAGAACTCCAGCAGTCTTATGATCGAACCTTCCAAACTCTCACAGAACATTCTGGAAACCAACCGGGTCCGCTTGTGTTAGCAGTGGACCGTCTCCCCCTGCAGAGGGGTAACCATGGCTATAAAAGATAGCATTACGGTAAAGTCCAAGCATGCCTATAACGGCTAGAGAGCTGACCATAGCACAGGGCTTAATTTGTTCCCCTTCACCAGGTCACCAGAAACCTGCTCGGCATTAAGAAAGCAAAGCAAATCCGGCCCGTGCCATGAGTTGAGTCCAGCTCAGCTTGGGACCGTCCCCTGCCTTTGATGGTTGCCGCCATAGCATCCTGCGCTCGGCTTGCGAAAGTGGCCCGTCAGCAGGAATGCTGCAATGACCCTCCAGGACAACCTTCCGGGAGTCTCCAGCCCCAGGCCCGAGGCCATTCCTACCCGTGCAGCTGAGGGACTTGAAAGGGAGCTGGATTGTAGGAGCCCATCCCCTGGTGCCCACAGAGCTGCCCCTGACTGCACTGGGAAGGTTATCCCCACCCCTCAGTCAACAAAAGACCACCATCACAGCTGGGCCTGGGATAAAAAGCACATCCGGACCCTCGAACTGTTTTGGTCACAGACGTGAGACGATGATGATGATGATAACTGCGCTTATATACTGCTTTTCTAGACAGATTAGTGCCCCACCCAGAGTGGTGAACAAGCTAGTGTTATTATTCTCCCCACAATGCAGCTGGGCAGCTGGGCTGAGAGGAGGGGCTGACCCAAGGCCACCTTCTGAGCTCATGGCAGGAGTGGGGTTCGAACCAGCAGAGTGCTGATTCGCAGCCAAACCACTTAACCGCTGTGCTACAGCCGGGATCCACCTCTTCATTGGAAGGCAAATCGTGGGGAAAGGGGAGCTTGTTCTTAACCACACGGGCATTGCACAGCATCCCAGCCAAAGGGGGACACAAAGAAGTGTTCCCCACTCACCCACCCGCCTATTTTTTAGCCAGCCCCAGCACTCCTCCCTCCACTGCAGCCCACAAAGAAACCACAGACCCCGGAGCAATACTTAGAAGGATTTCCCGTTGGTGGCCCCCTATGCCTAGGCACCAGCACAGGCCAAAGGACACCTCCGTGCTTCTCACTAGGAGGGTCCCAAACCCACCTTGTGCCCCCTGCAGCCACACAGCAGCTGAAAGGAACGGCTTCTAAAGGGGGGAGCCCAAATGGGCTCAGCATGAAGTGGCGGGAAGGGCTCCTGTCTTTCCCCCCTCCCAAAACCATTTTCCCACATGGAGACAGCACGGGGGGTATTAGTACCCCACTTTTACTGCTTCACAAGCACAAACCCTCCACATGGAGCAACAAAAGAGGGAAAATGACCACCACCACCCCACACAGAAAAGAGTCCAGTAGCACCTTTAAGACTAACTTTACTGTAGCACAAGCTTTTGAGAACCACAGCTCACTTCGTCAGATGCAACCAACCCCCCCCCCCCCACACACACACACATACACACAGTTTTCATGCAGGAAAACGGCTTGAGGGAAAGCTGAAACCTTTCACCCCTCTGGTGGGGCCCCAAGCCCATTTGGGATTCCCTTTTTTAATAAGCCAACAACCTGAAAGTGTAGTTTGGCCCACAGAGCTCCACCATTGATGGAGCTCATTAAGATGAAAAAGAAAACAACAGTGGAGACCACTGCTCCCGCCCACCGCTGCCCTCCTCAGGCAGCCCAACAAAATAGCATCCCCCCCCCCACACACACATGCACACACGCCAAAGTGAACCTAACACACCTCGCCAGGGGCCAAAGCTGCATGCTGGGGGGAATGCCAGGGGTTCAGGCGCTTGGGCAACATGCTGCAGTGCCACTGGAGGGCATTGCCTCAAGGGTGGTGAGGCAGCCTGCCCTGGAAATGCCAGCTCCACTTCTGGGGCAAATGAGCCAGTGGAGGGCAAAGGAGGTGAATCGCGGGGGCCCATCACTCTCCCTCTCCCCAGAGGACTGGGCTGCATGAGAAGGCGATCCACGAGGCGATAGCAAGAGATCTGTGGCCAAATACAGGCCCCATTCAGAATTGATTGCCATTTTTTCAATTGGGTTGTTGATATTTTCACCGGAATAGATCTAAACAGGAATAGAAGTTTTGGTACATAGAAGGATTTAATTATGTGGAATCTATCCCATCAAGAAAGGTTCAGTTTTTTCTTATTTTGCATATCTGATTTTATGTCTGAAATTATTTTATCATGATTAAGTTTAATAAGATCATTAACATCCACTGATATTTTAATACCTAGATAAGTTAACTGTTTATTAGTCCATTGGAAGTTATATGAGTTATATTCCACAGATCCCAAAAGCTATCAGGGATCTTATAGCAATATTTTTAGTTGCAGCGAAATCGGCGATAGCTTCAGTCTGGAATCTGAAGAAAGTGCCAACTAAAGAGATGTGGCTCTCTAAGATATGGGACCATTTCATCCTGGATAAAATTGATGACAATCTCCTCAATGCTGAACGCTTTCCCGCCAGTTCCAATTTCTATGAGAAATGGTTCCCTTTTCTTGAATTTATAGACATGCACGATTTACATCCCAGAATAAGAATTGCTCAGACGTTGACTCAGTTTTCTGATATTTGGTAATATTATGTATGCTTTGTTTAACAGTTACTGTAATGTTCATATTCTTCAAAACTTGTAAACTATTATTGATTAGTTTTTGTGTTACAGTTGATGTTCATTGTTGATTTCTATTTGTTGTATGTTATAAAGCTTAATTAAAAAGTAAATTAATTAAAAAAAAAGATGAAAAAAAATACAGGCCCCATTTCTCAAAGCAGCCATAGGTGGCCTGAATGCCGGGATGGGGGCGGGCGGGGGGGTTAGCCCTCTCACCTCTGCCCCGCCCCTGCTGCAACTCCCCTTCCACGTGCTCAGGCTGCTGTTTTTCTTTGGGGGGAAACACAGAAGGCACATTGCCTGCGTGGCAGAAGAGGGGCAGCGCTACCCGGTTGCTTGTCCGGCTGTCTTGAAAGAAGGCTGTGTGAATTGTGCCTGGGGAACCACAGGGAAGAGCTCCTCTGACAAGAAATTAAAGGGAATGAGCTGAAGCCCGCCCCCCCCCACCCCCCCACCCCACATGCTGGCAGTAGGGAAGCATTTCCAGAGCTGCCCGGAAGGCCCTGGGGCCCTCCTGCCTGCCTCCCTCTGGCCCTGTGCCTGGGTGGTGGGAACGCGTGGCTGTCCGTGGGCCTTTGGGATTTCAAGAGACTTTCCTTTCTTAGAATCGCTTCAGCCCTTGGGACCCAGTGAGGAGGGAGGCAGTGGGGCATAAATGGCTGCTCCTTTGCTACGCGGCAGCCACTGAGCAGGAACAAGGCTCGTTCCGCCCACACCAGGACGCCCCTTCAGCCTGCATGGGTGAGTAGTGTGAGCCTGGGCACAGAACCACGTTACTGGGAAAGGTGCAGAGGGACACGCGGGGAGAGTCTGGAGGGTCCTGCCAGGTGGGCATGGGGCAGGGAGGCGTATTTAATTTGTGGGCAATGGCATGTCTGCTTGCCACTAGGGCAACTGTGCAGGGTGGTCCTGCAGTGCTGCCCCTGCTTCTTGGAATGGCCCCAAGCTGCCGGGAGGCCTCGACACTGTTCCGGGGGTCCTGAGACCCTTGGCGGCTTCAGCTTCATGCTCTACCATCTCACCAATGGGCGAGGCTCATGGCGGGGGCGGGGGAGAGGGGGAGAGAAGAGTTCCGCAAGCGAGATAGATTCAGGGATCCAGTCGTCCGGCATAGAGGAGCGTTCCTTTCTCCCCCATGGAAGGTGGTCAGAGGGAGGCTGGAGGCCAGAGCAGAGCTGGCGTGAGACAGACAAGCAGTCCCCCTCGGCTGGCACAGGGGTGTAGTCCTACCACCAGCCAGTGGGAGAGGGGAGTGACAGCTGCAGCTTGAAGAAAGCCCCGCAGCCCTTCGGGAATCCCCCCGGCCTCGTTTTGACATGAGGACCCTTCCTCATTCTTCTCCAATTATTTTTTATTTTATTTTATTTACATAGAAACATAAATCAGGAGGGGATTCCAAGGGTCATCAAGTCCAGCCCCTGCACAAGGCAGGAAATTCACAGCTATCCCCCCCTCCCTCAGTGACCGCTGCACTATACCCAGAGGAAGGGGAAAAAACCCTTCAGGATCCCCGGGCAATCTGGCCTAGAGGGAAATCCTTCCTGACCCCAAAGTGGCAACGGAGATAGCCCTGGGCATGTAGGGAGGGGCTGGGAGGGCCTTTGCTGCCTTCACACCCCGCAGTGGGACTCAAACCAGCTCTGAGACGTCATTTTCTGCTCCTCCAACTTAACAGCCCTGTGACTGGTCGGCTGGGTTGTGAGTGACTGACCCAATTCACTTTCGTGTGGGCTCTGAAATGTAGCACGAGGAACCCTCCCCAGTTGTCTGCAATGGACATGCTGGAGTGTCTTTGTCGGAAAGAACGGGACCTGCGCAGGCATCGCAGCCCTCTCAGAGCACTGCAGCCCCTGGCGCCACAGGAAGTGTGCCCGCTGCCTCCCGTGGCACGCAGGAGACCCAGGCTGCAGCAGCCCTGTTGATACCGTGGGAAGGCCACACGGCAGTGGCTGCCACAGGCTGTGGACACAGCAGTCAGCCCCTAATGGGCCTTATTCTTTATTTAATGCATTTGCCCAGTGGGGCCCCAACACAGCTTACATCGTGGGGCTGGTCAGGCTAAGAGCGGGTGACTGGCCCAGGGCCACCCAGAGCACTTCCACGGCAGAGCCGGGATTTGAACCTGGCTCTCACAGATCCTCACCCCAACACTCCAGCCACACCACCACACTCGAAAGCTGGTTTGCTCTTGCAGCTTTTCCACTGAGGCAGGCGGTGCTCCCGTTACACGCGATCAATGCATTGGCTCAGCTGCCTCGGGCCCGGCACTGACGGCTTGCAGAACGGAGCCCTGCTATGGACACCCCCTGGCCATCGATCTGTTCCCACCTGCTGGGACAAGACAGCCAAAGGGGCTTCAAAGCTGGGAAGGGTTTTTGTTATTCCAAATCATGCAACGGGAAGCCACATGGGGGTGTTTCCAGAGTACCCAAATGCCTGCAAGTTGGACGAGGCACTTCAGTGGGGTGGGGTGGCTCTGGGGAGAGGAGGGTCTGCTTCCACTTCGGGGCTTGGCTTGCTGCGTGCCAGTGGCTCGCTGGCGTGAGGGGCAGCTGCACCGGGCAGGCCTGGGGTCAGCCGCAGAGCACGGCCTTCTGGGCATTCCAGCGGCAGCGGCTGCTGCTCCACCAGACCTCCCGGCAGAAGCAGGGGGAGCTCCCAAATGGCGAGCCTCATGCAATTCATTTCGTGAAGCCCCGTATCCATGGGGCATGAAGGCGGACTGACCGCCCCGAGTCCTGGCCGCTCACCGGAAACGCCGGTGTGCAAGGCGCCTCTCAAGAGTCATCTGGTCATGGACTTCCACCGGTTAGAGTGCCGCGTGTGAACTCCTTCCCTCATCCTCCCCCACCCCCAGCCCGGTGCTACAAATAATAAGTATTGCTGCTACATTTGCAATGGTTATAATTTGTCACTACACCTTGATATAACTAAAGATAAGGAACTCGTTCATACTCATCCCTTGAACACAGCTGTCCGTCACTGAAATTGTTCAGAGTCCATGGCATGAGCTGTGCTCATTTTATAGGATGCTGAGCTTGATAATAACAATAATGATATCGACAACTGTGCTTATATACTGATCTTCTGGACAGACGAGTGCCCCACCCAGAGCGGAGAACAAAGTCAGTGTTCTTCTTATCCCCACAATACAGCTGGGCTGAGAGGAGGGGCTGGCCCAAGGCCGAGCTCATGTCATGGCAGGAGAGGGATTCGAAGCAGCAGACTGCTGGCTCACAGCCCAGCCACTTAACCACTACACTACAGCAGCTTGTTAGTGCTTCAGTCTGGACCGGGAGCATCTCTCTGTAGCCACCAGCCACAGAAGGCAGGCGAGCCTGAGAGGAACCTGAGTGCGTGTGCCTTAGGAGAAAGAAAAAGAAAGAAAGGAGGGAAGGAAGGAAGGAAGGAAGGAAGGAAGGAAGGAATAATGGGAGGCATTTCCAGTATGGGGGGTTCACCCAAGGGGGGGGGGGATACAGGATGCAGAAACGGAAGCAAGCAAGACTGTGCCATCTGGGTCATCCACGGCTTCAAGGGTTCAGGGGCTCAGTTCCTGTTTCCCACATTTGGGTCCAGGCTGCCTTCCCAAACTGCCTCTCAGATGCTGGTGAAGCGTTTCCTTTGCAGGTAAGCGCACCTGTAGGCAATGCATGGCAGGATAACGGCAACCTTTGTTTTCCTCCGACAGAGCGCTGAGGGATGCAGGCCACCTCCGGGATGCAACGGACGCCCCGTGCCACCGGCTTTGGTGCTCCAGTGCTTTTCCTGCCAGGCATTCTTGGGCTGGATGCTCCGTCCACGTCTAGACTCGGTATGCCAACCTGCTCCTGAGGAGCTGCATTGTGAAAACAGAGGCCATTGTGTGCTCCCAGGAGGGGCCTCTGCACCTCCAGCCCTCTTGGCTGGGTGTGGGTTTGAATCTGGGCTTCTCCCCAGTGTGCCGGACACTCTCCCCAGTGCAGCATCTGGGGCCCTCACACGACTCTGACCCTCGCGCAACTCTGTGCTTGCTTTTTGAACCCTGGCTCCAGCCGTCTCGGTGCCTTTGCACCATAAGCCACTTGGGAGCACCTGCAACCCTGGCTACGGCATGTCCCTTCTGGGGGCCACAGGGCTGCTCTTCTTCCTCTTCCTCCTGCTCTTCCCCACCGGATGTAGCAGAACTTGGTGATCTGGAGAGACCATGGCTGGAGCTCTGTTTTGGACCAACTTCCTAGAGCCCTCCCCCCTGGGGTGAAGGGTCCTGAAGGAGCTGTGAGGGCGGTCCAGGTTACGCCCCCCGCCCCGATCCCTCTGTGCCTGCCCGAGATCTCCCACGAGGATGCCCAACGTCAGCCAAGCGCCTCCTCCCTATTTCCTGCTGGTGGGGGTCCCTGGCCTTGAGGCCTTCCACACCTGGCTCTCCGTTCCCTTCTGCTGCATGTACCTCCTGGCCCTGGTGGGGAACCTCTCTGTCCTGTTGATCATTGAATCTGACCCCAGCCTCCACCAGCCCATGTTCCTCTTCCTCTGCGTCTTGGCTGCCACTGACCTGGGTCTCTCCACTTCCATCGCCCCTAAGTTGCTGGCCATCCTCTGGGTGAATGCCAGGGGAATTGGCTTTGATGCTTGCCTGGCCCAGATGTTCTTCCTCCATGCCTTCACCGCCATGGAGTCAGGGGTGCTGCTGGCCATGGCCTTTGACCGCTTTGTGGCCATTTGTGCCCCACTGAGGTATGGCGCCATACTCACCCCCCGCCTGATCGCGAAGGTGGCCCTGGCGCTGAGCCTGCGGGCCGTGCTGATCGTTGTTCCCTTCCCTCTGCTGGTGAAACGCTTCCGCCACTTCCATTCCAATGTGATCTCCCACTGCTACTGTGAGCACATGGCGCTGGTGAAGCTGGTCTGTGGCAACACCAGGGCCAACCACCTCTATGGGCTGATCCTCTCGCTGTCTGTGTCAGGCCTGGACATCGCGGGCATCTCCGCCTCTTACTTCCTCATCCTCCAGGCGGTATGCAGGCTGCCGTCCAGGGAGGCCCAGCGCAAAGCCTTCGGCACATGTGGGGCCCACATCAGCATCATCCTGGTGTTCTACATCCCAGGGCTCTTCTCTTACTTGACCCACCGCTTCGGCCACCAGGTCCCCCAGCCCGTCCACATCATCTTGTCCATTCTGTACCTCCTGGTGCCCCCCATGCTGAACCCGCTGGTCTACGGAGCCAAGACTAAGCAGATCCGAACCAGAGTGCTCAAACTGTTCTTCCTAGCAAAGGAAACCTTCTGAACCACACATGTCTCGGCGGTGGGGGGGACATGGGGAGGGGGGGGGCTCCCTTCAGCTCAGTTCAGAACTGGCTCAGCATTTTCAGGTTTTCTCTGTGTGTGTTCACAGAGATCAACACATGGATATACTGGCCCCAGAAGGCCTTCCGAGGAGGGCAACAAAGATGGTGTGTTTTCTGCTGCCCCAGAAGGTCGGACCACAACCAACAGCTTGAAATTAAATCAAAAGAGTTTGGGGCTAAACATTAGGAAGGACTTCCTGACAGTAGAACAGGCTTCCTTGGGAGGTGTTTGGCTCTCCTTCTTTGGAGGTTTTTAAGCAGAAGCTAGATGGCCACCTGACAGCAATGCTGATTCTGGGAACCTGGGCAGATCATGAGGGGAGGGGCAGGAAGGGTTACATCAGTGCTTGGTTCTCGTAGCCCCTTCTTACACGCCCAGGATAAGGCTGATCGCCACTTTGTGGTCAGGAAGTAATTTTCCCCAGGCCAGTTTGGCTAGGGATCCTGATGGTGTTTTGCCATCTTCTGGGCATGGAGCAGGGGCCACTGGGTGTGTGTGGGGGGGGGGAGGTAGTTGTGAATTTCCTGCACTGAGCAGAGGGTTGGACTAGATGACCCTGGAGGTCCCCTCCAACTCTGTGATTATATGATTCCCTTGGATAAAGCAGTTCAGTCAGTGGCCCCTTACAAGGTTTCCACTTGATACCTGGAATAAATAAATTTATGATTTCTCTTCAGTCAGAGGGCCGTTAGCCTGTAAGAGAAAGAGTGCTAAAGAGGATAGCCATCTCAGTACAGCCCTGCGGTTTAGTGGTTAGTGCATCGCTCTAGAACAGACAGAGACTCTCCGTTTCCAGGTGCCTTTTTTAAAAGGATTATTTCCCTCATGGGTGGGTGGAACCCCATAACACTAAAGGATAAAGACAAACTTCTATGAAGAGAAACAAAACAAAGGATAAACGTAGTAGAAACTGTGACAATGAAACTAAGTTTATATTGTGAAAATTCTAGAAATATAATGCACTTTAGCCCATACAGAAGTGATCATGTATAATGTAATGAGAATACAATTACAAAAATACCTAATGTAAATACAATATCAAATTGTATATTCATAATTAACACCGGCTGGCAGCAATCAATTCTGACACCAGCACCAATCAGTCATTTCTAGAATCATATATTCATATACTGAATACTAGCAGTACTCCGTTTCAAAACAATTTTTTTCAGTAAAAGATTATTAGGGAAGACTATGTCCAAAGCTTGAAATCATGTTGGATTCATGTAATTTCCTGGTCTCCTGGCATCAAATAAATCAGCCAGAGTTGGGCCTGTAGCAGACTGGAAAACTGGATCCCCTCATACTGTGTAACATTTGTTTTTGTTTTTTTGAAAAATTTTTATTGGGTTAGAATCCATTATTTCCACATTTACATTCAATTTTCCCCAATTTTTTCATCTCTAACCCCCTCCCTTTCCCCCCCCTTTTTGTTGACTTCCAACAGCTTTCCAACCCTTTGTCCCCTTTCCCTTACTTTTATTAGCTTCCTCTATCTAAAACAAATATATATTCTCAATTATTCTAAGCAGTACATCCTTAACTATTTTTAACATTATATGCCCAAACTGTAAGCCTTTGTTTCCATCTTAGATAAACAATTTATCCCAATTTTTCAATTTCAGGTATTTCTATATATCATAAACCATATAGATCATACATTCGTTTATATCAAACAATTTGACTTATTCTCTCTATATATTACTCATTCTATCTTTTTATAATAGTTCTATATATCTCTCCTCACGTAGTCAATCAATTTGACCCATCTATATCTTCAGACATTCAGTTTGGTACCAAACTTGTCAGAAAAAAAAGAAAATATTGTTAGTTAATCGCTCCTTATATTTAGTCCTTATAATTAATTATTTTCTCTATGTTCTGTTTGTTAACCTATATATATCTATATATATGTCAATCTATTAATCTGACTGCTTATTAATTCACATTTATCTCTTCTCCCCCCGGTAAAGTCTCCCCCCTCTACTTCAATACTTCAGTAGTTCTCAAACTGCCACAGTTTTCCTCCCACCTCCCATTTCTTCTCCAGGTATTGTTTCAGCTTCTCCCAGTCTGTGTTGAACTGCCCTGAGTCCAGATCTCTCAGTTTTCTTGTCATCTTGTCCATTTCAGCCATATACAGCAATTTGTAAGTCCAATCTTCAATAGTTGGCACTTCTTGTACTTTCCATTTTTGCGCATACAAAAGTCTAGCTGCTGCTGTCATATAAAATATCAACGTCCTGTGTTGGGCTGGAATTCCCTCCATTCCCAAGTTCAGTAGCAGGAGTTCTGGGTTCTTATTAATTTGAAATTGTAAAATTTCACTCATTTCTCTTATTATTTCCCCCCAGTACTGCCTGGCTACCTCACACGACCACCACATATGATAGAGGGAGCCCTCATGCTTCTTACATTTCCAGCATTTATTAGAAGTATTCAAATTCCCTAGCGCAATCTTCTTTGGTGTCATGTACCAACGATAGATCATTTTGTAAATGTTCTCTTTGATATTAGTACATGTCGTTGTCTTCATTGTAGTTTTCCACAAGTATTCCCATGCCTCCATTGTTATTTCTTTATTAAAGTTTATAGCCCATTTCACCATTTGTGTTTTAACTATCTCATCCTCGGTATACCACTTCAACAGTACTTGGTATACCTTGGATATTCTTTTCTTATCTTCTTTAAGAAGGGTCTGCTCTAGTTCCGAATTCTCTATTCGTATACCTCCCTTTACAGAGTCCGAATTATATAAGTCTCTGATCTGTCTATACTGGAACCAATCGTAGTTAGGTGATAGTTCCTCTCGTGTCTTTATTCTAAGTTTGGATGCTTCAGTTTTAGTTATTTCTTTATACGTTAAACATTGTTGTTCATTATCAACAGCTCTCGGGTCTATCACCTCATATGGAACCACCCACAAAGGGGTTCCTTCTTGTAGATAAATTCTGTACTTCTTCCAGATTATGTATAAACTTCTCCGAACAAAGTGATGCAGGAACATCGAGTTGACCTTTACTTTGTCATGCCATAAATATGCGTGCCATCCAAATATTTTTTTATATCCCTCTAGGGCTAATAGTTTCTTGTTCTTTAATGTCATCCATTCTTTCAACCAAACTAGGCAGATTGCATCATGATAAAGTCTCAGATTGGGCAGTTGCATTCCGCCTCTTTCCTTTGCATCTTGTAAAACTTTCACTTTCACTCGAGGCTTCTTGCCTGCCCAAACAAAATCTGATATTTTCCTCTGCCATTTTTCAAATTGTTTGGAGTCTCTGATGATTGGTATTGTCTGTAGCAAAAACATTACTCTTGGTAACACATTCATCTTAACTGCTGCAATCCTGCCCAACCATGACAAATTCAATCTATTCCATTTAATCAAGTCTCTCTCTATCTGAGTCCATAGTTTTTCATAATTGTTTTTGAATAGATCTATGTTCTTTGCAGTTAATTCGACTCCCAAATATTTCACTTTACTTGTTACTTCACAATCCGTTGTTTCCATTAACAATTGTTGTTTCTGCTTAGTCATATTTTTGCATAATATCTTTGACTTCTTTTTGTTAATGAAGAAACCTGCCAAGTCTCCAAACTCCTTGATCTTATCTATCACTCTTGGCATGTTCTCCAATGGGTCCTCTACAATTAACATTATGTCATCCGCAAATGCTCTGACCTTGTATGAATAGTCCTTTATTTTTATTCCACGAATTTCATCATCTTGACGTATTTGTATCATCAGAATCTCCAATACTAAAATGAACAACAATGGAGATAACGGGCAACCTTGTCTTGTTCCTTTACTTATCGTCAATTTCTTGGTCAATTCATCATTCACCACGATTGCTGCAGTCTGGTCTCTATAAATTTCCTTAATTGCTCTGATGAATCTTTCTCCCAATTGTAGCTTTTCCATAGTGGCAAACATAAAGTCCCAGTTTAAATTGTCAAACGCTTTTTCAGCGTCTACAAAGAAGAAACCAACCTCTTTGTCACAACGCTTGTCATAATATTCAATAGCATTGATCACTGTCCTTAAGTTGTCTCTTATTTGTCTATCTGGCAAAAAGCCTGCTTGTTCCTCCTCTATAACTTCCGAGAGCCACCCCTTCAATCTCTCCGCCAATATCTTCACAAAAATTTTATAGTCATTGTTGAGTAGCGATATAGGTCTATAATTTTTCACATTAGTCAGGTCTTGGCCCTCTTTTGGGATCAATGATATATTCGCTTCACTCCAAGTTTCTGGAATCCTTTGATCCCTTAAAACCCCATTCATCACCTCTTTTAGGAATGGTGCCAGTTCATTAGCCATTGTCTTATAGAATTTAGCCGTAAGTCCATCTGGCCCTGGCGCCTTTCCTAGATTTGCAGATTGTATTGCCTTACTTATTTCCTCGTCAGTTACTTCACTATTCAACTTATTTCTCCAAGCTTCCGAGATTTCTGGAAGTTTGGTTTTCTCCAAATATGACGCTATTGATTCTTTGTTTACTTCTTTTTTATTATACAGCTTAGCGTAAAATTTATAAAAGGCTCTACTAATGGTAGCCTGCTCCAAATACGTTTTGTTATCTTCGCAAATTTTATTTATTATCTTCTTTTCCCTTTTCTTCTTCAATTGCCATGCCAGGTACTTCCCAGGTTTATTAGCACCCTCAAACGCTTTTTGATTCAGTCTTTTGAGATTCCATTCCAATTCTTTATTGCTCATTGCTGTTAGCTGTTCTTGAAGTATTTTAATTTCCTGGTATACCTTCTTTTTCCCTGGTCTCTTTTTTAGCTGTATTTCTTTGGCTTTTATTTTCTCCTCAATCTCTTGTCTTTTCTCCTCTTTCTTCTTTCTTGCTCTACCATTTAAGTCCATTAGTATGCCCCTTACAACCGCCTTGTAAGCATCCCAAACTTTATTGGTTGGTACTTCTTTATTCACGTTGTATTGTATAAAAAACTTTGTCTCTCTTCTCAGTATTTCCATATTCTCTCTTTCCTGTAACAAGTCCTCATTTATTCTCCATGCTTTCCTTTTTCTCTTTTTTCCAAATTTCCACATAATTGGGTTGTGATCTGAGCCTACCATAGGCATTATTTCTACCTCCTTAGTCCATAATGCTAAGTCTTTTGAGGCCCAGATCATATCAATTCTTGATAATGTAGAATGCCTTGCAGAATAAAAAGTAAACTGTCTGCTTTTAGGATATTCTCTCCTCCATACATCTTCAAGAGTCTCTTGTTGAGTCAACTCAAAAAAAAGCTTTGGTAATAGTCCTCTTTTCTTTTGTGCCGTTGTAGTCTTTTTGTCTAGTTCCAAGTCTGTCACTCCATTGAAGTCTCCAGCAAGAATTATCTGGTCATATGCAAGATCGTCTAAATGCTTCCTTAAATCCTCAAAGAAGCTTTCTTTTGCACCGTTAGGTGCATAAAGTCCAACTACCAACACTCTCTTTAAATTCCAAATACATTCCACTGCTACAAATCTAGCTTCCACATCTCTCATAACAAATTTTGGCTGTAGCTCCTCTTTTATGTACAACACCACTCCTCTTTTTTTCTTGTTGGAGGCCGCTACATATTCTTTGCCCAGTTTTCCAGATTTTAAATATTTTACATCCTGCTTTCTGATATGGGTCTCTTGCAAACAAACAATGTCACATTTTTGTTTTAGTAGCCAGTGAAAAGTATTTTTCCTCTTATTTGGTGAGTTTAGTCCATTTACATTCCAAGATAATACTTTACACTCCATACTCATGATCTTGTTGGTAAGTCTTTTTCATTGTCCTTAATAAATCGCTCCATCTCTCGCTCAGATCTGATGCGTTTTTTGGCCCCTCCAAACTCAAAGGACACTCCTTCCGGTAACTCCCATCTGTACCTGATTTTCATGTCCTTCAAAATCTGAATTAGCACTTTATATTTTTTCCGATCCAGTAACACTGATCTGGGCAGTTCCTTCATTATAATAATCGTCTTGCCATCAATCTCCAATGGATCTTGAAACTGTTTTGTCACAATCCTCTCTTTCATATTTCGTGTTGTAAACTGCACAATCACATCTCTTGGTAGTTTCCTCTGGGTTGCTATTCTCGAATTCACACGGTATGCCACATCTAGGATAGCCACAACTTCCTCCTCCTCCTTCCCCAGGTACTCAGCCAACACCTCAGTCATCTGTTCTTGCGCTGACTTTCCTTCCACTTCTGGCAAGCCACGAAAACGTAGCTGCTTCTCCATATGTTTAGTTTCTGCAACTGACATTCTCCCCTTCACCAATCTCATCTCTGTTTGTTGCGTGTCTGCTAAATTCTCCATCGCGTCTTCTACTGTTTTAACTCTCTGCTGCGTTCCTTGTAATTCACTTCGTATTGTTTCCATACTGTGTAACATTTGAACCCAAATAGGAAGGGTCTGTAAACAAAATACAGGTATCAGCTACCAGGTCCCCAAATGTATTTCAGAAAAGGGCTTTCATTAAATAATTCAAACTTACTGTGAGAATCCATGTTTGCAATCTCCTAAAAGGGAGAAGGAAAAACCAGCTTATTAGCTAGTTAACTCAAAACGACAATGGAAACCAGAACTGACCCAAGAGCTAAGCACGCTCATAAATAATAACTCATGTTCTATTCAGTCTTCATAACAGGCTTTGCAAAAGATCACCTACAGCCTTCAGCTATTTCCGTAAGCCTACGACTGGCTGCATTGTATATTGCGCTGTATTCCTCTTGTGCATCTTTGTAATTGTGGTCTCACTTGACACTGCCCGTCTGGCCCCCTGGATCCATACCATGGTAACATTGAGACTAGACTACTGTAATGCACTCCGTTGTGGCAGGGGGAGAATGGGGGAGTGTTTGTTGTGTCCGGGTAAGCAAACCCACTCTTCCCTCTGCCTCGGATATACTTTCTTCGGTTGCCACCAGCAGTTTGAAACTGATGAGCCTCTGAGAACACACAGAGTGCCAGCAATGAATGAGCCAATTGGTATGTGGATGAGGAACTTTAACACAACTGGATATTAATCAAAGATCTTTACTGTACAAAACTAGAGTATATAACTGTTGAGCAGAGAATATGCAAGGAAGGAGATATCTTAGCATGCGAGTTAAGCAGCTACGGAAAGGAAGGAAAGGAAGGAAGGAAAGAAAGGAAGGAAGGAAAGAAAGGAAAGGGGTTCTAACTAAACAGTCTTGCAAGTCCCTGATACTACCTCACGGCCCCAAATGGGCTCTGGGACAGGTGAGCATCTAAAGTGCTTTGAGAAACAGAGGCAACCTGCCCTCCTGTCGCCGTTACTCCAGCTCCAATGAACCCACACAAACAAAGGGCTACATGTCTTTTAAACCCTTTGCCCTGAGAGGGTGGGATTTTCCCACCACCACCGATCCAGAGCCAGGAAATCTTCTCTCTGTGCACGCCAGGACACCTTTTTCAAGTCATTCTGGTTTTATTAAGATCTCAGAGATTAGAAAAACAGCCATTCCTCTAGCCCAGGTTGACATAGCAAATGGTTAGGCATTTGCTGGTTTGTGAGTCTTCCCCTTCCTGAGAAGAGATCAGCTTTCTCAGGGGTTGTTTCAGAAGATTGATTAAAGGCCTGCTTGACATCTTTCAATCATAACACACCCTACAAAGGTCTTCCCTCAAAATCAACTCGGAAATTCCAGCTGGTGCAGCACTCCGCAGTTGGTTTTCTCTCAGGAGCTAGACGGAGCAGGCCTACCACTCTCATACTTATAGAATATTTTAATTACTTCATTGGGCACAAGGTACGGGAACAAGAAACAAAAAATGGGAAACAATTCATCTGAAAACATGAGCACCAATGCTTGATCAAATGTCTCCCTTTGGGCTTCCTGGGGCAGGGCCGCACTTACTGCAACCCCTGAGGAAAGGGATCTTTGCGCAGTGTGCATAGAGGATGACGACTGGCATCAACGGAGCCCTTGTGTGTGTATAAAGTGTCCTCCAGTTGCACCCAACTTATGATGGCGCCAGCGAGGTGGCCTTCAAGGCAAGGGAGGAGCAATGGTGGGTTGCCTTTGCCTTCCTCTGCCAAGTCTTCCTGGGCGGTCTCCCATCCAAGTATCGACATTGCTTAGCTTCCAAGATCTGTCAACATTGGGCTATGCCATGCTACTGTCAGATGCACCCTGCTTATCTTACTATATAACTGAGTAAGCGTGTTTCAGACAACTCACTTTATACCCTGGTGTACCACCAGAGGGCGATGCTGCAGAGAAAAGCCCAGGTAACTCACCGCATCACTCCAGAAAACATGCCATGGTGGGAAGCCCAGGCCGGGAACAGGAGCAGAGCAGGTGGCAATGCCCTCCCCGCACCTTAACCCAGTTGATATTAGGGGTGGAGCAGGTGGCAATGCCCACCTCCACCTTAACCCAGCTGATATTAGGAGCAGGTGGCAACGCCCAGTACCACCTTAACCCAGCTGGTATTAGTAGTGGAGCAGGTGGCAACGCCCAGTACCACCTTAACCCAGCTGGTATTAGTAGTGGAGCAGGTGGCAATGCCCGCCCCATTCAGCCAGATGGCATTAGGAGTGGAGCAGATGGCAATGCCCACCCTCCACCTTAAACCAGCTGGTATTAGCAGTGGAGCAGGTGGCAATGCCCGCCCCCCACATTAACCCAGCTGATATTAGTAGCGGAGCAGGTGGCAATTCCTGCCCCCCTTCAGCCAGCTAGGATCAGGAGTGGAGCAGATGGCAATGCCCACTCTCTGCCTTAACGCAACTGTTATTAGGAGCAGAGTAGGTGGCAATGCCCTCCCCCTTTCACCCAGCTGGGATCAGGAGCAGAGCAGATGGCTATGCCCACCACCCTTCAACCAGGTGGGATCAGGAGCAGAGCATATGGCAATGCCCACCCCCTTCACTCTGCTGGGATCTCCACATTAACCCAGCCGCTATTCGGAGTGGAAAGGGGGAGGGGTGGCAAACCCCGTTACAATCTGGTATGTAAGAAAGGACAGGCCCACGGGGAATACAAAGAAACAATGCTTCACAAAGTATTAAATTTTTAAAGTGCCAGTGCTATATAATTCAAACATTCATACATACTTGTGCAACTCCTTCAGGAACAAGAATACGGAGTGGTGCAGGTGGCAATGCCCACTCCCATTTTAACCCAGCTGGTATTAGGAGTGGAGCAAGCGGCAATGCACACCCCTGCCTTAACTCAGCTGGTATTAGGAGAGCAGGTGGCAATGCCCACTCCCCACCTTAATGCAACTGGTATTAGGAGTGAAGCAGGTGGTAATGCCCACCACCCTCCTTATCACAACTGGCATTAGGAGCAGAGTAGGTGGCTATGCCCACTCTCCGCTTTAACCCAGCTGGTATTAGCAGCAGAGCAGATGGAATGCCCATCCCCCTTCACCCAGCTGGGATCAGGAGTGCAGCAGGTGCCAATACCCATCCAGCGCCTTCACCTGGGTGGGATCAGGCACAGAACAGGAGGCAATTCCCTTCTGCCCTTCACCTAGCCGGGATAAGAAGTGGAGCAGGTGGCAATGCCCACCCTCTTCAACCTACTGGAATACGGCACTGAGCAGGCAGCAATGTCCACCCACCTTTACCCAGTTGGAATGAGTTGCCAAGCAGGCAGCAATCTCTGCCCCCCTTCAACCTTCCGGAATCAGGAGCAGAGAATGTAGCAATCCCCGCACCCCCTTCACCCAGCTGGGATCAGGAGCGGAGCTTGTAGCAAAGCCCACCACCCGCCTTTGCCTGTCAGGATCAGGTGAGTAGCAGGAGGTAATGCCTGCTCCTTCCTTCACCCAGCAGAGAACAGGTGGCAATGCCCACCCCCCTTCACCCAGCTGGGATCAGGCTTGGAGCAGGCAGCAATGCCTGTCCCCCTTCACCTAGCTGTAATTAGGCACAGAGCTTAAGGCAATGCCCGCTTTCCTTTCACCCGGCTGGGATCAGACGTGGAGCAGGTGGCAATGCCTGTCCCCCTTTACCCGACCTGTATCAGGCATGCAGCAGGCAGCAAAGCCCACCACCCCTTCACGTTGCTGAGATCAGGTGCGGAGCAGGTGGCAATGCCCACCCCCCTCCTTCACCGGCTGGGATCTGTGACGGAGGAGGAGGGAATGCTTGCCTTTCTAGAGCCCCTTTCTAGAGCCCGTTGTATTTTCCCCCACAATGGGCTTTGTTTCTAGTCTGCCATCTGTGCCTACCTTCCCTCCCAACACAGGCTTTACCAGATCTCATCACCAAAACTGGCATTTGTCTAATTTGAGAGTGGAAAGGGACCAAACTGTACCAGGAGCTGAGCTTGAGGATCTCAGCTGGATGGCACTTTGGAAAGGTTCAACGCAGATGTTAAGCTGCTGTAGCACAGCGGTTAAGTGGTTTGGCTACAAATCAGCACTCTGGTGGTTCGAATCCCACTCCTGCCATGAGCTCAGCAGGTGGCCTTGGGTCAGCCCCTCCTCTCAGCCCCAGTAGCTCCTCAGCTGTACTGTGGGGATAATAACAACACTAACTTGTTCACCGCTCTGGGTGAGGCACTGATCTGTCTAGAAGAGCTGTATATAAGCCCAGTTCTTATTATTGATAGTAGTAGTGGTCTGAGGGCAGAAGACGCATTCCTGAAGACGTAATCTGTTGTAGAATGAACTTATCAGCGGGCAGCTGCTGGTTGTCTTTTCACGGCTCTGCTGCCTTCTCTGTAACATGCACACACACCCATGCGTTTGCCAACCCTCAGCGCTAGGAGGTTTTTAAAATTATTTTACAGCATGTACAGTGCAGGGATTATGCAGGAAAAAAGCACACACACAACCCTTTTTAAGTGGTGTGCGCACGTGCTAACACATCATGTAAGAAAAGGTATTCCCACCTGGGTGCAGGAGAAAAGAGAGGATCTTTAGTTGTTGTGGGTTTTCCGGGCTGTATTGCCGTGGTCTTGGCATTGTAGTTCCTGACGTTTTGCCAGCAGCCGTGGCTGGCATCTTCAGAGGTGTAGCACCGAAAGACAGAGCTCTCTCAGTGGATCCTTCATCAGAGGTGGCCCTTGCTGCATGTAATATGATCAATAAATCAGGAAGCATTTAAGGGGGTGACAGCCCAAATCACATTTAGTAACCTTTGAGCACGTGCTGAGTGCCTTTCCCTGAACACGCCATCCACACACACACACCCCAGCTGGGATTAAGGGCCAGGGCTGCCAACCCACACAACTGGCAGGCTTCCACACAATCCCAGGTCCTTTCCTTTTAGAAATAAGCACTCCCCTCGCTTCCTCTGGCATGCTTCTGTGAACATTATTCAAAATAATTTTTGCATTGATAAAGCATACAGTAGTAGTCTCAAACCAGCAATGAAACTGCTGCCAGCGCTCCGTACTTGTCCACTTTTCTCCTCTGCAAGGAGTCCTGGTCTCTGTAGGCCAAGACCTGCCTTTAACAAAAACAGGAAGTGTGTTCAAAATGGTGAATGTTCATTGGGGAGGTTGCGAGGGTAATGCAGAATTGTCGACACAGGGCCAGTCAACCCTCAATAGCTTCCTCGTCTTCTTTGAAAGAGGGTCGTGTTTTTGGTTTTTGGGTTTTGTTTTGTTTTTTACAAAAAGACACTGGGGGAAATTCCACTTCGCAGGCTTGCTGTGCCAACCACTCCCTGTATTGCCAGTTACCGTCCATGTCATTTGGCCAAGCCCTGCGCCGCTTTCAGCAGGGAAGAAACGGTGGCTTTCCAGGGTGAAAACCATACTGACTTCCACCTGAACATAATTCTTCCTGTTCAAGATTTCTTGAAGTCCTCTTTATAGAACTGTTGTACATCTGTCAGTTTTTTGGAATGCGAACACCGCTGACCCACAAACACAGGAGGCAGAAATTATGATAAACTAATGGGACCACAAATATTATTTGTTTATTCATATATTTTTATAGTCCGCCTTTCTCACTGAGACCCAAGGTGGATTACACAGTGCAAGTGAGAATACAATAAAATCAACAGCTAGGACATTCAGTGAAAGAGCTACAATAGGGTGTGGTAGCAGAAAACTTGCGTAAAGCCAAGCACAGAAATGAATTTTTTCTGGAACAAAGCATAACTAATTAACACAGCAAGTTTAGCAATGTGGAAAACTCCCTAGTAGGCACATGTCTATATCAGCAGACCGTTCAGCCGACAGCGCCCAGCAAAGTAGTCCTTCCTTGTCCCTCTCTGAGCTACTTCTTACACGAGACAGCTCTATAATCTGGGTAGGCAGCCCTCCTGAATAATCCGGTTTTGTGCAGTTTGCGGAAAGCCGGAAGAACTTTTCTGACCCCCTCAGACAGGCCATTCCATAAGGTGGAGGCTGTCACAGAGAAAGCTCGTGTGCGGGCAACTGTGGATTTTGCCCAAACGCAGACGGGCCTGTTCAGATGAGAGAAGCGGCCATGGCAGAGGCAGCCGCGTGAGAGCTGCGGCCCTGAAGGGCTTTGAATGTGATCGTCATGACCTTGAATTGCGCCTGGTAACAGATGGGCAGCCAATGGAGGGGCTGCATAATGGGGGGGGGGGGAATACGCAAGCTCCATCCAGCCCCTGAAGTAAGCGAGCTGCAGCATTCTGCACCAACTAAAGTCTCCGAGTCAGCTTTGAGGGTCGGCCTGGGTAGAGTACCTTACACGAGTCTAGCCTTAGTGTTACCGGGGCAGGAATCCAGGTGGCCGGAGACTGGCCGTGTCAAGGTGGGGGGCCATCTGCCAGGCTCGTCTGAGGTGGAAGGAGGCCTCTTTTGCAGCTTTTTTGCAGTATTTGCTTCTCTAGCAGCAAATCTGGATCCCATCTAATCCCGGGGCCCTTTAACTGAGTTCACCAGGGTCCACTGAACCCGTCAGAGGTCAGACGCACCACGTTCTGCAAGGTCTCTGCTGTTCCAACCAGCGTCACTTCCCTCCTGTCTGGGCTTAATCTCAGCTAGTTGTCAAGCCACAACTCGGGATCTCTGCTGTGTCACCAGGGGATTTGGGCAACAAGATACATCAAACAGCTTTTTATTTATCATGACAGCTTTGACATCAGTGGCCGGGGAGACCGACAAGCAGCTCTGCTTGGGGGTGATGGAGCCATCCCACAGTGCGTGGAGGACGGTGCCCCGTCACCCTCATGCAGCGCCGGATCTAGGGTTGCCCACGCCTGGGGCAACCTTTGCCGGGCTGCTTTGTGCGCGCGCACAGCGCACGCACTCCCGCGCTGCGTGATGACGTCACTTTGCCTCCCTGCAGGCGAATGGCACGGGCGGCCTCGCAGCTCTCCACGCTGCTTTTGCCTGCCGCGCAGGGTGGGGCAGCCGGCTTGCCGGGCACCCCCTGCCCTGCAGGGCAGGCAAAAGGCAGCGCGGGGGGGCTGCAAGGCCACCCGCACCATTCGCCTGCCCTGCAGGACAGGGCGGCCAGCTTGCCGCGCACCCCCTGCTCTGCAGGCCAGGGGGTGCGCGGCAAGCCAGCCACCCCCTTTCCTGTGGGGCAGGCGAAAGGCAGTGCGGGGGGCTGCAAGGCTGCCCGTGTTGCTGCCTGCGCCCTCTGGCAGCCGGCCCCTGCTCCCGGCGCCCCCTCCTTGGTGGCGCCAGGGGCAGACTACCCCCCCCTGCCCCCCTGTAGATCCAGCCCTGCCCTCATGCCAAAGCAAGACAAAGGCGGCACACTTCTGTGTAGACTACCAAGAGCTCAACAAAGTGGCTGGGTTCGACACCTACCCCATGTCGAGGGCGGATGTTCTGATCGACCACCTGGGGCTGGCTGGGCCTTTCTAACCGGTGCGGCGGACGCGCCACTGCGCCTGTGCCCTTTCTGGTGGTTCCACTCCAGCCTCCTGGGGCGGTGCCACTCCTGGGGGCAGCCTGTGGACCAGGCAGACTATGCCACTGCTGGGAAGGGCAGTCGCTTGGCTCGTCGTCAGAGGGGGAGCCCCCTGGGCGGCTGAGACATGGGTGTGGCGTTTGGGGCCTTTCCCACCAGCCGATTCTCCATTCTGGAGGGCGAGCCCCACCCCCCAGCTCTGACGCCCCCCCAGCAGAGCCTGACAATGTGGAACTAACTATCCAGTAGAAGCATCCTCACATCAACAGACAGGGCATGTTAAACTTTTTTAAAGCACACGTGCAAGGGTGCAACCCCCCGGGAGTTTTCCCACCACTGTGTTCAGAGTTACGTGTGTTCATGTAATTTGTTGTTATTGCTGTAGGAGGCTGGTTGGGAAGCCTATAAGTAATGTAAGGAGGGGGGCGGAGGTAAGGGTGGGAAGTGATTCTACTTTGAATTTTGAACGCAGGAAGTGACTTAACAGGACGAGCAAGTTTGGGGGAGTGGCTCAGAAGCGACAACACAGAAAGGATGGGTTATTTTTTTTTTAACATTGGATTTATATACCATCCTTCAGGACAATTTAATGCCCACTCAGAGCCATTTACAAAGTGTGTTATTATTATCATCGTAACAAACATTCTGTGAGGTGGGTGGGGCTGAGAGAGCTCCAAGAGAGCTGTGACTGGCCCAAGGTCATCCAGCTGGCTTCAAGTGGAGGAGTGGGGACTCAAACCCGGCTCTCCAGATTAGGGTCCTGCTGCTCTTAACCACTGCACCAATCAGGCTGTCACACCAAACTGCCGCTGAGCCACAGCCCCCTCCCCTGCGTTTCCCACTGCCTTGACCCCGAAAGCCGGACTTGTTGTATAGCCAGTCTCTTTATTGTGCTGACGAGGAGGAGACGAGGGCCCCTCTGCCTGGGTCTTCCGTTAGCGTCGCTTCTCCTTGCCTTGGCCCTTGGACTCCCGGCTGCCTCTCTTCTGGCTGCCCCAGGAGCAAGACCTGATGAGGGAGAGGATTTTGCTGGGCTCCCGTGGAGGAGCTGCAGAGAAGCCAGAAGACAGGCGGAAAGGGGGCTTAGCTCGGAGAGGCGAGATCCGTTGGCCCATCCCACCCTGCTTTACTTGAAAGTGTGCCCTGGGGAGTCCGATGGGACTTGCTCTCCAGGTGTGCATAAGGTGCTCTCTCTCCCAAATTGGGATGCACTTGGGTGCTGTGGAGAAAGGCCATTGTGTGGGTGAATTTGACTTTCTAGGGGCTGCAGAGGGGAGGGGCCAGTTCTGGAGTGGAATGTGATTGGCGGGAGAGCGAGTCAGTTGGTGGGGCGGGAGTTGAAAAGTGGACAGTTGGTGGCTGAGGAGAGGGGGGGAGGGCGGGCTCTGAGGGGAGGGGGAGGCTGGAGTGACACCCCAGGAACAAAGTATCCCGCCCGCCCTATACAACATCCAGCTAGGGCAGGAGTATAGAGAAGGAGGGAGAGAGATTAGGGCTTTTGTTTTGTTTTCCCTTATGTCATATATTGTCTTCCGTTCACTGCATACTTGTCTGGGTAGAGTTATGATCTTAAATAAATTCTGTTGATTAATGAAGGAATGAAGACCCTCTGTTCCACATGGATCCCCAACCACTTGGATCCACTGGGGGGGGGGGGGAAGAGGTCAAGGAATACAAAGGGACGTGACCAGAGGGAGGTTAGGAGGCTGTCCCACCTAACCAGAACCCCATACAGGGACAGTGGTGGCAACGAATACCCGGAGACAGGGAAGGGAGACGGCCCCTCCAGGTGCCTGGCCAGAAGCATAAAGGGGGGGGGGTAGGCAGAGCGGGGTCTACCAGTGGGAGGAAAGGCCCCGATTTGCCACAGGTGCTTATATCATGAGTGGGGAAGACAGAGGTGAGCGGATCTGACAGGATCCCTAGAAGGCGTTCAGAGAGAAAGAAGGATGGAGAAAGAGAAAAATGGACAGATATAAAAGGATCTATCTGCACCATTGATTTCCCAGTGGGTTCATTGGTCATGTGACTATTCCTGATGGAATCCTGGGAACTGTAGTTCTTAAGAGGGAGAAAATTCTCAGCAGCCATAACAAACTGTAAGTCCCCCAAATTTTGGGGAATGTCTTGAAGTGTATAAAACTGATCTAAATCCGTAGTGGAAGACAGATATGAAGGAGGGAAAGAAAAAAACCTGGACAAATGGATGGGAGTAAAATACGGGGGTAGGCAGGAGAGAGACAGGAACGGGGAGAGAGATTCCAGGAAGGGGGGAATGAATGACCTGGTGTGAGAAATGAGTAAACAAAGCAATGAATGGATGACCTTGCATTTCATGAAGTGAGAAGTGAGGAGGGAGGCGGAAACGTTCTCGGAAGCCAGGCCTTCTGGTTTGAAAGTTCTCCTCCCGCCAACCCAGAGGGCAGGTGTTCAGTGAAGCGAGAAGAAGGCTTCTGCTCACTCTTAGACACGTTCTCCTCTTCCCAGAGGCTGCAAAATGCCCAGCGAGAGCCCCAGCACGGAAATACAGGCTCTGGGGCAGAGTCCTGGGTGAGTCCTGATGTTGGACTGAATGAAGGCTGGAGAACATGGGAAGCGCAGAACACGGATGGGCCAAAGGGTAGGTCCTTGCGAGCATTTCTAGGGTCTTTGGGTGGGTGCAGGAGACAGCCCGGAAGTCTGTTTTGGATGTAATCTCTCAGGGGGATGAATGGTCTAGAAGCCATTGGCTGGGGCTGGGGCTGGGGCTGGGGCCTGGCTGTAGGGAATGGGATCAACAACTTTTTGTGGTTCTTAGGGGGCAACGTTCGGTATCTCCTACCTCTATGGGAAGATTTGCTTCTGCTCCTCCTTCGGCTCTTATTAGTCCTTCTGGAAGAAGAACAGCCCCCGTCAGACATTTCTTTCCTTTGGTCCCATCGTACCTTGTATTCTGCCCCCCTTGTCCCCTGGGTGAATTCAAGGCCAAACTACACATGATTAGGGGAGATCTGTGCGTGGACCCTCCACTGTTTAAAAAGCTTAAATGGCACCCACGGGGCCCTGCCCTGGATCAGACTTTGTCTGGGGCGCACGGAGGGGAGGGTTATGTTTCTCTGCAATGCTGGGGTTTTCCTGCAATCTGGCCCTCCCCCTTCTGTTACTCGCCTGCCTCATGCTGGAAAACATACAGGCGACATATTCCATAGTCACCTTCCAAAACCCACCCCTTGTTATTCTCTCTGTTTAAAAATCTCCGGGTTCAGTTCCTGTGGATGGGAATGGAAATCCAAATGGCAAATTCACGTTAATCTGAAATACATTTTGAAATGTTTAGAGGTGGATTTTTTAAAGCTTCATTTTGAGGGCCACACCAAAACATAACGACAAAAAACGATAGCTGATAAAATATAGAGTCATAATGTTATTTGTTAAGTATAATTATTTGCGTCTGTATTTCTTTACAATGGCAACACTCACCTTGATCCCCAGGCCCCACATTATCTACTCTCCCGCCCTCCCCTTGCTGAACAGACAATTGGGAGGAGGAGGAGGAAGGGGGCAGCTCGACCCCATTCTACCCCCCCCCCGCCAATGCAGGGGATAACTGCTGTAGCTCAGTGGTTAAGTGTTTCAGCTGTGAATCCGCTCTCGACTGGTTCGAATCCCACTCCTGCCATGAGCTCAGCAGACGGCCTTGGGTGAGCCCGTCCTCCCAGCCCCGCTCCCCAGCTGTATTGTGGGGATAATAATAACACTAACCTGTTCACCTCTCTGGGCAAGGCACTAATCTGTCTAGAAGAGCGGTATATAAGTGCAGTTGTTGTTCTTTATTAGTAGTAGTAGTAGTAGTGGTAGTAACTGGGAAGGGGAGATCAGCAGGAGCATTTCAGGCCAATGAAATCCTCGTCAGACAGCTTTAGCCAAGAGTGTTCATTCACATTGCTTTTGTTTTCTCTAAAATTATTGTATTGTATTGCTTCTTTCTTTTCAAACCAATGCTGGTGTATTTTAAACGGCATGCCTTTAGCCTTGGAATCCCAGACCGTGTCCCCAGGTTTCTGCAATGATCGCTTTACAGATGGTTTAAGGTACCAGGATTGTCTCAGCTGGCATGCTACGATCTCTCAAGACACATGTGCAACTCCTGCCCCCCCGCCCTGAACACAGGCTCACACCCTGGCTCCTCCACCTTCGGACCCCTCTACTTTCAGTCTACTTGGCTGCTAAGTTCAGGCAAATTCCTGTCTGACTATGTGATTCATTGCCTGCGTGGCAAAGAAGTCTCTTGGTGCTGTGTCTGTTTTGCTCCTGGGGCCGGTAAGGCTGGGAGCCTGGCGGGTAAATCCAGGTGCCCTGACCCTATCCTCCACTCCCGGTTGCCTCTCAGCTACCTGCTTGGGGGAGGGCTGCTCCTGTATTCCACCTCTTCCTCAGAGCTGAGGTCCTTGGGGCTGGGGGGCTGCTCCAAAGGTTCCTCCGGCCCAGTGTCATCCGAGGCAGGGGCGCTATCCTGCTCCGAATCCCTTTCTTGAATGATGATGGGAAAGAAGTGGGGGTCCTCCGCGCTGTGCTGGCTTCTCAAAGAGATGTTCACACTCTGCCTGCTCGGGGCGTCGTCTTGCGTGGGGCTCGGTGCCTTGCAGAAGGAGTACACAGTCTGGATGCTGACGGTGTCTGCCAGGTTCAGGGGACTTGGGCTCTGCGGGGAAACAGATGGTGGGAGAATAAGTCCTAGGCAGGGCCGCCAGCCTCCCTAACCCGGGGGATCTCCTGGAATTAGAACTAGTCTCCAGGTGACAGAGATCAGTTCCCCTGAAGACCCCACCCCATCGCAGACACGGTGTCCGTCCTATCAGAGGCAGTTCGTTTACAGTTTAAAATAACCGCTGGATGGTTCTCTTTGCCCTCGATAAAGCTTTTGTATGCGAAACAAATCGAGCTAGCAGTTTGTCGGGCAAAACGGGAGGCACGGCTCTCCACAGAGATATATGAGCTGGACTTCGCAGGAAGAATGAGCCTTTGCGCATCTGAATATATGATTTCTACATCCTTGGAATAACCAACCAACAACGGGATAGAGCAATAAGAAACCTATATGGACTCCTTGGATTTATGAATGGACTTACCTCAGTTGTAGTGATTAAGTAATAATGGTTTATTGATTGTTAATTACCAACATTGGAGAACTTGATATGTATGAATTTTTGAAATTGTTATATGCACTGCATTTTGAGATTAAATAGTTTGTATTTTGTCGAATTGTGTTGAAGAGAGAGCTTTTGTGGATTACTTAGCTGTGATGCTCTCGGGTTTAACAGCCTCTTTAGTATACCTCCTGATGTCAGGCTACGGAAGACAGGATATGGCAGACAGGTCTCTGGACCATTGCAACAAGAAGTCCAAGCGCTTGGTTAAATGGTTTTATTCAGAAATCAAATCATTTCCATATATATGTCCATAGAGTTACTCAGAGGTAAGAAAGCATCTAAGCAGTACATGTTTCCTTGCTAGGAATAAAGACTTGAGGAAAGTACAACTCTAAATACCCACTCACTTCCCCCTCCCACCTAGACCACAGATCCCCTTCCTTTTCTTAGCCCAACTGCCCTGTAAGGGAGCACTACACAGTTAGGCTGGGAAAGGGAGATTGCCATTTTAAGGGCTAAAGGGGGGGGGCATGCAAAAGCATGCTGCCCCCTGCTAATTGGAGAGCGGAGCTTAGTTCCACAGACACCCCCTTGCCCCACAGCCGCCCCGCAGTTCCCCTTTGAACTGGGTCAGAGGAGGTTTTTCTTTGACCTGGATTAAAAGGAGCAGCCCCAGGAAACCCACAAGTCATGCTCGGAATGAGCGTGATGTGTGACGTGGGCATCCTTTTTAAATGGAAGGGGGGGGGGGTTATGCGCTCCCTAATTGTGAGAAAAAATCCTGATGTGGGCCCAGCCACTTTGCTGCGCTATTATCCCATCCTTCCCAGGAGATGCTCAGAGCAGTTCATGCTTCTCTTTTCTCCTTTCATCTTCACAGCAATCTCATGCGCTACGTTAGGAAGACCAAATGCGATTGGTCCAAAGTCACCCAGTCAAGTTTCATGACGGAGAGAGGACTTGAACTCATGTCTCGCAGGTCCCAGTCCAACACCCTCACCATTCCACCACACTGGAAATACTTATATCTGCACCGGGGCATAGTCTTCTCTTCTTTCCCTCATCCCTGTTTTCTCCCCTCTCTGTGAAAATTCAACTGTAAGTGCCTTGGGGCAGGGTCTGTCTATGTGCATGTGTAATTTTGCCTAGCGCTGTTGATACCGATGCTGCTATACAAACCGTAAATAGTACGGGCAAACCTGTGGTCTCTGTGCCGGGGCCTTTCTGAGCCCTCCAGGGTCTCTGCTCTTGACCTGGGTCGCCGAACTTTGCTCTGAGGGGGGGCGCAGCAAGTTCACCACCTTCACCCACAGTTCGAACAGGTGCTGATAGTCGGGTTGACTGCAGAGCCGCAGGTAGAAGGCGCGTCCGCTTGCCAGCTTGAATCGCAGCAGCTTCTTCTTTTGGTTGTGAACTGAGATCTTGACCAGACGCAAAGGGAGAAGTCTGGCGTGAAGGGGGAAGAAGGTGGTCAGGGCACGACTGAAGGAGCCTTCCTCATCTCCAGCTTATTTACTGGACTTGAGGTGGGTTACAATCGAAGCAGAACAGGGAATTGTCCCGTGTGCAAGCAGCCAGGGATAGCAAAGCAGAGTCAGTTCCCCACAGCAACAACGAACCCTGGAGTTTCTGAAGGTTCCTTCTGGCCTGCTAACTGCCAAATCCAGTCTGTTCTTCCTATTTACACAAACGCAAACTAACCAGGGGTTTCCATCAGCCCACCTGTGCTGGTGGTGTGTATCTGGTAGTGAGAGCAAGATTCGAGTCCAGGAGCACCTTGAAGATCAACAAGATTTCCAGGGAACAGACTTTCCGTCAGATACCAAGGGAAACGGACTCTTGAAAGCTTATACCCTGGAAATCTGGTTGGTCTTTAGGATGCTACTGCACTCCAGTCTTGCTTTTCTACTGCGGACCGGCATGGCTGCCCACCTGAAACTGACTAGTAATTGGTATTTAAGGGCCATCGTGGCCATTAAGCAAGCTGGAACACGGTACCTATTCAAATTTTGCATAGTGGAAGAAGTTTCTTGCAGCACAACAAAGCCACCTTGGCTTTCCTTTCTTGTCTCACGTACACCTAGTAGAAAGTGCGTAGGGGTTAGAAAGACGGATGCTTCTTAGTGGACAGTCACCCACAAAGCAGAAACCCTTGCTGATTTCAGGCAGAGACAATAAATCGGGGTGAGAAGGAATTCCAGTGCATGGAGACACAGGGCTTAGTTTGGAGCCAGTTCCCAAGCCCTGAAGCTCTTTGCACCCCCCGCTTTTGCCTGCCCCAGGAAAGGAGTTGCCCTGTTTCTCCTAATCTGGATTGCAAATTAACTGAGACTTCCTAGCTGCCTAGGAAGAAATCCACTTTGAAACTTTGCATGGCCTGCAGTTGTAACGGAGGGGAGAAGACTTTACCTCTTGATTTCTGCCTGCCAAAGGGGTGGCACCTCTGCCCATAAAAGGGGGGGGGGCTGGCACACCTTTATTTCTATTGGGAGACTGGGAGGCAGGTGCACCACCTTTATTCATGTCAGTGTGGTGAGGCAGCTGGACCTACCTGGTGAGCTCAAATATCCGAGGTGGTGGGTAAGGGCGGTACAAGTTCTTGACCGGTGGCAAGTGCTCCTCCGAGGGGAAGATGGCGCGAGCCAGGAGCAAGACGTCAGGGGTCTGATTCAAGAGGCTCGTGCAGGCCACGGCCACTCTCATCACCTGGACTCGGTTGTGGACGTCGATCATCTCCCCTCGCTTGCTAACCTGCAGAGAACAGGAAAGGGTTAATGCACAGGTGGCCACATTTGGAGGGAAGGGAATAACCCCCTTGGGTGGCCGATTTGGGGCACTGCAAAGGGCCACAGGGCAGGAAATTGGCCCACAGGACTCGGTGCCTGGAGAAATTCACCGGCATGAGTACCAATGAGATGAATTCAGCGGTTCTTGGCTTCATTCGTGGGAGCCCTAGAGGCGCGCTGTCTAGTGACCTGTTGTTTGCCAGGTTAATTTTCTGTTTGTTGGAAACTCTTTTATGAATATTGGAGACAGGATCTGACTTTAGTTTATTTGTGTTAGTGTATTATAGAAGGTGAGTTGAGTAAGTTATGCTGTTAAATCTGGCTTTCATCATTATTTAATGTACTGTTCTATCAGTGTGTTTTTATCTGTATGTTGTAATCCACCCTGAGCCCGTCCATGGGGAGGGCGGACTATAAATTTAATAAACAAATAAACAAATAAAGAAGAATATAAAGGACCTTGTGGTGCTCTGACTACATAAGCTCCCCCGCTTGGCACACTACCGGAAGGGAGGGAGCCCAGGAGAACCTGGTCAGGCCAGATCTTGGTGGGTTGCCAATTCTCCAGGGACCACCCAAAGATTGGGGAAGTTACTTCCCAGTAAGGAAATTCAGCCAGAGGGGTCTCACTGCCCCTCAGTCAGGCGGTGTACAATTCAGTGAGTGGTGGCAGCAACGAAGAAGGTGAGCCACACCCACCAGGGACGGTGGGAGGCGGATAGCGGGGCTAGCAGGCCACTGACGGCGGCTCAGTTGCCCGGACTGAGAGCCAGCGCCCGTTCCGCCACAGATGCCGTGAAGAATGACGCGAATCTGTTGAATTTCTGCAACTCGGGCAGCTCTTAAAGACATAGCAGCCTTGCCAGAGAAAAGGGCCCATAACCATTGCTTTAGGTCAAGATGGGTAGTCGTGTTAGCCTGTCTGTAGCAGTGGAAAAGAGCGAGAGTCCAGGAGCACCTATAAGACTCACAAAATTAGTGGTGGGGTAGGAGCTTTCGTGAGCCACAGCTCATTTCTTCAGAAGCTCCTACCCCACCACTAATTCTGAGGGTCTTATGGCTGCTGCTGGACTCTCGCTCTTTCCCACTGCTTTAGGGAATGCCATCACCAATAAATGACTGGTGAACATTTTGGCCAGCTTTACACCCCCAATTTTTTCATTGCAGATAATAAGCCCTCAAAGAGCCACAAGATGCAGTGGTAGGCTTGGAGCTGGTATTTCGAAAAACCATTTCCTGTTCTCTATCAGAAATACGACAGGCAGGAAACGAAGGCGCTCAAACTCCTCCCGTCGCATTACCCTCGTGCCAAGAAAATCTCCGTCTGCTCCGCTCTTCTCGCTCAGTGTGCTGTTGAAGGGACAGAAGTGGGGCAAAGTAACGTTGGCTGTCTTGGCCACCAGTGGACATTTCATTTCTCCTGTCAGCTCTCGAGGGGAAAGGGTCCTCTTGGCGAAGGGCAAACCAAACCTATTTGGCAACCAAGATCATTATTTGTCCTGGGGCAGGTAAGCAAGCCGGTACAGTCTGACAAGATGCACCGGTAAAAAACCAGTCAAAATGGTACCTCCTGTCTTCCGCTTTAAGCCCCGCAAGAGTCAGTATGGGTAAGAAACACAACTTCCTCTCAGCCTGCCATCAGTTACCTGCAGAAAGTCACTCTCCAACATGGGGGCCAGCCTGAGCAGGTCGTATTCCCCGTGGCGAAGCTGGCGCTGCAGGGGCCCCATCTTCCGTTTGAAGAGTCCTCTGCCATGGCTGCCTTCTGCCAAGAAATCGGAGAGCTGAGAGTGGGACCGGGACAGAGGTTGGCACGGGGAGCCCGGCATCTGTCTTTGCCCTAAACCAACACGTTGCGCAGTTAGAGAATGAGCACGGAGGGCAGACTTCTGTCAGTTAGCCGGGACCCAGCATAGCCTGAGGGTTAGAGGTCGGGAGTCCCAGAGATCTGCCTCTGCCGGAAACCAGAACAAGGTGGTGGGCTCTTGGACTGTGCCACTTAGGGCCGGGGGGGGGGGGCGGGTTATGAACGCCCCGATACTTTTGCTTGGAGTAAACTAGGTTGAAGGGAAGGCTAAGCCCAGGGGAGTGCTGCAGACACGACCCCTTCCCTCTCCCTGCAATATGAAGTCTACTTCCTCACTTCGTTTAAACGTGGACACTGGCTCTCTCATAGGTAAACTGGCCTCTCCCTTTTGTCAACTGGAGTAAAGGACGATATACAAGACTCTGAGTTCCTGCACTGCACAAAATGATAATAACAAGAGTGTGCTTTTATACTGCCCGTCAGGACAGATTAGTGCCACCCTCCGAGCACGGAACAAAGTCACTGTCCTTACTCTGCCCACGATGCAGCTGGGCTGAGAGGAGGGGCTGACCCAGGCCAGCTGCTGAGCTCATGGCAGGAGTGGGATTCGAACCAGCAGAGGGCTGATTTGCAGTCCAGTCACTGAACCACTATGCTACAGCAGCCAAGAGGCAGTTGCCAATGACAAAAAGTAGTGTCAAGAAATGTATCAATGGGGGCCATGGCGCCCAGGGCCACCATGTTGGGGACCACTGGTTTACTGCTTTGGCCAGATCTCAGAGGCGCTTCTGGGTAAAGATCTCCTTTCTGTCTGTGCAGAACTGGCCCTTCTGTAGCTACCCACCCGCCCACCCGCCCGCGCCTACTGCCTGTAGCCCTGGGATAAATCCCTCTTCCGGCTGGACGTCCCAAGGCTTCCTGCATTCCGAGCGAGTGGCTGCTGGATCCTGAAGGCCTGTGCCACAGCAGACCCCCCCGAGCCTCTGAGACAGCCCAAGACTCTTTCTCCATCCGCATTCATCGGTCATCACCTTCAGGCACGCGGTCATGTGGGTGAGCCATGGCAGAGGTCGGCCACAGAGGCTGCCCTCCTGCGTCTCCCCAGACCAAGCGCAACACCCGTCTTTTGCACACCCCAGAAACGGGAGCGGGGGGAGGAGGGCAAGTCCCTTAGAGATGACTGCGGAACTCCTGCAGACTAGGTGGAAGTACGTAGGTGGGAGGGCACATACCCAATTTAATCCTCCGGGTAAGTTTATCAACTCCAGGTTAGGAACTTCTCAGAGACTGAGGGAGGGGAGGGACCTCAATGGGGTACAACGCCAGAGCCCACCCTCCAAAGCGGCCCTTTTGCGGAGGGCAGCCGGCCTCTGTAGCCTGGAGACCTGCGGTCATTCCAGGAAATCTCCAGGCCCTACTGGAGGTTGGCAACCCGACTTCTGGCTAGAGGTGTGTTTCCAGAACCTCTGTGCTTGAAGCGCGAGGTGCCCACGAGGTTACCACTTTCCCCCTGAGCCTGACAGAGCAGAGACGTTTCCGTGCGTGCCAATATCTGCTTCTCTCGAGTACAGCCGACACTTTGACCGCCTTTGTATGAGCCACCAAGTCTTCCTTTGAGGCACCGAAAACCCATTTCCGGCTCTCCCTCCCCCTAAGAAGGAGGGGGGGGCGCTTGGAAACTCACAGGACACTTTTGTGTTGCTTGCAGGGTGGATCTCTGCTGTGCACTGCCCAGAACCAGTGGGCTGGGGGCTGGGCCTCCCCCTCCCTTTTCTGCTGATGCAGCTGTGTGATATCACCGTTGGCCTCTATGACCTGTTTATACTAAGCAGGAAAGGGTGAATTGGGAGGCTGGAAGGGGCGTATTTCTTTGGGGAAGCGGGACCCAGGCTCCATTTCTGGGACCTTTAGGTGCAGGAGAGAAGTTGGGGCTTTGTGGTTAAAGTGCTGGTTTGCTTACAACATTTGTATACCACCTTTCTACCCAAAACAGGGTCCCCAAGGCAGCAAACATTAAAACTCTAACTTTTAAAACAGTATTAGAACAATTCAATAAATACCTCCATGTGAACACACAACACAAAGAACAGGGAGGAAAACCACTTACAGTTGTGGGGGGACGGAACAAAAAAGTCTTCACCCACTGAGGGAAGTGAGCAACAGAGGGAAAGAGACGAATCTCCCTGGATGTAGGAGAAGGTGGTCCTTAAGATATGCTCGTCTCGGGCTGTCTTTAAAGATCAATACCAGTACCTAACATTGGGCTGAAGCGGAACCAGGAAGCAGGTGTAGATGGAACAATACTGGAGCAATATGGTCCATGTGACACCCTGCAGTCAGCACTCTGGCTGCAGCATTCTGCCCCAACAAGCTTCCAGGCAGTCTTCAAGGGCAGGCCCACACACAGCGCATTGCAGTAGTCTAATCCAGATGTTACCAGGGCATGCACAGCAATGGCAAGATCTTTCCTGTCCAGGAGGGGCCACAGCTCAGCAGCTAAGCTGGTGAAAGTCACCCCTGGCAACCAAGAGGCCTGCTATGAACCTGCCCCTTTAGGGGGAGTGCAATCCCATCTAGAACAGGAGAGAACCCATTTCCTGGGTCAGAAGTCCCCCCGCCCCACTCTACCACCTCCATTTTGGCCGATCAAGTTTCAGCTTGTCAGCCCTTCACCCTTCCAAAACTGCCTCCAAGCACCTGTTCACAGGTTCCACAGCCTCTCTGGGACCTGCCGGTAGCATGAAGCACTGCTGAATGTCCTCTCAGGTCTATCTTCCATCTTTGATACTGTTGACCATGACATCTTGTTGAGACTCTGGAAGCAAAAGTAAGTATCAAGGGATGCCCTTTGGATTGGCTTAAACCGTTTGCTGCACACGGAGTCCAAAGGGCTGCTGATGGAGACCCGTTGGCATCGTTGTGCAGTTTGTCCTGTGAGGTTCCATAGGGTACAGCCTACCCACCCACCCACCCCGCTATTCGCTCTCTATGTAAAGCCCTTCGAAGAAATCATTTGTTGTTTGGGAATTGGATGTCATCAACATGCTCCTGTAGGGTGCGAGGCAGGCAGAGCAACCAGCTGGGAACAGGGTGGCGGAGGGGCGCGGTCAGTGGTGGCGCTACCCCACTTCTGCCCATGCTCCGCCGTGGCAGCTTGGCTCATTTCAACGCAGCCTTCTGAAGGCGCCACCCTGCAAATGGGCCCAGACCAATAGCCGCCCAGACCACGAGCATATTCTGTGGTGCCTCCCCCACCTCGTAGAATGACCCACCTGAGGTCAGGAAGGCTCCCACCCTTCTATTGTTCCGTAAACTGTGCAAAGCAGAATTGTTCGGAACGGCATTTCTGTAGAGGACATAGGGCTGAATGAGAACAAAATGGCCCAGAAAAGCACTTTTGCTAAGAGAACTGCCGTTTGAACTACACCGCCGTGTGTAGCAAGTAGGAGCTGTTGACTGTCTGCTGCCTCTTGCCCCCCCCACTTTTGTGATACTATTTACTGCATTATGTACCATCGTGTCTAATACTTTTCACAGAGGATGCTGGCAAAGAAAGTTCCTACGATCACGACCTGAGAAATCTGTTCTCACACACACACACACACACACACACACACACAACCTCCTCCACACAACTTTTTAATTTTTGTGACATCCAGCCTCATAAAGAGATCTGGGTAACATAAAAGCTCGTAAACAGTTTTGTGTCCTTTTAATTGGTCCTAATAAAAGACATTACAGGGCTTGCTTCCCACTACTGCTTTCACTGCGGAAACACAAAAAAGACGGATGCCACTAGAGAGAGAACTTGGCACAAAGACGTCTCCGCCCAGAAGCCCCGCGAGCCAGAGTTCTGGGGAGCGGAGGCTTGCAGGAGCGGTCAGGGGGCCATTAAGTGCATTTCTATGCCCCCCCATATACCCTCATCTACTTTTCAGCTGCCTCAGAAGTACCACAGTGCTGCCCAGCCCACTGCATCTCCACTGCATTTGTAGGATAAATGGGGTTCGTTCTATAGGGCACTAAAGGATTTAGAACAGAACAGAACCTCTTCCAGCCTGAGCATTAATGAGCCAGAGTTCACTTCATCAGATGCAAGAAGAGTTCACCTAGTAAACAGATGCATTTTTACTCAACGCTGCAGGCAAGGGGGAGGGCGGAGAGAGGATACAAAGAGACCAGATCAGAAGAAATTATTATTAGTAGTCATATCACTATTATTATCACTAGCCATGTGATCTGGGTGGGGCTGCCAGGGACTTCTTTCCATGGCCCCCCCAAAGCCAGAGGCAGGCTGGGGCACCTCCTGCAGCCAGTGCCGCAGCCATCCAGAAGGGCCACTGACTTTGGCTGCTTCATGCTGGCACTGGAGTGGGTGGGAGTGGCCGGACCGAAGCCTGTATGGGAGACACCAAAGCCCCTCAGGCAGGGACCGCGGAGGTTCATCTTAGCCTTCCCGGATGGAACCTGCTGATTGCCATCAATCTCCTTACTCTAATTCCAAAGCCACCTAAGCAAGTACACCCTGTGGCAGTGAGTTCCACAGGGTAATTGTGCATTGTGCAAAGCGCATAGTTTGGCCTCTCCTGAACCTGCTCTCATTATGCGATAGGGAGAAGCCACCCCGCTCCGCCCTCATGAGCGCTAAACAAAAAAGCCCCGCCCCCTCCCCCTGCAGGAAAGCTGCCCCCCCAATCGCCGGTCAATTCCACTCTTTGAGCGGGGAGGGGGCCCCGGGGGAGCCGGAGGCCCCTGGCGCTTCCCGCGGGCTCGGACCGTGGCCCGCCTTGTGCCCGCAGGCCTGAAGAACGCGCACTTCGGGGCCGGCAGCCCTCCGCTCTCCAGGGAGCGCTCGGTTTGGCTCGCCCTGGGAGCAAAAAACGTGCCTCGGGGGAGGTTTCTGCAAGGGGCACAGGCAGAAGTCCAACTGGGAGAGACCTTTGGAAGGGCGTTTTAGATGCAGGGTGGACCCCCCGCCCCGGCTTGGAAAGCCGCCCAGAGCTGCCCTCCGGAGGCGACTCCCGTGCAGGAGACGCGGGTCCCGGGCGCAGGCCCTGCTGGAGACGCCCCAAGCAGGCCCCCGGGCCGCACTCTCGCAAGCCGCCTGTCCGCTGCTGCGCCGGCCCTTCGTGGCTGCGCTCGGGGCGGGGCCGCGCATCGCTCGCGGCCTTCGGCGCTTCTTTGGAAAGGTCTCCCTGGGAGCCTTTCCGGCGGCAGCAAGCAAAGGACGAGGCTGTTGCAGCAACGGCGGAGAGGCGGCCCGGCTGGAGCCCCGCGGCACCTCCAGGCCCAGGCAGCGTCGCCAGGGCAGCAGCGGACCTCCCGCCAAGCCCGCGCCCGGGCCCTTCGGTGGGTCTTGGAGGAGGTGCTGCTGGAGCCCAGCCCGGCTCGTCTAGGCAGATCAGACCTCTCTCGCCCGCCCGCCCGCCCGCCCGCCCCTCTGGGCCGGGTGGGGTCGGGATCGGGGTCAGACGAGGGCCGGGAGAGGCAGGTTCGAATCCCCGCTCGGCCGCGGAAGTCGCCCCGGGCTGCTTCGCAGAACCGACGCCGCAGCGCTCACTGGGGCCTCCGCTGCCCCGCCTCCACCGGCCCAGGCGACCCGGCAGAGTCAGAATCGGGAGCGGGTCTCCCAGGTCCGAGTCCGGCTCTCCAGCTGCTCCCGCGCACAGGCCGGCGGGGAAGGAGGCGAGAGCGAGGCCGCGGCTGGGTCCCCTTCGAAGCAGCGGCGCACAGCAGCCTTCAAGCTAAGGGGCGCTGTAGCCCCGCGCCCGGCGACGGAACTCACTGCCACTGGACGCCAAGGTGGGCAGCGACAGGCTGGCGGCGCGGGTTGGGCCGGGCCTCTCCGCGCAAGGGGGGGGGGTTCCGACGGGGCTCCGGCTGGGCCGCCACGAGGCTCGGGCTCGGCCTCCCGCCCCAACGAGGCGCCCGGCAGCCTCCAGCCCCCGCCCGGCGCGGCCGCACGTGCTCCAGGCGCCCGCCCGCCGCCGCCGCTTCCTGTCTTCGGCCGGAGCCAGCGGAAGCGCCGCGCCGGCTGGGAGGAGCAGGTAGGGCGCGCTGGGCTGGAGGCAGGGGCCGCGCGCACACGCGCCCCCCCGCCCCCAGGTCCCGCGGTGGGGGGGCGCCTGGGCTCCGAGCCCCCTCCCCGCCCCTTCCTGGCCTGGATCCCGCCCGCCGGTGAGCCGCTCGCCGCTGCAGCCCTCCCGGGCCAAGCGGGGCTGTTGGTCCGCCGACCCCTCCCCCGGATTGTTGGGAAGCCGGAGAGGAGGGACTACGGCTCTTGGGCTGGCGCCCCCCTGGAAGAGTGCCTGCTCCGCGGGCGCTGGGGCTGCCTCGGGAAGCATGGGCGCCTGCAAGCCGGCCACGCGCCGCAGCGCCCCGATCCTTCGCGCCCCCCCCCGTTCCTTTTTGTTGCGGCAGGGCGGGGCCAGCCTCCTCCCCCCCCCCCCACTTGCGAAAGAGGCGGGCTGCGGGGTGCCCACGGGGCGGGCGAGGATGCCTGCGGCAGGGTGGGGCGGCTGCCTCGGCCTGCCCGGGCTTGAGGAGCGGCCCGGCCCGGCCCCCCCGCCTGCCTGCCTGCCTGGCGCGCGGCGCTGCTCCCCTGCCGTCGCCCCCTGCCTGGGCCTGAGCCCGACCCCGGGCCGGGACTCGGGAGGGCGCCGCCTTCCCCGCCGGGAGGGACCGGGGGTGGGGTGGGGGGCGAGCAGCCGCCGCAGGACGGGGGGGGGGTCCCTGGGCGGCTCGGGGCTGGCCCCGCCGGCGCAGGGCGTGGGGCTATGAATCAGCATCCGCTGCCTCCGTGCACGTTGCCGGCTGGGCTGGGGAAGAGCCCTGGCGGGAGGGCGCCGCGAAGGTCGCCTGGAGAGCGGCCGGGGAATGGAGGCGGCGGCGGCGGCGGCAGGGCCCCCCTCGGGGGAGGCTGGGGGGGGCCTTGGGGACTGACCTGCCCTCCTCTCTCGCCCCCCAGGACTCCCCCCGCCTCTGCAAACTGCGTGCCCGCCTGGGGGCCAAGCCGGCCGCTGTAGGGACCGGCCCCGAAGCCGCCTCTGGGACTCCGCCATGCCCCTGGCCCGGCATGGAGCCTGCTGGGAGCCTGTTGCAGGGCAAAGCCTTCTACTGCCGGGAGTGGGCGCTGGGCCGGCTGGCGCTCAGCTTGGAGGGGGGCGGAGGGGTGCTGGTGACAGGGGGGCCTGGCAGTGGCAAGACGGCCCTGTGCACCGAAGCCCTGTGGCCCACCTCGGAGGCGGGGCGCCGGGTGGGTCTGGGCGAGTATGCCCTCGCTTGGCACTTCTGCCAGCCCCACGACGCCACCACTTGCTCCCCGCGGGGCTTCCTGCGCAGGTTGGTGGGGCAGGTGGAACGCTGCCCGCTCTTGCCTGGGTATCGGGAGCACCCGAGCCACGTGGAGGCCTGGCGCGCCCTGGAGGCAGCCGAGGGCAAGAAAGACCCGGATGAAGCTTTCCGGAGGTAAGAGTCCAGAGTGTCACGGCCGGCCTGCCTGCCTGGCCCTTCCCAGGGCCCGGCTCTGTGTTCTGCTGGGTCCTGCTTGCTGCAGTGGCCCCGCCTGCTGCAGGGGGAGGGGGGAGAAGAGGGGCAGGCGTCACAGAGTCCTTGCCCCCCTCAACTACCCCACATCCCAGGGGGCTTCTTGCCGGGGGGGGGGCGCTGCTCACTTGGTCCGCCTGGTCTCTCCCCCTCCCCCAGAGCAGTGCTGCTTCCTCTGCTGGACCTCCCACCCCCTCCCAAGCCGCTGCTGCTGGTGGTGGATGCCCTCGATGCGGGCCAGCCTGGCCGGGAAGCAGAGCGCGCCGCCGCCGCCCCCCCTCCGGGGCCCAGCCACACCATCGCCCAGCTCCTGGGGAGCCACCTCCAGCTGCTGCCCCACTGGTTGCTACTGGTGTGCACCGCCCGCTCCCAGAGCAAGGGGGTGCTGCGCCTCTTCCCAGGTAAGAAGCTGCCCTTGGGGAGGGGCTGAATTGGAGGGGAGGGGCCGTGGCCCCTCGTGGTCTCCCCCTGGTCATCTCTGGGGGGCTTCCCCACAGGGCCTTGTGCACGGACAGGGTTTGCAGGGGGAGAGGGGGCTCCTGGCCATTGCGCTCCCCAGAGAAAAGGAGGGCGCCTTCTGTCCTTGGGAGGGGGGAGGCGGCTTGGAGGCTGCCGCCACGGCCGCCTTGCACGTTTGAGGGGGCCACGGAGGCAGAAGCTGCCGTGCTTGCGTGGCTTCCCCTCTTCGCCTGGAGAGAGGGGCTCGGGGCCCGTTCTCACCCTGGATTTTCCTCCCAGGCTTCCGGAGGCTCTGCTTGGATGACCTGCGGCGGGACTCTGTGGTCTGCGACGTGCAGCAGTACATTCTGGCCCGGCTGGACCAGGAGGCGGCCCTGCGGCGGCACCTGACGCGCGACACAGCCGAGGCCCTGAGCCAGCTGCACATCAAGAGCAACGGGTGCCTGCTGTACCTGGAGCGCGTCTTGGACGGGGTGGCTGGCGAGCTGGTCACACTGCGGGAGGTGCGCCACATTCCAGGGACCCTCTACGGCCTGTACCTTTGGCTCTGCCAGCGCCTCTTCCCTGGGCCCGAGTTTGCCGGCATCCGCCCCTTGCTGGAGGCCCTCCTGGCCGCCCCCCGTCCTCTCTGGCCTGAGGAACTGCACGCTGCCGTCTGGACCCGCCAGCCTGTGCCCTGGGAGGAGTTTGAGAAGCGGCTCGCAGCCTTGGCTGCGCTGGTGCAGAAGGGCCACGGCGGCACCTGCATCCTCTTCCACGCCAGCTTCGCCGAGTGGCTGTGTGACGTCAAGCACTGCACGCAGAAGTACCTTTGCCGGCCAGCCAGCGGGCACGCCTTGCTAGCCATGAGCGTCTCCTGCCGGGCACCGGAGCTGAGCCCGGAGCAGGTGCATGAGCTGGCCCGACACCTGCTCTGGGCCGACCTGGGCATGGAGCCCTGGCAGCTGGCCCTGTGGCTGGTGTGGTGCGGGGCGCCTGTCGAGCGCTGCCTGGAGGTGGACGAGATGCTGCTGCCTTTGGAGCCGCGGGTGCTGGAGCTGTTGGTGCTGGCCGGGGCCCGCCTGGGGGACCAGGGGCCGGGGCCCTCGCTGCAGCACGCCCTGGAGCGCGAGGACTCCGTGCGGCTCCTGCTGGAAAACGGAGCCAGCGTCAACCAGCGCGATGCCAACGGGCGGACTTTGCTGGCAAGCGCTGCCCACAGTGGCAACTACGAAGTGGCAGGGCTGCTCCTGACACGCGGGGCGCAGGCAGAGATCCCGGATCGGCACGGGCAGACACCCATGACTCTGGCTGCACGCCAAGGACACACCAAAGTCTGCCTTTGTCTGCTGGCTCACGGGGCCAGCGTCGACCGCCCTGACCGGGAAGGCTGGACGGCACTGCGGGCTGCCGCTTGGGGGGGCCACAGCGAGGCAGTTGGTGTCCTTTTGCGGGCAGGGGCAAATGTGGACTGCCGCGATGCAGAGGGGAGAACGGCGCTTCGGGCAGCCGCCTGGGGGGGCCATGACGACATTGTGGCGACACTCTTGCAACGCGGGGCTGACGTCAACCGAGCTGATGTGGAGGGGCGCACGGCACTCATGGCAGCTGCCTATATGGGACACCGTGAGATTGTGGCTCTGCTGCTGGCTCATGGCGCTCACGTGGACCATGCCGACATGGATGGGCGCACAGCACTTTCTGTGGCAGCCCTCTGTGTCCCAGCAAGCCGTGGCCATGCCAAGGTGGTAGAGCTGCTCTTGGAACATGGAGCCTCTCCTGGATACGCGGACCGGGACGGCATGACCCCGTTGCTTGTGGCTGCCTATGAAGGCCACGCAGACGTGGTTGAATTGCTGCTCGATGCTGGGGCCGAGGTGGATGAGGCCGATTCGGCTGGCTGCACCCCACTCTTGGCTGCTGCCTCTATGGGCCACAGGGCGGTTGTAGACTGCTTGCTGCTGTGGGGAGCCGCTGTTGATGTCCTGGACAGCGAAGGGCGGACAGTTCTGGGTGTGGCAGCCGGGCAGGGCGGTGAAGCTGTGGTCAGGTCTCTGCTGAAGCGAGGCCTCGATGAGAATCACCGCGACAGGCTGGGCTGGACCCCCCTGCATTTGGCTGCTTGGCAGGGCCACGCTAGGACCTGTGCTGTGCTCCTGGAGGCGGGGGCTCGTGTGACGGAGCCCACCCGCGATGGGCAGGTCCCGTTGATGCTGGCTGCCGGGGAGGGCCACACGGAGGTGGTGCGGCTTCTGCTTGAGCGCGGCTCCCCCATCGATCACACCGGCTACGACGGGCTGTCTGCTCTGACCTTGGCCATGCTGGCTGGGCACTGTGCCACAGCCGAACTGCTGCTGCGCAAGGGGGCAGACGTGAACCTGTTTGACGCTGAGGGGCGCCCCATGCTCTACCTTCTGGTGCTGGAGGGGCTCCTGGACATGGCGGGATTGCTGCTGGAGAACGGAGCCAGCCTCGAGGGACGTGATGCCCAGGGCCGAACCGCACTGCACGTGGCTTGCTGGCAGGGCCAGGAAGAAGCTGCGCGGCTCCTCTTGAGCTACGGGGCTGACGTGGATGCTCTGGATGGTGAGTGCCGCTCAGTCCTGCATTTGGCTGCCTGGCAGGGGCACGCCAGGCTTGCTGACCTCTTGCTGGAGAACGGGGCACAGCCCGATCACGCCTGCAAACAAGGGGCCACCGCTCTGGGCATCGCAGCCCAGGAGGGCCAGGCCGAGGTGGTGAGAGTGCTGCTTGAGCATGGGGCAAACCCCAGAGTCCTCGACAGGGCTGGGCGCACCCCAATGCGCATGGCAGCTAAGCAGGGCCACCATGCTGTGCTGCAGTTGCTGGAACGTTACGGGGCCGTGCCTGTGTCCACCTCCCCGCAGCCGGGCTCCTCCGGCAGTTCTGCAAGCAGCCCCGCCCCTCCTGGCAAGCAGAGCCGCTCTCCGCCTGCCTCCGTGGACTCCGTGGAGGAGCACTGCAAGTCCCGGGCGTCCCACTGCTCCTCGGCAGCCACCACAACCACTTTTCACTCGCTCGCCACGGCCCAGACAGTGCCTATCGACAGCCTCAGCTTCGCACAGCAAATCCAACAGCATTCGCTGCCCCGACGGCGCCTGGCTGCCCTCTCGGCAGTCCACCGCTCTGCGGCTCAGGACCAGCTCAGCGGAGGGTCTGGCTGCCCTCTCATCTCCATGGACTCTCTGGACCCCCACCTGCACCTGAAGGCAGCCATCAAATTACAGTTTGAGGGCCCCACGTGCGGCTATGAGTATAAGCAAGAGACGCCCCTTTGACCGGCAGTTTGGGGTCTTGTTCCAGGTGCAGGCGCTGGAGGTGCAGCACAGGCCTCGCCCCCCCCCCAGCAGGTCTGTTTCTAGAAAGGGACTTGAAGGCCTCGACCTTTGGCCGGGGGGGGGGGGAGGGGTGCCCATAGCCACAAGCCTCGAGACGGGCATTTCCTTCCCACGATTCCCTCGGCCTGCCTTTGGACATCGCAGGAAGTGCCTCTCATTGCCTAGGGTGGCACTTCCAGGATAGACATTCCAAGCACACACGGGGTTGGTGAGCGAGGGGCGGGGGGCTCTTGGCTCGGGGGTCTTGTTGCATGCTATGTGGCTGTTTCCCTCGTGTCTATGAACAGTGAAGGCTGGGAGGCAGAGTGGGTAGCGGGGAAGGTGGGCCTGCTCCTTTGAACCCGGTCTGGGCTCCCGAAGCCTCCACTGGCCCCCTGCCTTGTGGCCAGAGGTGCCTTAGATTGTGAAGAGAAAGGGAGGCTCCCCACCCAGGAGGTGCGGCCTCTTAAATCCCGGATCCTGGAGCTGTGGGGCAACGCAGAGCGGAAAGGGGGGATCGGGGTGTGTGGCAGGCAGGCCTGTGTGCGCCGCGTGTCCTCCGCTGGAAGGCAAGGCGTTGCTGTCCCCACGCACCCAAGTCCCCTTCCTTGGGGCTGGTCCCTCTGCTGCCAGGTGCCGCTTGCAGAGGCTCACGAGCACAGCCAGGCGCCGTGGGTCGTGCCTCCAGCAGGGTGGGCTTTCTCTCTCGGCCCCTTGTGCAAGAGCAGGCCCAACTCCCAGCCCTTCTGGCCCCACCAGTGTGACTCTGTTGGAGGAAGCAGGCCTGGCCCTCTGCAGCTGGCTTAGAAGCCAGAGCTGGACAAGGTATCGCCGGAAGAAGGCTTGACCGACCCCGAGGCTGCCTGTTGTGCAACTGGCTCTTCCTGCCCCAGCAGCAAGAGAGGCGGCCCTGAAGTCTGCTCCTCCGGCTTGGCCAGCCTCGCCTTGGGAATCTGTCTGCTGATGGCCTGGAGCGGGCAGGAACCCACATGCTTGGGGGCCACTGGTGTCTCCCCCCCCCCCCCCCCCGCTCCTGATCTGGTGCTCTGGCCGTGCTGCCTGCCTTTATGTCTTAAATCACTTATTTAATTAGTCGCCACAAGTGACTTTGGAAGCCCTCGATACCAAAAGCAGCCCCTGCCCTGCCCTTCCCCACCGAGGCCCCACGGGTGGGAGGGGCTGGCGCTCTCCTCCTTGCACAGCCCCCGTGGCTTGCATCGATGTGCAAATTACTGTCGCCAATAAAGGTCCAGTGCTGGCACATGCGGGCACTTTACATTCTTGCTCTGATCTCTCTTGTGGGAGGGAGGGAGGCTGGCTGGGGACACAGCAGTTCAGGTGCTGGCAGCATTTGGGGGGGTTTGCTGACGGTGGACCGGCTCACCTGTCCTGTATGCCCTTGTCCCCTGTTCCTTCTGTCTGGAATCTAAGCCATGGGGTCTTCGCCATGCAGTCAGGCCCACAGGGGCCGCTTGTCACCTCCGCTTGTTCCTGTGTGTAGCCCCGTCTGGGACTTCCCAGCGCTGTTAACAGGGGAGGAAAGGACCAGATTGATGGTGGGGGGAGGAAATAAATGCCAAGCTGGAGGGCTGAGAGGGGCGCTGAAGCAGCAGCAGCAGCCCAGGAATCAGCAGAGTCTAACCGAGTCCTGGGCACGGATTCCCCACAGAAGCTCCCGGGTTCAAAGCCTGCATCTCCATGTAAAAGGACCAAGTGAGAAGTGAGATGGAAGCCCTCCACCAGAGACCTTGGAGGGCTGCTGCCGGACAGATGGAGCCGAGAGTCCTCTGGGCTGACTCAGCCTGAAGGCGCTTCCATGTGGCTGGGTGAGGAAAACCTCCACCGCGGCAAGAAAAGACTGCCCCCCCCCCCAACTGTGTTGGTTTCTCTCCCACTTTTCCAATGCTCTTAACCAGGCCTCAACACTGAAGGCTTTGCAGATGGGAGTGTGAGGGCAATAGAAAAACGTCCCTGCTGATCAGACCAGTGGCCCACAGTGGTTTCCCCTAATGTGGTGTGGCCGCCTTCCAGCAGCTTGGTGCCTTCGTATATGGAGGCTTCCTTCAGCCACATGGCTAGTAGCCACTGAGGGACCAATCCTCCAGGAACCTGTCTAATCCCCCCTGAAGCCAGCTATGCTCATGGCCTCTGCTACCTCTGCTGAGAGCGAGTGTTACCATTTAACCACCTATTGCCCTGACCTTGATAGCCCAGGCTAGCCTGATCTTGTTAAAGCTCAGAAGCTAAGCAGGGTCAGCTTTGGTTAGTAACTGGATGGGAGACCTGTGGAGTCACTACATAAGAGGCAGGCGATGACAAACCGCCTGTGTTAACCTCTTGCCTTCAAAATCCCAGAAGGGTTCACTGTTAAGTTAACTACAAGTTGACAGCACTTTCCACCGCCAATCACTTGCTGCACAAAGAAACATTCCTTCTAGGCCAGGCCGCCAGATACCAGCAATGGGAATTCATGAGCCCCACAGCTCCTTCAGAAACGCTTGTTCTCCAGTTTAATTACTCACTGAGTAAAGAAGTGCTTCTTTTTGTTTGTCCTGAACCTCAATCCCAGCCATTTTATTGGGTTCCCACCCCCCAGTTCTAGTATTGGGAGAGGGAGAAAAAAACCTTTAGAAAAGCCCAAGTTGTCTCTTTTCTAAAGCGAAAAGTCCCAGACACATCAGCCTTTCCTCACGCAAAAGTGTTCCAAACCCTAATTGTCTTAGTTGCGGTTTTCTGGGCTGCTTCGAGCTCTGCACTGTCCTTTTTTTAGATACAGCAAGCAGACCTGTCAAGAGTTTTTTCAAAGGAAGCTGCACCGTAGATTTCTATCGGGGCATGACAGTATTGGCCATTTCATTCCCCACCCCTTTCCTCACAATTTCTAGCGTGGCGGTTGCCTTTTTCACTGCAGCCGCACCCTGGTTTGACACGTCCATCGAGCTTTCCACACAGCCCCAAGCGCGCTAATCTCACTTCTAGCAGTTCGGACCTCATTGGCTTCTGTTTAAAATTAGGATTTTTTGTTCCGATGTTGCTTTGCCTTACTCTTACCCACACTGAACTTCATCTTCACCATGACTAGGGGAATCCTCGCTGTTTGTCTTGGTTTCCATTGCCCAGAATAATCTGGTATCCCCTGCAGATGTGGCCACTGCTGCTCACCCCCCACTCCAGGTCATTGATGAAGAAACTAACACCCAATTCTCTCCGCTTTGAGAGCTATCCCTACTCCCTTCCGGCCATTTAGCCAACGTTGTGTCCATAAGAGCACCTGACCCCGTGATCGCTAAGCTGCCCTTGCCCTCTGAACCTTGTCCGAGCCTTTTAGAAGTCCAAGCAGACTGTGTCCCCCGGATCGGCCCTTTCCACGTGCTTATTCACTTTCTCAGAGATCTGCGAAAGGTTAGTGAGGCTTGCTTCTCTTTGCAGAAGCCCCCCTGCCGTCTCCCGCTAGCATAGCCTCGGCAGATCTGGCACGGCTCTGGCTTCCCCTGAATTGTGGATTATCAGCCACTTCTAGTTCGTTTCTGTTGATTTTCTCCAACCCCCTCCTCTTAGAGATGGTATTTAAAGCCACGTTTAAGGCTGCCAGAAATGCATGCCCGCCTGCCCCCCGCTAGGACTTCCGAAGGCAGGGCCTCTAGCTGCCATCTTGATCTACAAAGCACAGAGGCGGCTGTTCTCATAGAATCATAGGGTTGGAAGGGTCCTCTAGGGTCATCTAGTCCAACCCTCTGCACAATGCAGGAAATTCACACCTTCCCCCACCCCATACAACCCCCCCCCCCGACCCCTGCTCCATGCCCAGAAGGCGGCAATCTCGTGCTTGTCTTGGGCACATAGGGAGGGGGGGAGTAAGCTAACCTGGAGGGGCACCTCCCTGCTTGGCAACTGTGTTCCTTCATGCCACTAGGAGTTCAGGGCGACCCCTGCAACGGCGCTCTTCCCTTTGTGGTCTCTGGCCCAGGCTTGCCAGGTGAAGGTTATTTATTTGTAGCCCACCTTTCTGGCTGAGTCAAGGCGGATTATAAAATATAAAAGACAATTCAGTCAAACAGCGTAAGATATTCAATGAGCAGGAGGAGGAGGATCACAGCATAAAGGCATAGTGCAAAAACCAAGGCAAAGCCCTGTCTGAGGCAAGGCGGCGTTCCGCCATGCGGGGGGTGGGGGGTGGGCTGCAACAGTCCAAGGCAATGCGGCGGAAGCAAGGCAACAAACGGCACCATCGGCCTTGTAATCACCTATAAGCCTCTTCCCTGTGAACGGAGCCTGCCGGAGCACCTCCATTCTGACTGCTTCAGGCAGGCCTTTCCACAAGGTGGGAGCCACAACAGATTGCCCACGGACAAGCCTTCGCTGCCCTTGCCCCTTGGCAGAGTGGCACCCTCAGAAGGCTTTTCTCGGTTGAGAGAAGCAGCTGTGGAGGAGTAGAGCAGAAGAAGCGGTCCAGCCGGTCTGTGGGTTCAGGGCCAGAGAAACCTTTGCAGGTGCTGAGCTGAGCAGAGCCTTCAATGGAGCCTGGCACCTGAGCAGTAACCAAGAGCGTTGGAGCAGAGCGGCTGTCACAGGCACACCTGGCTTAGCTCCTGATAGTAATCGAGCTGCGGCGTTCTGGACCAACTGGAGTTTCCATACTGACTTCAAGGGCAGACTCCTGCAGAGTCCATTACAGCCGTCCAGGCTCTGGAAGCAAGTTGCCTCAGCCTGGTGCCAACAGCTACACCCCAGGAGTCCGAGACACCCTCCCTTCAAGCCCCTTGCTCGGCCACAAAGCTCGGGGCGGGGGGTAGGGACAGGACCTGCCAGCGTCCAGATCACACGGCAAGGTGCTTGGTACCAGAGAGAGAGAGCTCTAGAAATGGCTGTGGCAGCTGCTTTACCCCACAAGGGGCACTCAGCCGCCTGCAGAATTGCACGTCATCCCACAGAACATCCCACACGTTGGGCCAGAGCGGCAAAGCGCCAGGATGCTCGCACGTGGATTTGGGGCGCTGCCGTGTCCCCCGGGCCCCCTTCCAGCCAGGCACTCAACAGTACCGGAAGGTCTTCAGGCAGTGGTGCATGCTGTCGGCCACCACAAAGTGGCGCTTTCCCAGCAAGGCAACCCCCCGGGGGCTACTTAACCCCTCAGTGACCACAGCCCAACCCCGGCCCCCCGTGGCTGGGTAGCAGAACACCATGTGGGTGTGGCGCCCCCAGTCAGCAACCAGCACTCTGCCAGACTCATCCAGGGAAACGCCCCAGGGGTTGGTGAGGATGGGGGGGCTGCTCCAGCCCCCCAGCACGCGCAGGACCTGCCAGTCGGCCCCAAGTACCTTCACGCAGCAGCCCCCATCCAGCCCCCGTTCGGACAGGGCCACCTCCCCGTGGCTGTTGGTGGCTACTAGGTAGGGCTTGTGGAAGCCGAGGATGGTGTTGCACCGGACTAGCCGGCATCCCTGGCCAGAGCCGGCCACCAGGACATGCAAGGCCCCCAGGCGCATATCCGCCACCAAGAACTCCCCTTGGGGGCTTGTGGCCAGCCCCCGGGGGCTCACAAACCCCTCACTCATGGCATGCAGGAGAACACCCCTGGCACTGTACAGCTCCACACAGCGCCAGGTGGTGTTGGTCAGTGCCAGGCGCCCGCTCTTGCCCACAGTGACATCAAAATAAGCCTTGCCCCGGAGAGGCAGCCGCCGCCAGGCAGTGCCCAGCTCCTGCAGCCGCCGGTTTCCAAAGTCCACCACGTAGAGAGGGCCAGCAGGAGTTGCGTGGAGCCCATGGGGAAGACGGAGCTGCCCGTGCCGGCTGCCCTGCTTACCCCACTGCCCCACCAGCTGGTTGCAAGGCGGGGGAGGGGCGGTCAGGGTCGGCGGCAGGGCTTGGGCATGCCAGGCAGTTGGCCACCGGGGGGCCAGGGAGCTCCGCTGGTGGGTGAGGGGAGGAGCAGGAGCTGTCTCCCCCAGTGAAATCCCTCCCCCCAGAAAGCAGCTGCTGGAAAAGGCTGACTGCTGCCCGGGAGACCCTCCCTCCACCTTCTGGGGCCCCAGTTCCATGCAGCTGCCTCCAAGTCGTGTCCCACCCCCATGTGGGGCTCCCCACCATCTCCCCAAGGATTCTGCAGATGCCCACCGAGGGAGAGGCCCCCTGGCTGAGGGTGCCCTGCTACCCTTAAGGACCTGCTCCCTCCTAGTCCCATCGCCCCCCTTCCCCCCACTGCTCCCAGAACTCTCTTCTTGTAGCGCTACAGGCCTGGCATGGAAGAGGGTGGCAGAGTCCTCAGGCAGGATGCCTTGGGCTCCAGCTGACCGAGGGGCAGAGACCGTCCCTGGATCCCTCGCCACCGCCTCCTGGGGCAGGCACCCACCTGGGCTCTTCCCAACCAAGGAAGGGGTGGAGATGTTCCCTCGGGCTGGCAGTGCCCTCTGTGTGCCTCCCTCTTCATCCAGCTCCCCCTCAGAGACTGGCACTGCCTCCTCCTCCTCCACAGAGGGCCCCTCCTCTTGCAGGGGCTCAGAGATGCCAACCTCATAGCCAACGCAAGCCCCACCTGCGTTGGCCTGAGCCTCTTTGCCACCTGCCCGGGCTGTACTCTCCTGGGCCACGACCCAGTCTTGGTGCCCAGCTTTGGCCCTGGCTGGACTCTTGGGAGGGAGGAAGCAGAGGGCTTGATTCTCCAGCCGGAGCTCTCCCAAGGTGGGCACTCCTGGCTGGGGCACAAAGTGGGCCCAGGTCAGGTTGAGGGCAAGGCAGGTGTTGCGGCTGAGCAGCACGGCTGCCTCCTGCGCCAACTCTGCCGGGGACACTGCCTCCGGGCCTGCCAGGAGGCGCACGTGGAGGCTGCTCAGCTGGTGCCACAGTGCCTGGATCTTGGCCATTCCTGCTTGCACGGCTTGCTCGTTGGCCTCTTGGATGGCAGTCAGCTCAGCCTGCAGCCGTGCCCGCTCTTCCCGGGCCCGGGCCCACAGCCGCTCCTCCTCTTGCAGCACAGCTGCCAGGGCCTCTTCCAAAGAGTGCTGGGCAGGCCTCAGGCTCTCCAGGTGGCGCTTCTGCAAGGATCTCAACCAGTCCCGGGCCTGGCTCAGTGCCAACCCCAGAGATCTGTGATCTGGCGGGTCTGGATCCATCTTCCGGAAGGGTGCGTGGCACAGCGATGGCTGCCTGGGAAGGGGGAAGAGACAGAGAGAAAAGGAGAGGCCTCCGTTCAGCCGGCTGGCTTGGGGCGCTTTGCCAGAAGAGGTTCCCGGCCCGGGCTGCAAAACCGCTCAATGAAAAGGCGGTTTGCAATCTCAGCGGGCGCTGATAGCAGCCGGCCGGCAGGCCTACCGGGGCCGTGGGGCGCAGGGGGCGCTCCTTCCCGGAACGCGCAGCAGGCAGAAGCGAGCAGGGGAGCGCGGCGCGGGCCCGGAGGCCGCGGGGGGCGGGCGCCGCTCAGCCCGGGGCTCCTGCCGCTGCTGCAGGCTCTGGCCCGCGGCCGGCCCGGCAGCTCCGCGGGAAGGGCGGCCGCAGCCTCCGAGGCCCCGGGGGGATGAGCCGGGCGGCCGGGCAGGCGACTCGAAGGGGCTCCCCCGCCCACCTGCCCCCTGGCCTTCGCGGGAGGCCGCCCGCCACGCACCTTCGCGGGAGCCGGTCCGGGGGCCGAGGCGGCGGCGGCGGCCGTCTTGTCGCGTCGCGCCTCGCTCTGCTGCCGCCTCCGGCGCGCCGTCCATGAATATCTCATGAGGCCGGCCGCGGCCGAGGGGCCCCGCAGGGAGGACTTGGCGGCTGGAGGGAGCCGCGGCCGGCCCGAAAGGCGCGCGGCGCCTGCCCTGCCCGGCCCTGCCCTGCCCGGGGCGCCCGCCCTCCTTGCCCGGCTAGACTGCGGGCGCGCCTGGAGGCTCCCTTCGTGCCTCGCCCGAGCCGCGCCAGCCGCCGCCGGTTCTTCCGGCCTTTCTCGTGCGGGGCTCCCCTGGACCCCCCACGCGGCCTCGGGCCTCCCCCCCCCGCCCCCCGTGGGCTCCCCCTCCTCCTCCTCGGGCCCTTTGTGAGCTCACAGCCCTCGGGGCGGGAGGCGCCTGTGGCGGCCCCCTCCCGGCCCGCGGCCCACGCCTGCCGCCCCGCCGGCTGGCTCTCGTCTTGCCCAGCCGTGCGCAGGATGGAGAGCGGGGCCGAGAGCCTGGGGCTCGGGGAGGCCGATGCCAGCTGGGAGCTGATCCGGGACAAGGTGAGCCTTCGGCGGCGGGCGGGCAGGCAGGCCTGGAGCCCGCGGCGCCCTCGGAGCCCGAGCAGCAGCCGAGGCGACGCCCTCTCTCCCTCCCTCCCTCGGGCGCCACCGGTCCACGGCACAGCCACACGGCCGCCCGCCCGCCCGCCCGAGCTCTCCGGGAGACGGAGCGGGAGCCAAGCCCCGAGGCAGCCGTGGCCCAGCCCAGCGTCGTGCCTGCAGGCGGCCCGGGAGAATCGCTGCAGCTGCGAGCAGCGCCCAGCAAGCCGCCCTGCAGCCGGGCGCCGCCCCAGCCGGCCCCTCGGGGGCCGCTGCGCTTAGCTGCGGGGCGGGGTGGACGCTCAAGGGGCCCTTTCGGCGTCGGTGCCAAGCGCTCCCGCCAGGGCTGCTGAGGCTTCGGCCCCTTTCCGACCGCAGATCCAGGGAGGCCCGGCCCGGTCTGAGCAGAGGCACAAGGCTCCCCCCCAAACCTTCGCCTATGGGATCGCAGGCCCCGCCCACCCGCCTGCTCCTCCCGGCCGCCTCCTTTCTCCCCAAGCCTCACTTGAAGCAATTTCCCAAGCATTCCGTGAGGTCACAGCAGTGCTGCCAATGGCGGAGGGCAGCATTTCCGGCAAGAGAAGAGCAGCCCCTACTTCTTCTTAGGCTTCCCCCCCACCCCCACTCCATACACTGTAGCTGGCCAACGTGTCTCTGTTCCTCCTCTCTTCTGGCAGGTCATTGAGGAACGCTTTGGGCCAACCGTGGTGCCCGTCCCTTTCCTGGAAGACGCTGCTTCCTACGACCTGCTGACCGTCCTGATCAAGAAACCCCCGCTGGGCCAGAGTCTGCTTCGCCGGCAGCGGTGCCTGGTGCCAGTCGGGCCCTTGGAGAACCTGCTGCACGGAGCCACCGCAGCCCGAGAGCTGACCCACTGCACCCGCGAGTACAATGCCCGGGTGCGGGGGGAGTCCCGCTACGAGGAGACACGGCTGGTGGGTGGGGCCCTACGCCACATCCGCCTCACCATGGCGGGCGTCCACAAGAAGGTGGCCTTCCTGGTCCTGCGGCCTGGCGTGGTGACCCTGCGGCCAGACCTGCCGTGGCTGCGCACCCAAAGTAGCCTTTACGTGATCTATGAAGTCTTCTACTGCAGCAGCCTCAGCTTGGCCACCCTGCAAGGGGCCGAGCATCGCAGCCTGCAGCTGGAGCAGCCCCTGCCCGTGGCCTTCTCCTGCCTCAAGTTTGCCCTCAGCAGCAAGGGGGTGCTGGGCTCCCAGAAGCCCATGGGACACAGCTTGCCTGCCAAAGCGGCGTGGGTGAGGATGGCGATGCTCGAGGCCCCTGCCCCCACCGTGCCTCTGCAGCTGCCCCTGCCCAAGGACGGTGCAGGCGGGCGGAAGCGCTGGAGACCCTTGGGCAGGCCCTCCCGCACCCTGGCAGGTGAGGCAGCTGGGGCTGGCAGCCCTGTATGTTTCTGGGGAAGGGGAGCAGGGCACGAGCAGCAAGCCCCCCCCCCCCGCCCAAATGGCTCTCCTTCACTGGCCTGGCAATCTCCCCCGCCAGGGCTGGGCATGGAGCCACAGCCACCTCCGGCCAGGCTGGAGCAGCGAACTGGCCCTGCTGCCCCATCTGGGCTCGGGTTTCTTTAAACTGATGAGTGGAGAGAGACTGCCAGGCCAAAGAAGGGTCAGGCTAACCCCTTCTCTCCCTGCTAAAACCCCCACCCCGCCCCCGTTCTTGCACCTATGGAAAAAAGTGCCTCTTCCCCAAAGTGGAAAATGGGACAGCAACTTGCGAAGGACGATTAGCAAAAAGGGAAAAGCCACTCCTGCCCCAGTGCAACCAGCCTCTTGTTCCTGGGTGGCATCTGCTTCCGTCTCTAGAAGGGATTTGAACTCAGAGCTCAGCTGGCTCAGCCCAACTGGAGCCTGCTGGCTTGCTCCAGAAAAAGAGGGGGGAAGCTGGCAGCAGAAATCACAATAGGTGGCCCCAGGGAGCCCTTTCTGACACCCCCCCTTCCATCTCTGTCCACAGGGAAGTGGCCATTCAAACGGCATCGGCCCAGGCTGGGGCCCTCGACCACGAGCCTAGGCGACCCGGACAGGCACTCCATGGCCCTGCCCCTCTTGGAGAGCACCACGGCCGAGAGCGACACGGAGGAGTGAGCCGTCTGTCCGCAGAGACAATAAAGGCTGCTGCAGATGATGCCAAGAGCGTGGGGAGTGGGGAGGGGAGGGGAAGCCCTGGGTGCACCCAAACTGTCGAGAGATGGGGCCGGGACGCCCCCCAGCTCCAAACATGGAAACACCGGGAGAGCCTGAGCCGAGCAGACACTCTGGCAGAGACCCTTTCCTCCAGCACCAAAAGTGGACTGGAAGTGTGCCGCCTCACTGGTAGAGCTGCGAGGGGCTCCCAGCTGAAAGGAGCCTGCAGCCGGGGGGCGGGGGAAGGGGGCTTGTGCACAAACAGCACAGGAGCAGCTGCTGAGCCCAGCGCCCACTCCTGCCCCACAGGAACCAGCGGCTTAAAGCAGACCCATTTTGCCAGAGTGGGGGGAGGCGGGGGAGCAGGGCCGCTGCCCATGAGAACTTCCTGTCCTCTTGGCCAAATTCCTCTCCTAGAACCAAACCTGGCAGGATTTGGCTACGTTGGGGTCACGTTTGCTTCCAGTCCTCTTGCCCCCAGGTGAGCAGCTGCTGCTGTCACCACCAGTGAAATCGGCCCATGCAGAAGCTACGGAGCTGTCTGCCCTTCCGATGGGACTGCAGAAGGGGGCTCTGCCCAGCAGAAAAGCAGGTCAAGGACTACGCAGGCAGGGGGCAGCTCCAGGGTTCTTCGCCTGTCTCTGCCCCACACGCTGCTGGCGGGTGGAGGCAGAGAAGCCAGGCTCTGCCAGGGAACAGACAGGCAGCTGCCTGGCCCATTCTCTCCAGGAGAGGGAGCCTTCGAGGATCTCTGTGGAACACGCAGGGCCCGCGAGCAACTTTGGGGAGGGACGCCAGTGAGGCCACCAGGCTCAGTTACGGGCCTACTTGGCCCACAGCAACCGGAGGAGGAGGAGGGGGAGGAAAGACGGTGGGCAAGCAGCCCCCCACCCCCCACCCCCAGCAGGCAGGAGTCAGCCGCCGCCACCACCACCGCCACCACACACAATACAGGAGAGAGCACTTCTTTATACATATTGCAACAAGTTCTCCAGAAAAACATTCATTCCCAATAAATTAAAAAGGTCCTTGTCCTGGGATGGAGTTTTAAAAGGGGGGGGCCACCGCCCACGCCCCAGAAGATGCCCCCCAGCTCCCAATTAGTGCAGGCCTGGCAGCACCAAGCCGAGGAGGAGGGAGAGGGTGGAGTCCAGTTAAAAGGCTGGCCGCTGAACACGGGAAGGAGTGGGCAGGGCCCAGCCCGGTCACTCCTCAGGGGGCTCCAGCAGGAAGGGCGAGGTCACGGCGTGGGCCTGGGCAATGGCTGCCAACTCCTTGAGGAACTCGCTGAAGATGACAGCACAGTAGACGGCGTTCTTCACGCGCAGCGCTTCGCTCTGCTTCTCAGCCGAGGTGCGGAAGAGAGAGGCTCCTGCCAGCGCATGCATCACCTGTCCCTCGCGCATGTGCTGGAGGGCCAGCTGGGCTGCCTGGCGCGCCCGTGTGGGGCTGTTGGTGTGGCGCATGATCAGCTCCCCAATGGATGGTTTCCGGCTCTTCACTGTGAAGAGAGAGAGAGAGTGGTTGCGCCAGACGGAGGGCCCCAATTTCAGGCATCTGCCCCCTGCCACAGTGGCCTCGTCTTCCCTGCCTGCAGGCCTCACCCCTTCCGGAAGCGCTGCACCAGCCACGCCTGGGGCGCCAGAACGCACCTGTGGACAACTCTGGGGCTGCAAGCTCGGAAGCGGACACCCGCCCCATCGCACCAAGAGGAGCCACGGCTGCAGAGCGCACTGGCTGCAGCCCCAGAACCCAAAGAACTCGTGGGGGGAAAGCAGGGGCTCTCGGCTGAGCCACAGAGCAGTGAGACGGCAGGTGAGGGCCCACGTATTAGGGGGAAGCTCACTAAGCGGCTCAAGCGTCCATAAGCAGAAGAGAGACACAAGATTGTTGCATGTGTATGTGTAACCAGCAAAAGCCCTGAAAGCAGGGATGGTGCAGAGCAAGCCAAGGCGGCACGGGAATTTTGCCAAACCACCAGCTGCCTCGGGGGTCTCAGGCCAGCCACTGCCCCTCATGTTCCCACCCTCTGCCGCCCCAAATGGCAACACAAGTAAGAACTCTGGCCCGCCTTGCAAAGGAAGACACCTGCGAGCCCTCCAAAAAGCACCGGGCAAATGCTAAGAACCACCCCGAGCAGAGCGCAGAGACGGATCCCTGTCAGAGGCTTGGTGCTGCCACCCATCTGAGTTGTGGGCTGGCAAGGGTGCCAGAGAGCAAACCATCAGAGCACCCAGCCCTGGAACAAGAGCGTTCACTCCCAGCATGCATTTCTCACCCAAGGTCTCCGATCGGCGCAGGGACGGAGCGGCATTCTGGGTGTCTGACCAGTCCAGCTTGCCCCGGGCAATCAGGTACTTCTTGGCTTTGAAGAGCAGGGAGGGAAAGTCCTCCCGATTGGCTGCAAAGCGCTCGATCTTGTTCTTCACAGAGCCCAAGACCTGCCGAGAGGGGAGCGGTCACAGCCCAGCACAGCCCCGAGGCCAGAGGTGGGGGGGGGGAGGCCTGGAGCCACTGGGGGAGACCCTCGACCGGCAAACCTGCAGGAGGGACTTGACGCTGGGCTGGAAGACCATGTTGGTGTTGAGCAGGAAGGAGCGCAGGAGGGGCTGCGGGTAACAGGCCAGCTGGGAGATGAGCCCCGTCAGCAGGAAGTTGACATAGAGGGAGTTCTGCAGCATGTTCTCCAGCTTGGCAAAGAGGACTGCCACAAAAGGCCCTGCGGAGAAGTCAGAAAGGCGTCAGCGGGTGGGAGGCCTGGGGGGCCCCAGCTGCAAGCTCCGCAGCTACCTCCCACTGGAGGGGGCCCTTGGCCTTGAATGCCAGCAGCTGCCGTCCCGGGGGCCCTTCTCTGTGGCAGAGAGCCATGGGCCCTCCTCAGAGCACTCGAGCTCGGCGAGTCCCTAGCTGGGAAGGGCCTCCCTGGGCAGGCTGCCCTAGGCCAGGCCAGGCCAGGCCAGGCCAGGCCAGGCCAGGCCAGGCCAGGCCAGGCCATTCCTCTAGCTCAACCGCGTCCCATTGGACTGGTGGCAGCGACCTCAGATTCGCCCGAGACCTTCTGCATGAACACAGAGCTGCTGCTTTCTGCCACGGCAGCCCATGGGCCAACCAGGCCGGTAGCAGCTCTCCAGCACTTGCCGAGAGAAAGGTCTTTCCCATCCCCTCATTACCCGACCCTGTACGGGGAGAGCCCAGGGAACGAAGCAGGACCCTTCGGCCTGCCGAGCCGCCGTCCTCGTGCCACAGCCCCATTCCTCCCTGCATGGACTTGCCCACTTTGCCCAACCTTGCCAGCCAGCCAGTCAGCAACCGCCCCCAGAGGCAGCTCAGCAGAAGCGCTTGGCCTCTGCCGCTGTTTTCCAGGCCGGGCAACACCAGGAGGGAGGCAGGAGCAGGCAGGTCAGACCAGGGTCAGAAACGGCCATTGGGAAGCAACACAACTGAAGCATCCCAAGCTGCTGCCACGGAGACGGAAGTTGCCCTGATGCTCATCTAGACCCTAAACCCCCACAAAAGCAAGAAATGCACAGAGACTCCCCCGCCCCCCCCCCAGCTCCACACTTCCCAGGAACCCCTGCTTTATTCCCAGAGGAAGGCAAAACCCCTCCAGCGTGCAAGGAAGGGCCACGAGAGCCCAGCCCCAGGCATATCCCTTCCTACCCTCTCTCAATCTGCCACCTGGCCTCGGCCTGAAACCCTCCTCAGGAGCGCCCACCAGCTCCCGAGGAAGCTGTTCCGCCAAGGCCCTGCTCCAACCCAGCTCTCTTGCTCCAGGGCAGGGGAAAGAACAGGCCCGCAGGCCTCGCTCGCAAGAGGCAAACCTGGACAGGAGGGGCCAGGGCAGATGCTCTGCAACGGAAGCCCCGCCTGCCGCAAGGCTCCAAGGGCCCCCCACAAGCTCCCCACTCCGGTTCCGCCAGGCAGAGCCCACAGCAGTCCTTCCACCTCCCGGGCAGAGGGCTGCCCTTCTTCACCTAGCAGAGGCCACAAAGAGGCTCATCAGAGGCCAAGTCCTGTTCTGGGCACCCCTGGCAGCAAGTGCTCCAGTGCCACCCTGACCCTTGAGGCCAGCTGAGGGGCTCACCTGTGAATGGCTGGCTGGGGGGGTGGCCAGGGGTGCGCAGGGGGCTGCTGATGATTGGGGCCAGGGGCTCAGCTGGCCTAGGCTGCCCCACACTGTCAGGGTGGGAGGAAAAGCTCTGGAAGGCGGCCTCCTCCTCCTCCTCGCAGGAGAGGGGGGTGGGGTCAGGGGCCGAGGGGGGGCCGAGCGTCAACTGCTCCTCTCCTCGGCCCCTGCCGTCCATCTCCTCTTCCAGCTGGCTGAGCTCTGCTGTGAACTTCTCCAGGGTCGACGTGCCGCCGTTCTCCACAGGCGCCTGGGTGAGCAGCTCGTCCAAAAGCGAGTCCAGGCAGGGTGCTTGCTCCCACACAGGCCCGGGCTGAGAGCTGTGGCCAGAGCCGTTCTCAAGCACAGCCCCTGGCGGGCACCAACGCACCTTCTTGATGCCAGTGTCCGCGTGGGTCCCATTGAGGAGGCCGCTGGAGTCCTTGGGGGTGGGAGAGGCAGGGGGACTGGGCTGGGCCCCAACAAGGGCCCCTTCCGGGCTGGCCCCCTCTTCTTGCAGGCCCCGCTTTTTAGTCCGGGGAGAGGCAGGCATGTGGCCAGGATGCCCCCCTGGGTGGAAGGAAGTGTAGCCAAAGCAGTCGCTTTTGACTGGCAGGGGGGCGTCCCTGGACGGGGCCACGCCACTGGCATCGGGCACCACTCCGTCGTAAGGGGCTGACCACACCCGGCAGGCCCAGACACAGCGGTCAACGTTGAGGCAGGCGTCTCGCAGGTATTCCAGGTAGTTCCCCTCCAGCTCAGAGACCTCTTCCCATCTGCCGGGGCGGTGGCAGGGGCTCCCCGTGGGGGTTCCTGGGGAACGGGGGGTTGGGCTCGGGGCCTCCCCGCTGAAGCTGGCCTGGCGCATGAAGAAGGAGATGCGGGAAGGCGTGGAGGGCTTGGGGACGGTCACCACAGAAGAAGAATCCACGCTGGGGCTGCCGTGGCCTAAAGGCACAGCGGGAGGAACAAGAGGAGGGTTAGAGAAGGAGCTCTGGCAAACAGCACTCCAGTGGCAGGCAGGAACATCGCAGGGGTCACCCAGGATGACTGGAGAACTGTCTGCTCCTCAGCACTAGGCGCAGACCCCACGCCACGCAGCAGCCCCAAGACCCAATTCAGGGGCCAAAACCCTTTCCCAGGATTCAGGTTCCTTGGTTTGTAAACTTGTTCAACGAGTAGGGAGCCCCATGAGAATCACCGTGGGAGTGGGTTACAGGGCAGCCACAGTGATGTCCCGCCTCCCCCCACACGCCATGCTGTGCTGTCATCACAGGCCCCCCGGATCCAGGCGCCCCCCCCCACACACACACACTCTCTCTCTCTCTCTCTCTCTCTCTCTCCCCCCCTCCCTCTCCCCCTCCCCCTCCCCCTCTCCCTCTCCCTCTCTCTCTCTCCAGCCCACTGCGGCCTCTTTAGGCGAGGGCTCCACGGTGATGCATCGTAGCACCGCTGCCGTTTCCTTCCAGGTTTCATATTCTTCTGCAAACCGGGGGAAATCCCACCCCCCCAGTCTGCTGTAAATTCTTCCTGTAAGTGGTGCCAATCCGTGGATGTAAGCAACCACATGCAGAGGCCTCTTGCAAGTGAGACATACGGTGCACAGCAGCAAGAGCCCCCACGTTCTGAGCCGCCAAAGCGGGCGGGAACCTCCCCAAAGCCCCGCCTGGCCTGGCCTGGCCTCTGGCCTCAGGGGGCAGAAGGCGGCCTGACCCGCCTCGGCCACCCGGCGGGATTCCAGGCCATCCTCCCCAAGAGCTCTCACTGCGGCCCATTATTTATTTAATGCCATTTATAGCCCCCCTTTCTCACTGGGACTGAAGACAGATGACTCAGGGCAAGTCACTATGATCGACAGCTGGGACATTCAACAAACAACGCACCAGGGGATGCGCGGCAGAAACGAAACACTGCCAAGCAGAACGCCAAGTCATTGGACGTGGCCTACGGAATGACGTGGTGCACATCCCACCCGTGGAAGGCGCCCTGCAGTGCAGTCTACAACTTGTTCCTCTCCAGAAGCCCAAAGGAGTCCTAACAAAGTCTCTTCTGAAGCAGCCCAGCCGAGCGGGGAGGACTTGGGGGCATTTAACCCCCATGGCTTCTACTTGCCAAGTGTCAGGGCTGCAAGGCAAGAAGAGAGGCGGGCACTCTCTACCCTTGCAGAAAAAAGGTGCACACACGCACACACACACCCCCTACACACTGGACAATGGCCGAGGGTTCCGGATGCGCACCCAATACTGCGGGCAGTTGAGAGCCTGCAGCTGGCCAGAGCTGGCCTGTGGTCGCTTCCCTTTATGCTGCCTTTCAGCCACAGGGGAGGGAGGACCTGCCCCCCCCCGCAGCTGAAAGGATCCCGAAGGGAGAGAGAGGGCTCGACCACAGCCTCTCCTCCCTCCCCCTCTCCTGGCCTGCTCTGGCTCACCTCGTCAAGGGTTATCTGCCCTCTGGGCACAGAAGAGTGACAGCCGCCGGCCCACCCGCCCGCCCGCCCTCGGGGAGGGAGGCAACGGCTCAGCGCCCCACTCACCCTTCGACCAGGCGGCGTGCTCCTCCTCCTGCTCAGGCAGAGGCAGGTTCTCCGGACGGCAGCAACGGGGGATTAGGGACAGGAACTTGCTGGCCGCTTTGCCGTAGATGTCCAGCTCTTTCACTGCCCTCTTCTGGCTCAACATGACGTGGCTGCAGGGGATCAGGTACCTGCCGGGAGGGAGGGAGGGAGGGAGTCCAACCGTGTCCTGCCCAGCCACATGCCAAAGCACCACAAGGGGGGGGGCTGCTGCTCACAGGATGGAGCACAGAGCAGGTGAGGGGGGGGGGCGGGGAGGGGGCCAGGGGCAGCCCCTCCTCTGTCCCAGCCACCCGCCAGAGGTCTCCTGGAGAGGCACACGGGCACCTGTGAGCAGTGACGGAAGGAGACCCCCAGGCTGGCCCCCCAGGCCCCCACCCCTGCAGGAGCCACGCAGTCTGGCTACCTGAGCACGACTTGCAGCAGAACGTCTTCACAGTGGAGGCTGAGCAGAGTCCGGAAGAGGCTGAGCGACACCATGCAGAGCTGTGGGGGAGAGGGAGGAGGACCGCCTCAGGAACGGGAGCCCCCCCCCCCGCCCCCCCGGCCCAGGGGCACACAGGCAGCTGCCTGGGCCACCCAGCGCCCGTCTTGCCCTTGAGAGGGGCCAACACAACTGGGCCCGGGCAGCTGCCACCGGCCCACCTAGGACACGCCTATGGCACACCCAGCTGCCGCGGAGCAGCGAGCGGCACTTCACACGTGCCCAAAGGTGGGCTCAGCTGCGGGAGGAGCCGTGCGCCCGAGGACAGCAGGGGAGCCGGCCCCCCCTCCCCACATCACGCGCCCCAGGGTCTCACCCGGGAGTTGCTGGCAATGCGCCCCACCAGGGTGTCGAGAATGGTGCTACTGTCGTGGCGGTGGAGAAGCAAGAAGCGCAAGAAGGTCTTGAGCAGGGCGGTCTCGCTGATGCTGCGCAGGAAAAGGTCCAGGTAGGCAGTGCTGGCGATCATTTCTTCGATGGAGGTCTGGCAGAGGGAGAGGGGGGGGGCATCTCAGCAGAACTCCGCCCACCAAGCCCCAGAGACCTGCCCCTGCAACACCCTGCCTGCACTGGGGGCTCCAGCACAGCACGCGTCAAGGGCTCCGCCAGAGCACGAGAGGCCACAGGGGGACTGTGCCTTTATGCCGATCGCCCCTCTCTTTGACAAACAGGCCTTCCTCCAATAGGGAGGGGAGGGGAGGGGAGGGGAGGGGAGGGGAGAGAGACGGGCAACTGTGGCATTTTCTGCTTCCTGTTTAACGCGCCCCCCCCCCACAGAAGGCCTTACCTTGTGCAAGGCGGGGCCCATGACGGGCACCAGAAACCCACTGTGGATGTAGTCGACCAGCTGCTTCTGTACCAGGGGATGGGCCACCTGCCGCAAGAGAGAGAGAGAGAGAGAGAGAGAGAGAGAGCAGGCTCAGCTTCCAGGCAGTGCGACGCAGAGGGAAGGTGTGCCAAGGAGCCTGCCCCGGGGCAGCAGCAGCGGGAGGCAGAGCTCTCCACTCCTAGCAAGTCAGCCCAGGAAAATCTTACTGGGCTAACCTGAACCCTAACCAGATTCTCATCTTCGAGCTGAGGTCCACAGCAGGTGCTTCTGCCCCATGCCGTCCCCTCTGGGGTGCAGCAGGCCCACCGCAATCCACAGGGCACGGCCCAACCGCCCGGCCCCCCTACCTGGATGACGGCGTTGCAGAATTCCAGGGAGGTCATGAAGAGGACAAGGGAAGGGACCCCGATCCAGTCCTCGCGCCGCAGGAGGTGCCAGTCGTCTCCCCGGACCTCAAGCTTGCGGGGTAGTGAGGAGTAGAGGGCACTCAGGCCCGTGGCCAGCACCTGGGAGCAGAGCAAGGGCAAAGCGCCCGTCAAAGGGGCGCCCAGCCGCTCTGGGGAACATCCCCCGCGCCCTCCGATACTCGGCCAGGCTTTCAGAAGGAAAAGTGGAGCTTGCCTGAGGGGCCTGAGAAGGATGCCCTACAAGGCAAAGGACCCCAAGAGGGGCGGCACAGGGCAGGTGCTGTGCCAACCACCCCTCCACCTAGCACCCTGGGTGGGGGCACAGGGCAGTGCCGCCACATCCTCCCTCCCTGTTTAATCTCAAAGGCAGGCGGGGCGGGGTGGGGGGGGTGGACGAGGAGGGCCAGGGAGGCCAGGCCCCTCCGCAAGTCGCTAGGCAAGAATAAAGTTGAGCCCACAACAGCCGCATCAGGCCTAGCAGCAGCGATGGGCGGGGGACACAAGAATATGAGGCGAGCCCCCGCTAGAGCAGCCCAAGGGCCCGTGCAGGCCGACATCCTGCCCCGCAGAGCCTGACGATCCAGCCAACAGGGCTCAGAGGCCGAGGCCTTCCCCGGAAGCCGCCTCCTGGCGCTGGAGGAGAGGTTGGCTGCCCCTGTAGGTGCATGCTCCTCCAGCCCCCAGGCCTCCCGGCCTCTGCCTGACCCCCTTCTACAGCTGCCTCTGCCGGCCCCCGTCGCCACAGGCCCTCACATCTTTAAGCACAACTGAAAGTTACACTGGGTAGAATCCCATGGTCTGAACTACTTAAGGAGAAGGGAGTTCAAGTGGGGTGGGCGAAATACTGAAGAGGCACAATCACAAAAGTTCCCTATGAGATGGAAAAAACGAGAGGAGCCTGAAGCAGCCGAGGTGGCTCCATAAACAGCTTTCTGATTAACTGAGAAATGAAAAAAAAAACCTCATTTAGGAAACGGAAGGAGGGCCTTATAACCAAGGACGAAAAAAACCAAATAACCAATGTTGGTAGGGAGAGTGTTAGGAAAGCAAAAAGTGGGTGGGGCTGAGAGAGCCCTGAGAGTGCTGTGACTGGCCCAAGGTCACCCAGCTGGCCTCAAGTGGAGGGGGGGGGGAACCAAGACCGGCTCTCCAGATGAGAGTCCTGCCACTCTTAACCTCTACTCCAAGTTGGGAGAGGCAGGAAAAATTCTCGGCCCACCCTCTCTACTCTGCAGAGAATTTGATAAACCTCGGTTATGTTCTCCCCTTCGTGGTCTCTTTTCTAAACGGAAACGTCTCCGACCCTGCCGTTTTCCCTCACAGGAAAGGTGTTCTAATTTCCCCCACAGGACTAAAACTTCCTCCCTCTCCTCATCAATGTGACTCCACGGCTGAGATGCCCGTCCTGAATGCTGTGGCTGTCGCAGGGGAGTATTTCCCAGACTGGCCCCAGCAAGAGGCAAAGAACGAACTCCGCTTCTCCACCCTCTCCCCATTTTCCTTTCATTCCTTGGTCAGCCAAAGGCCCACTTGCTTTGCTGACTGGCTTCCTACTACGGATATACTTAAGGATGTGCTTGATGCATTTAGCAATCTGCTCCTCAAATCCTCTTTCTGCGTGCCTAATTATTCACTTACTCTTCGCTGGCCAGACTCTGGGCTCCTTTCTGTTCTCTTCACTGGGGCAGGCCTTCTGCTTGACTTGGGATGTTAACCAAGCAGAACTAGTCCTCTTGGACTTGGCAGTACTTTCCCTGAGCTGGGGGGTACATTCGACCTGGGCTTCCATTAGTTTGGTTTGAGAGAGCTTCAAAGCGTCCTCTAAGGAAGTGGCTCTCTGTTTCCCTTTCAGCTTCCTTTAAACTATTCCCCTCATTTTTGTAAGGTTCTCTTTTTTGAAATCAAATGATACTGTTTTGGACTTCAGGGGTAACTTTCCATTGACAAGAATGCTGAACTTAATAGCCTTGGGGTCACGCTTCCCAACTGGCACAACATAATCTACGTTTCTCACCAGGTCCTGAGCCACCCTGTGAACCAAGTCCAAAATCATGGCCTCTCTGGGTTGGCTCTGTGACCAACTGTTCCAGCGCTCGGTCAATCCTGATGTCTAGCAATTTCATTTCCACAGCATGACTTGAGCGCATGTTTTTCCGTTCAATAGCTGAAGTCGCCCCATCACATTTTCTGCTTTAGTCATCTCCCTTCCTTCCTTCCTTCCCCATCCTGAGATCAGCCTCACGGGTTCCACCAGGCAGGCGACAGTGCACCCCCCCCACACACACACACACCTTTTAAGTAACCCTCAGGGCCCAGTATTTCCACCCATATCGCGTCTGCTGTGGAGTTACGTTTTCTAACTTATCTGATTTTCTGCCCTCTTCATTATACAGTGAAACGCTCACCATAACACACGCCTCCCTGTCTTTTCTGCAGAGTCTGTCCCCCTTCCACCATGTTTCTCAGACATCCACTGCACCTACACTGTCATTTTGCACCAAGCACCCCAGCTCCTCCACCTTGGCTCGGAGGCTTCTGCCGTTGGCATTCAGACACTTAACAACGTGTTTCCCTCTCCAGCAACCCCCTGCTGTTCCTCCATGGCTAGCAGAAACCCCTGGGCGAAGGGGTGACAGATCAGGATGAAAGGAAGTGCAAAGTAACACCAACCAGGGCCAACTGTCTTCAGAACATATACATGCAGACAGTGTTTGGGCTATGGAGGGGGGGGACCACAAGAGAGATCTTTGTTTCACACAGTCTAATGAACTGTCAACTCCATGTGTGGCAGCAGTGAAAAAAGCAACCGGGGGGGGGTGCTTTTCAGGGGTTATCTAGCAGGCAGCTCTGGGAAGCAGGAAGGAAGCCGCCCCCCCTGGGCTCATGAGCCACTCAGCACAGCGGCCACAGGGAAGACGGCCCATCCGCCTGCCCTCCGTGAAGCACCAGGCACCCAAGCCGTGGAAGCTCCTCCCTCCACTTCCGCCTTCTCCTGGGGCATTTGCAAGTTCCCAATCACAGGGTGCAAACTTGGCCAAGGAGGGAGAGGCCACTTCTGGTCACCCACAGGAGGCCTCCCCTAGCACAGCACTCAGCAGCCTGAAACGCACTTGACTCATCAATTCAGGGCGAGGGTACAAAGCCAGCCAGCCCCCAGGACTGCAGCCCTCCCACCATCAGGGCACGCTCCTCTTAGCCTGCCACCCACCCACCCCCCGCCCAGGCCAGGGATCAGGAAGTGCCAAGTGGCCTCCAGCACATGTGCTCTGAGAGGCTGGCCTCCTGTCTACTCCAGCCGTCTGCCAGAGGTGCCAGAAGAGGTCGGCTGCCCACACGGGGCCAAGCGGCACAGACGGGCCTCTTGCTTGGCAGGTCCTGCCAAGGGCAGGGCATTCCACATCAGGGGGACTTGCGTTCTGGGCCCACAAGCTCAGGACTCGGCAGCCCAAGGACCCACACGGGGAGGATCCCTCCAGGGCTAACAGAAGCAAAATCAACTCTTATCTGCCCAGCAAAGCCCCTGGCATCCCTGCAAGTGACGCAGACTCCTTCCTGGCCACGCGTGCCCCTCCCCGACCCAGCCCCACTTACCGGGCAGAAGTAGGAGTTGTCCGTGATGTACTGGGCCACGGTGCGGCTGCCGGCAGACATGGCCATGAGGAGCAGGAGTGCATCGCGGGCCTGCTGGCCGACGACCCCCTCGTGGTGGATGAAGGGGACCAGGAGGGAGAAGACCAGCAGGTTGGCAGGGCCCTGCTCCGTGGGGCTGTGGAAGAAGAGCTCCAGCAGTGGGGGCTCCTTGGCCACCGAGACACAGAGCTGGTTCAGCAGCAGAACCAGGCTAGTCTCCAGGAGCGGGGAGGCGGGCCCGGCGCACAGGCCCAGCAGGCGCAGCAGCGGGCGCCGGATGGACGGGTGCTGCAGCAGGGGCTGGTGCGACTGGCTGATAAGTGTCTCGAACAGCTTGAGCAGCTCCACCTTGCGCTCCTCAGGGACGTCCCGCTGCAGGTGCCAGCCCAGCAGGCGCTCCAGCACACCCTCCGACGTCACAAATGCCAGGATGGGCCCCACGCTGGCCCCGGTGCCAGGGCGCTCTTCCGCCAGCAGGGTCAACATCTGGTAGGTGTTGTTACGCACGGCACTGAGGTCATCGGCCGCCCCCTGGGCCACACGCGAGCCACGCTGTTCCAGGATCCTCAGCACCTGCAAGGACAGCAGGCCAGCGCCCCCCCCATCAGAACTGAGCTGCCACATCCTCAGCGGCCCGCTCCTTGAGGGCCCCCTCCCATCCCCTCCCCCAGGCTCCCCCAGGCCCATCTGGTGCTCCCCATATCTCAAGGAAGCCCCCCCCCCGGCTGCTTCCCGAGGGCCCGGTTGCCCTCCTCTTCCCCCTTTCCCCCAGCCACTCACCTGGGCCCAGTGGTTCTTGAAAACCATGAGGCAGGTTTCGGGGTCTGCCATTACAGGGCCCTGCAGGCTGGCCCCGCGGCTGGCCCTGTGGCCCGCCGCTCGGGGGTTCAGCTTGCTCAGCCAGCTCATCCTCTCCATGGGGAAGGGCCCGACGCCAGGGAGGGGCGGGGCAGAGGGGGCAGCAGGCCGGTCCGAGGTCACGGGCAGCCCCCTGGCCCTCGCCTTGCTTTGCCAGCTGCCGCTGCCGCCGCTGCGTGGGGCTGGTCAGGCCAGGAGGAGCAACCGGTCCAGGGCTCCAGGGGCTCCATTCTGCTTCAGGGGGGGGCCCAGACTAGAGAGAGAGAGAGAGAGAGAGAGTAAGGCAAGCTGTGAGAGCCCCGGCAGAGGAGATGGGGAGGCACAACGGCAGTTTCGACAACCTGAAGGGGTCAGTTCAAGGAAAGCCATCACTCCTACTTATTTCTGTCATAAAGGAATCTGAACACGCCATTTATTTTAAATACCCACACATACACCCCCTCCCCACACCAGCCATGCAAGGAGACTTACAAAAATCATAAATCCCTCACGCTGAGGAATCTGTCTTGGAGCTCAGTGAGAAAGGTGGACTATGAATACAACAACAACAACAACAACAACAGAAATACAAATGCCCCAATGACTTGCCTTGCACAAACGTGCACCACACAGCTGGCTGCCAAGCCTCAACCGTTGGCACAAACGGACGAGTCAACGAAAGAGGCAGGCGCCAAAGCGCCTTACAGAGGGGAAGCAAGTGACAGCTGAGCTGGATGAACCGGCAGGACTAACAGCCAAGCGACAAGAGATGAATTACACGAGGGAGGAGGAGCAGGTGAAGGGAGTCGCCATGTCAGCCGGGAAGCCCAGTTCTAAAAGAGATGGGAAGGCTCTGTCAATTTCCGCTCTCTCTACAGAGCCAGCAAAGATGGCTGCTCAGAGGGCTTGTTCGTTTCCTCTTTGGCTCCAGCAGGCTCTGTCAGTTTCACTTCCCCTTTTAAGTGGCAAAGAAGAAATAAACAAACCCTCTGAGCAGCCATCTTTGCTGGCTCTGCAGAGAGAGGGGAAATTGACAGAGCCTTCCCATCTCAAAACTCAGCTTCCCGGCTAACATTGCAACTCCCTTCACCTGCTCCTCCTTGTGCAATTCATCTCTTGTCGCTTAGCTCTGAGACGTGGTTCCACACCCAGCTCACATGCAGCGTTCTCCAGGAGCCTCAGACCTGCCTCTCAACCTCACTTCCCTCCCAGGGCTGCTGTGTGCAGAAAGAGGACACAGTTGAGAGAACCCCGTGCTCCTGAGACTGAAAACAGAACTGCTTCTCAGCCTATGAGGGCCCGGGTGGCGCCGTGGTGACGGCGTCCACCCAGGATCCGGCAGACCTAGGGGTTCAGGAGGCAGACTCTCCCTTGGAAGCTTGGTGGGTGACCTTGGGCCAATAAAAGTCTCTCAGCCTAACCTACCTCACAGAGTTGTTGCAAGGACAACCGGAGAGGAGAATGGTGCAAGCTGCTTCGGGCCGCAATGGGGAAGGGCAGGATATAAGTAAATAAATAATAACAGTAACAGTGAGCTAGGACACCCAGTTGAGGACGTGAATAGATGCAAAAGGAACATCCAAAGCTGTACAACACACACAACAGGAACACAGAAAGAGAGACGGATGAAACCAGGTAAGTTACAAATCGTAAAACAAGAAATGGAACATTTAAACACTACAGTCCTGGGTGTGAGTGAACTAATGTGGACCAACTCAGGACATTTTCAGACAGAAAATCACAGTGTTTTACTGTGGAAATGAACTCGAAAGAAACGGTGTTGCCCTAATACTGAGGCGAGACCTAGCACAAGCAGTCAAGAGCTACAACACAAAGTCTGACCAAGTAATAGTAATCAGACTTCAGGGAAGGCCTGTTAACATAACCATCATTCAAGTTTATGCTTCAACTATGGTTGCTGAGGAGGAAGAAAGAGAAAACTTTTACACAAGTGTCCAAGAAGAAATTGATCATACACCTAAACAACATATGCATAGGTGACTGGAATGCAAAAGTAGGAGACAAAGCAGAATCAAACATTGTGGGAAAATTTGGACTAAGATCATGAAATGAAGCAGGAGAGCGGCTCATAGAATTTTATGAAGCCAACAACTTGTTCGTTGCTAACACATGCTTCAGGCAACCAAAAAGACGACTGTACACGTGGAAATCACCAGGTAATCAATACAAGAACCAAACAGATTACATAATTGGAAGCAGAAGACGGAGAAGTTCTATTCTCTCTGCTAAAACAAGACCAGGAGGTGACTGCCATACAGATCATGAGTTGCTAATCTCAAAAATTAGAATAAAGCTGAAGAGAAATACTAAAAGAATCATAATACCAAAATACAATCTAAAGGCTATTCAGAGAATTCAAAGTCCAGGTAAGGAACAGATCTGCAATACTAAGTTTAATTGATCATGAGCCAGAAGAACTGTGGGCTGAAACCAGAGATATTATCAAGGAAGGATGTGCAAAGACTATCCCTGTAGCCAAAAGAAAGGAGAAGCCTAAATGGATGTCTGAGGAAACTCTTAAAATTGCTAAAGACAGACAGGAAGCAAAAACAAAAGGTGACAGAAATAGGGTCAGAATTCTAAATGCAGCTTTTCAGCAATCTACACACAGAGACAAAGAAATCTATTATAATAACCAGTGCAAAGAAATAGAGAAGAACAACAAAAAAGGAAGAACAAGAGATGTGTTCCACAAGATCCGGGAAATCAAAGGGAGATTCAAGCCACGGCTTGGGATGCTGAAAGATCAACATGGAAATACAGTATCTGATCAGGACAAAATAAAGGAAAGATGGAAACAATACACTGAAGAACTAAACAGAAGAGATTGACTGGAAACGCTCAGTCTACCTTCCAATCCCCAAAAAAGGGGACGCCAAGGAGTGCAGCAACTGTCGGACTATTGCATTAATTTCCCATGCAAGCAAAGTGATGCTCAGAATTCTACAGCAAAGACTCTTACCATGTATGGAACGAGAAATGCCAGATGTTCAAGCTGGATTCAGGAAAGGAAGAGGCACCAGAGATCACATTGCAAATTTATGATGGCTAATGGAACATACCAGGGAATTTCAGAAGAAAATCAGCCAGTGTTTTACAGATTACAGCAAAGCTGTGTAGATCACAAAAAGCTATGGGTAGTGTTAAAAGAAATGGGGGTGCCACAACATCTGATTGTTCTGATGCGCAACCTGTACTCTGGACAAGAGGCCACTGTCAGGACAGAATATGGGGAAACAGAATGGTTTCCAATTGGCAAGGGTGTCAGACAAGGATGCATATTATCTCCCTACCTGTTCAAACTCTATGCAGTGCATATCATAAGGAAAGATGGATTAGATCTAGAAGAAGGTGGCGTGAAAATTGGGTGGAAGGAACATTAACAATTTGAGATATGCAGATGACACCACGTTACTGGCAGAAAATAGTGGAGACTTAAACAACTACTGGTGAAGGTTAAAGGAGAAAGTGCCAAAGAAGGATTACAGCTAAACATAAAAAAGACAAAAGTAATGACTACCGAGGAGTTACACAATTTTAAAGCTGACAATGAGGAAATTGAAGTTGTCCAAGATTTTCTCTTCCTTGGCTCAATCATCAACCAACAGGGAGACTGCAATGAAGAAATCAGAAGAAGATTGAGGCTCGGAAGAGCAGCTGTGAGGGAACTAGAGACGATCCTTAAAGATAAAGATAATCCAAATGATGGTATTCCCCATTGCCATGTATGGATGTGAAAGCTGGACGGTAAAGAAAGAAGAAGATGGATTCATTTGAAATGGGGTGTCGGAGGAGAGTTCTGCGGATACCATGGACAGCCAAAAAGACAAATAAGTGGGTTCTAGATCAAATCAAGCCTGAATTCTCCTTAGAAGCTAAAATGACAAGACTGAGGCTATTGTATTTTGGTCGCATCATGAGAAGATTCTCTGAAAAAGTCAATAATGCTAGGAAAAGTGGGAAACAGTAGGAAAAGAGGAAGACCTAAAACGAGACGGCTGGACTCAATCAAAGAAGCCACGTCCTCCAGTTTGCAGGATCTGAGCAAATCTCTTGATAGGATGTTTCGGAAGTCTTCATTCACAGGGCCCCCATAGGTCGGAGGCGACTGGACGGCACATCTCTCTCTCTCTCTCTCTCTCTCTCTCTCTCTCTCTCTCACACACACACACACACACACACACACACGAGCTTCTATACATACTGGCTTTGTGCCAGCCCTTGGCCAAGGCTGAGGCAGGCCTCCTGATCAGGACAGCACCCGGAAGAATGCCTGGAGCAGCCAGCAGCAGCCAGAAGACTCCAGCTCCTTCTGGGGCAAAGGCCAGCAGACGCTCACCACACCTAGCGTGGGAGCTCTGCTTCTCAGGTGTGCCAGCTGGCTCTCACGCAGAGACACACAGGGCTCTTCCGCATTCCTCTGCAGGGCAGGCTGCCGTACCCAGGCTCCTCCTCTGAGCCTCGTCTGGAGCACACACACACAGGACCGAAAGAGAGCTGCCCTCTCCAACCACCAGCAGGCAGCGGCCTGGCGCAGCTTCCCCACCAGATGGATCTCGGGGTCAATTCAGACAGGAAAGTCCAGCGCTGGGACTGTCAGCCGGGCAGCTGCCCTTGCCGCAGAGCATACAGTAAGGCTAGCCGTGATGTATGAAGGAGGCCCCAGACACACAGCTTAAGCAAGGGACAGGGATGGGAACAAACAGGCCCCAGGGAGGCCCGCCTGGCCTCAACCAGAGCCAGGGCGTTTTCGGTCCTGGCTCCAGCCTGGTGGAACTTTCTGTCCTCTGAGACCAGGCCCGGCAGGATGTGTTATCGTTTTGCCGAGCCTGCAAGACAGAGATGTTCCGCCAGGCATTCAGCGGAGGACAGGCTTGGCCTCCACCAGCAGATAAAATGGAGGACGTAAGACCTGAAACCCTCCCCGCTAGGGTGTCCACCACCTTAGTTTGTTGAGCTGCGTGTGTTGCTGTACTGATTGCCATCATTTGCCTATTATATAGTGTTGTATTTAGTGTAAATTTTATAAGTGAATCTTTTAAAATTTATGGTTTTATATCAGATAAACTAACGTTAATGTGTTTTAACTTGTTGAAATCCGCCCTGAGCCCTTCATGGGGAGGGCAGAATAGAAATTCAAAGCAAATAAATAAATAATCTGCCCTCAAGAAGCGGAAGTCCTAAGGAAGAGGAGAGCCAACCGCCCCCCCCCCCCCCGCCCCAAAATAAGAAAGCTGCTGGATCCCACTCTTGCCTCTCCTCACCCGCATTCAAGGTGGTTTGTTTGGTAAACTCAAGGGAAACTTCACAGATCAAACAAGGGCCAAAGCAGAGGGACAGGGACTGAGCAGTCCATTGCAAGGTCCACAGACCAGCCCACAGGCAAAGGCAAGTGAACACCCTCTCTGGACAGGGCGGCCTTGAAAACCTCCAGGACAATTATGACAGATGGCATGCTTTGGACCTCTGCCGTCAGGCTGAGCCCCAAAGTGGTGCCTTTTTTAGAACAGCCCAGCCCCGGCTGCAAAATGACAGGGGGCGGGGGCGGGGGCTGGCTCGCAGCAGCTGAAGGACATCAAGCCAAGACAGAGTCTCTTCTGCTCTCCGGGGTTTAGGGCCTGGGCGTGCCTGGAGGACAAGGGCTCCCCTCTTTCGGCTCTTAGCCTAGAGCTGAGGAGACAGCCAGAGGGAGAATCCTCCCTGCATCTCTGCTCGTACTGCATGCCCTTTGGGGGCCCACTGGGAGAAAAGCTGGGTATAAAGGACTACGTAAAGAGGGCAGGCAGCCCCCGATGCCACCTGGCAGAAGGTTTTGTGCTCCTTCAGTTGCTTTTGCTGGGAGCAGACGGGGCAGCTCGCAGCACTGGTTCGCCATGTGCGTACAGGGCAAGCAGCACCCAACGGCTCCTCTCCTGGCCTGGCAGCACCCGGCCAAAGTGGTGGAAGGCCAAAGCCAGCCAAGTTCTTATCAGCACATTTACCCCACTTCCATCTCCAAGGGAAAGAAGGGAGGAAGTCTCTAAACGCCCAGGGAAAAGACTGGAAACCCACAGCCAGAGAGAGAACAGGCATTTGGGGAGCAACTGAAATGTATGCCATAATTACTTTCCCCATCAGATCTAAGCTTATTTTATTGCTGTAATATCAGAATATGCATTTAAAACTTAGCTGATAAAATCGAATTACTGGGCACACTGATGCAACTCGAGAATCTAAATGCCTTAATCGTCTGAAAGCAACATTAAATATATCCCCAGGGCACCTGCACCTTCTGCTACCTTAGCACACGTCTCTTTAATTTTTGCCATCCAAGAGGTAGGAAAAAATAAAACTTGATATTAAACACACATTTTGTAGTAATAAAAGAACATACAAAGCTGTGTTATACCAAAGCACAATCTTGGTCAGTATTGACAGCACTACACACAGCACTACACTGTGCTAATGTCCTCACACTTGACTCAGAGCAAGGCTTCCCCCACCCCTGACCATTCACAGCTTTCTTGTCGCTGATAAATCCCAAGTACTTTTTCATCAGCTGAACACACAGACTAGAAGCGCTCGAGACCTTCATCCCCCCAGGATTTTCACAACTCTCACCCACCATCAACTTAACCATGGATGAGTCCACGCAGCAGGCATCTCTCTTGGACATCACTGGCCAACGGCACAATGAACACATAAGCACTACCCCTACACATATCTGCATGTTTCCAGCTATCAGCCAGCATAGAACACTAGCCATGGTCTACAGCAGGGGTGGCCAAACTGCGGCTCGGGAGCCACATGTGGCTCTTCTAGACATAATGTGTGGCTGCCAGAGGTCTTCGGGTATTGCCGTGGCCATACATTTTATTTTTGTTTATTTCCCGCTCTCCCGCCCTTTCCTCCCTCCCTTTCCTTCTTACTTTCCATGTCTTTCATAGTTTCAATAAAAATGTTGGGGTTGCCAGGTCTGACTCAGAAAATACCTGGGGACTTTGGGGATGAAGCCTAGCAAAGACGTGACATCACTTTCGTGATATCACTTCCAAGTCAAAGGTCAGGTGATGGTTCTTCCCAAGTGCCACCACTTCTGATGATGTCACTTCCAGCATACTGCACCAAAACCCCACCCCTTCCTGTGATGTCACTTTCAGGAAACTCCCCCAAACCCGCCGCTTCCTCTGAAGTCACTTCAATGCACCATGTCTTGCGGTTCTCAAACATCTGACGTTTATTCTATGTGGCTCTTCCATTAAGCTAGCTTGGCCACCCCTGGTCTACAGACAAGCGCTACATTACAATTTCAATCCCTCTGGCATTCTCTCCTGTAGAATTTACAACAGGATTTATTTGTTTTTTGGATTAAAATACCCACTCAGAGAAGTAAAAGAACAGATTGACAAAGCCAGACCAAAACCCAGCAGCAGCCTACTCCCAGACAGACCCAAGGAAACAACAGAGCAGCCTAGCCGACACTTACAGTGCACCTCAGACCAGCCCAAGGGATCATTCAAAAACTCTTACCAGAACTGGGGTGGGGAGCTAATTGTATTCTTGAATATGTTTCTTTCCCACACCAAATTCCTCGTTTATGTTGGGGCAAAATCAGGGCTTTTTTTCTGGGAAAAGAGGTGGTGGAACTCAGCGGGTTGCCAGCACAGGGGGCAACTCTTGGCGAGAGGTGGTGCCCCTGGTACCACATGTGCGCACGCAAAGTGCATGCATGTTCCCAGGGCCAATGACGTCACTTTGGGTCAGCTGGAACAAGGGGGGAATTTTTAAAAGTTTAAATTGCCCTCGGTGAAAATGGTCACATGGCTGGTGGCCCCGCCCCCTGATCTCCAGACAGAGGGGAGTTTAGATTGCCCTCCCCTCTGTCTGGAGATCAGGGGGCGGGGCCACCAGCCATGTGACCATTTTCAAGAGGTTCCGGAACTCCTTTCCACTGCATTCCAGATGGAGAAAAGCCCTGAGTAAAATGTCTCACTTCTTTGTGTTGTGTTGGTCTCTAAAGTGCTACTGGACCCAAATCTTGCTCTTCCACTTTTTTGTCTCATGGCAGAAGTCATTGTGCCTCACAGTACCCAAACACCCAGAAGCTGAACGCGCACTTTCACATGAGACAGAACAGCAGGATTTGTGCCCCGTGGCACCTTAGAGACCAGCCAGATTTTCTGTGTGTGAGAGATTTCGCGAGTCAAAAGCTCCCTTGTTCAGATACAGGGAGGGCTGGAGATCCCCGAGTCTTTATACCTCAGCCCAAATGCAAGAGGGGTATTAGGAAGCAAAGATACAGTGCTGCCTGATTAAACGGGAGGGGTATAGCAAAGGAAGGTGTCAGGATGTAAACGTACAACGCAGCTTGATTAGAGCCCAAATTAGCATCTGTAATGAGATATGAATCCCAACTCTCTGTTCAGCCCTGGGGAGGGGGGGGGGGGGTCCATTGAGCTGAATTTGTGAATGGATTCCATTTCAGCAATCTCCCCCTGAAGTTTCCCTGTTTGAGGACAGCCACTTTTAGGTCAGCAATGGAATGTCCTGGAAGATTAAAATGCTCTCCCATTGGTTTTTTGAGTGTTGCAATTTTCAGTGTCAGATTTACGCCCATTTCTTCTTTTGTGTAGGAACCGACCTGTTCGCCCAATACAGAGTGGAAGGGCATTGCTGGCACTTGATAGCCTCTATAACATTGCAAGATGAACAACTAAATGAACCTGAGATGGTATAATTGTTGTCATTAGGTCCAGCGACGGTGTTGTTGGAGTGAACATAAGGACAGAGTTGGCATCTTGGTTTATTACAGGCCCTGCTCCCAGTCCCTGTTGGGAGGCACATTATTCTGAGCGAGGAGTTGTTGCTCAGGGTTAGAGGGCTGCCTGCAGGCAAGAACAGGGTTGCCTCCCAAGGCCTGTGGAAGAAGATGATCGTTGTCCAGCACAGGTTTCACGTCACGGATGACGCGCTGAACCGGTCTGAGCCGAGAGCTGTGCGGGACCACCAGCGATGTTCCGTGGTTGTTCCGTCTGGGCCTGACTTGTAGCAGGTCACCCCCTTGGCACCCTTCTGGCTTTGTCCATCTGTCTCCTTACTACACCGGGCGGGTGCTGCATTTTGCAAAATGTAGAGCCTGCAGGTGGAAGGTCTGGCAGAGCGATCAGAACAGATGTGGCTGCAACGGAGAGCTGGGAAAGGGGGGTTGGGAAAGACGCCCCCCGCCCCCCGCGGGGGTAGGCCAGCACTGAACAGCAGCAACAAAAAGGGGGCCAAGAACAGATTGCTCCCAACTGGCCGGAAGGCTGCAGCGCCTCCTTGACTAGGAAAGGTTAACAGATTGGGGGCTTTTCAGTTTACAAGGGAGGAGGAGGGGAAGAGAAACATGAGGCAAGGGGAGGAAATGACTGGTGGCTGCGATCCAGGCGACACAGGAAGGGAGGCTCTGCAATAATGGCCAACATCAACCGCACTGGCTTCAACGGAGCAGACGGGACCTCCAGTCACGAGAGAGAGACGACGACGACGTTTCTAGAGACCGACAGCATCTGTGCCTTGCGGCACTTGGTCAAAGGAAGGGAGGCGACCCCAGACGTGGCGCCAGACTTGAGCCTAACCGCACCGTAGGAATAGCAACTGCAGGGCTGCCGAGATGAATGTTCGTGTGAGTGGAAGGATGCCCCAAAAATCCACTAGAACTTCACTTGGTTTTAGACAAGGACGCTTCTCAAGAATGAGGGGGTTAGTCAAGCTGCTTCCAAGATGCTTTGGAATTATTTAAACACAACCATCCTGGAGGCCTAGAGAGAAAACGCACCGACGATTCAGAAAGGGGCCACCCCCACCACTGCCCCGCACTCCAGAGCACAGTCAGGGAGGCCGTGCGAGGCGAGGCGAGGCGAGGCAGGAGTCCTGCTCGAGCAAGGGGAACCAAGGAGAATGCAGGTCCTGGCCGGGTTAGGCTGGGGAACTGACTGAGGGGGGGGGGGGGAGCAGGGTGGAATCCAAGGAGTCACCTGGAGTCACCTGAAATCCCCCAACGATACTAAACACATCATAGCAAATTGTTGCCTCAGTTATTCTCATTTAAACAACAGCTGGAAGCACATTGTCTCTGTCTACAATATACACTGGAATGATCAAGAACTGCTGTTGTAGAATGTTCTACAAAAAAAGTGGTAGTAGTAGTAATAATCAACATATGATTTATATACCGCCCTTCAGGACCACTTAATGCCCACTCCACGTGGTTTACAAAGTGTGTTATTATTATCCCCACAACAATCACCCTGTAAGGCTGAGAGAGCTCTGAGAGAGCTGTGACTGACCCAAGGTCACTCAGCTGGCTTCAAGCGGAGGAGTGGGGAATCAAACCCGGCTCTCCAGATTACAGTTCTGCCCCTCTTTTAACTACTACACCAAACTGGCTTTGTCCACACCATGCCTTTTGAGTGAGTAAATCCTTATCTTCAAAAATATTTCACACTTCCCAAGGGGAACAAAAAAACCCCCAGTATTTCCCAGGTATTTCTTTCAGTGCTCCCCCAAATTTTCCAATTTCTCCAAGGAGCGACTGAGAGTCCCAGGAATGGGGGTAGGAACAGTTTCCCAGTTCTTCTTTGGGACCTTCCCATCTCTCGGGCGAAGCAGCCCCTGCACGTCCCAAAGAAGGCAGCGAGGGGATTCCACCAAGGGCCTCAAGCCCATGCGCGGCCAGGACGGGAAGGGGTGTGAGGGGGAGAAGCATTCCTAGGCAGGCCCAGAGCAGGCACACGCCTTCGCAGGCATGGATCCAAACTGCACCAGGAGCTGGAATGTGATCCAGAAGCCCCAGGGCTGAAAAAGAGGGAGGCGTCCCTGCGCTCATTTCCCACGGGCCCCTCAGGAAGGCAGAGGTGGGAGTCCGCAGGCAGCGGAAGGGGGGAGAAAGCAGCTGGGCTGAGCACTTGGAAGCGCTTCTGAAGGTAACCCCCCCCCCCACCACCAAACATCATGAAGAAGAGAGATGGTTCCAGGCGAGAACGCCACAGGAATTCCGGCACATTCCACACACTTGCTTGGGCTCGGGGGCAAGGCCTCCGCGGGAGGGAGGAGCAGAAGACTCAACGGTTCAGTCCTGAAAAGCACAGCGCTGGCACTCGAGGCTCGCTCTGGGCACGCATGGAGCAGGGGCAAAGGGGAGGCACACCTGTGACTCTGCAACCTCAGTCTCTGCTCCGTGCGTGCAGGGCCAGACGTCCCGGCTTGGGACCAATGCCAGGGCTTGGGGGGCTGGGAACAGCTCTTGCCCAATGGGTCTTTCCTCCTGCAAAGCTAATTTTTGTTTTGAGTTATTTATAACACACCTTTCTCCTCAAAGCGGCAGACATCTTTCTCCTCCCCTCCATTCCACCCTTACAACAACCCTGCATGGCACGTTAGGCCGAGAGGCCCAAGGGCACCCAGCAAGCTTCCATGACACGGTGGGGATTCCAGCCTGGGCCTCTCAGACCCTCCTCCAGCAGCCTGAACACTACACCACAATGGCCCCTAAGATGCTGCCACTCCTGCCTGGACTTGGCACTCCTTCAGTGCCCACAGAAGATCCCAGCAGGGCAGCAAGCACCCCCCCCCCAAAAAAGGCCCATTTCTGCCCAGAGGGACTGGCGCGAAGCTGCTCACTCCAGCCACCTGCACGGGGAACGCGGCACTTGCCCAGCTACAGCAGCAGGGAGTCCAGAAGAGTCCCAGGAAGACAACGGGGCAACGGCCAGATTTCCCCCCCGCCCCCCCCCCCCCGTGCCAGACGAATCTCCCGGCACTGCCCAGTCATCCGGTGATTCAGCTCTCATGGCCAGTCCTCAGACTCAGTCGTGAATAACACAGCAGTTCATTTGTGGATCGCCCCTCTGGCCAGACCAGGGCCTGCTCCGTGGGGAACAACGTCAGCGTTATTCCCCCACCATCCAGCTGGGGCTGAGAAGAGAGGCTCCCCGAGGGCCACCTGCTGAGTTCATAGCAGGAATGGGATTTAAACCTGGCAAGTGCTGCATCGCAGCCCAACTACTTAACCAATGTGCTACACAAGCTCTCCCTAGGCACTAGAAGCCTGCTTTGGACAGCACTCCAACAGGGAAAACTTGCTGGCCCTTGGGGCACACAGCCCCCAGGGCCTCAGCCGTTCCTCTACAGCAGCACTGGCCCTTGGGGCTCACAGCTGTTTGTTTATTATTCACATTATTCATAGTCCACCTTCCTCACCGAGAACCAAGACGGACTACAAAGTCAATGTAATCAATGGCTGGGACAGGCAATAAATACACAGGCTGCCCAGGCTGCAGTAATTAGAAAGAAACAAGCAGAAATCTGATAGAGCTAAAACAAAACAAAACCAATTTGACATGACATATTAAACGACACAGAAACTAACCAACAGGAGCACAGCTACAGCAACAGATGGTACGCAGCAGTACAGTCTACAGTCCCCATTGGAACCATTTCCCTACAGCACAGCTCTGTTACCTAGGTAAAAAAGCACTCTTGAATACTTTGGTTTTGCATAGTTTGTGGGAAGCCAGAAGAGCAGGAGTCTTCCTGACCACTTCAGGCAGGCCATTCTATAAACCGGGGGCATCTACCGAGAATGTGTGGCTGATTTGGGGGCTGATTTTGCCCAGCTGCAGGTGGCAACTGCAGAAGGCCTTCTACAGATAAGCAATGCTGCCATGGCAGAATACAGGGAGTGAGGCAGTGCCAGAGACGTGAGGAACTGCAACCACCGAGGGCGGCTTTGTGTGTGTGACAGCCAAAACCTTGAATTGAGCCAGGTAACTGACGGGTAGCCAATGGCACGACAGGAGTCATACGCAGACACCACCACCTCACGCCTGATCATAATCGAGCTGCAGCACGTTCTGCGCCAACTTGGTGCAGTTTGGTCTAGTGGTTAAGAGCCACACCAATTAAAGGAGCTCCCTGGAATAGAACCACCAAAGTAAAGACATAAATCTTCCATGGGAAACTAACACCAACAGTTTAGTATATTAAAATATTAATTTTTAACACTTATAGTAACGTGAAGTAACGTGGTATAGTAACGTGGTATAGTAACGTGAAGAGTGCTCACAGTGAATAGTTAATCCTTAAATACTATAAATACAATAAATATCTACACAAAATACAGTTCTGTAGGTCTCAATACTCAACCAATAGTCTCTCTATAACATCATTAATAACCTGTGCGTATTTTCATAAGTATTTTCATAGAGTCCATCAGCTGGACTCTAACCTGGAGAGCCGGGTTTGATTCCCCACTCCTCCACTTAAAGCCAGCTGGGTGACCTTGGGTCAGTCTCAGCTCTCTTAGAGCTCTCTCAACCTCACCCACCTCCCAGGGTGATTGCTGTGAGGATAATAACAACACACTTTGTAAACCGCTCTGAGTGGACATTAAGTCGTCCTGAAAAGCAGGATATAAATCAAATGTTATTATTATATTATTATTAACTGGAGTCTCTGAATTGATATTGAGGGGAGACCTATGTAGAATGCATTACAGTAGTCTAGTCTTGACGTTACCAAGGCATGGATCCAGGTGGCCAGAATGGCCATGCCAAGGTAGGGGGTCATCTTCCAGGCTAAGCTGAGTTTGGAGAAGGGTATTTTTTTTGCAACTGCTTTTACTTGCTCCTTTAGCAGCAATGCTAGATTCAGCAGAACCGCAACCTCTTAATCAAGTCCGGCAGGGTCAACTGGCCCCATCAAAAGTGGGGTGCACACTGTCCTTCAAGATCGCCACCTTCCCAACCAGCATTACTTCCCTGGGTTCAGTTTCAGTTTGTTTGCTTCCAGCCACCTGAACGCAGCTGTCAGGCAGTGACACAAGACCTTTATGGCGTCACCAAGGGACCTGGATAGAGAGACAGAATTGGGTGTCATCTGCATATTGATGACCTCCAATTCCGTAGCTGCAAATGAGTTCTCCTAAAGGTTTTACTGTCAGGGAATTTCTATGGCCTCTATTTTAAAAGGCCTACGTATGAGCATTTCTTGGAGCTGACCTGTTGTACAGAAGGCAAAAGTTATTACTTGTAAGCAGATTCCTCTCTCGTGCTGTGGTTAAGTAGGGTTAGAGAGCCCCATTGCAAGGACAGTATCTCTCTCGTTTTGACTTTGTACTCAAGGATTTAGCTTGGATAAACCCTCTCTCAGGAAGACACCCAAGATTCCTGTGTGGCACCAGACATGTAACATGTTTACATTGCAGAGAGAGTTGACTGTCTTGTCAATCAGTCTTGTTTTGTGTCATGTCTCCTGAAGAATTTAATCCCAAAGAATTGTTTGTGTCTAGTTTTTGTATCTTTTCTGTAAACAATTAACTTTGGAGAGCATATAAGATTCTCTGCTATGGCTGAGCTTTATGCATGTGTCGGAACATGGCACTGCATCTGGGTTTTATTGTAAATAAAGCTCATTAATTCTTTATGGATCACTCTTGGTGTCTTATTTAATTGTGGGTGATGGCTGTTTGGAAATGTAATCTGGAACACAGAGTACTTTTAAAGAAATTTTTCCTTAACATTTACACAGAGGTTGAATAACACGGGGAATAAGATTACATACACCCTGTGGAACACAGCAAGATAAATCCCGCTCTGAAGACAGCTGGTCTCCACCAGCAACCCTTTCAGTCCAATCCATGAGGAATGATTTAAACCAGTCTAAGACACATCCCCAGATACCTACTTCTGCCTCCTGCACAGGATGGCACTATCTGCTGCATCAAAGGCTGCAGACAGATGCAGAAGGAGCAACCAAGAGGCATGGCCTTTCCCTGCACTCTTACACAGATCATCTACTAAAGCCTCCAGAGCCATTTCCAACCCAAAGCCTGGCCTGAAACCAGACTGAAATGAGTCAGAGCACAAGGGTTATCCAAGAAGAAACAGAGCTGCTCAGCGACTGCTCTATCACTTTGCCTAGAAAGGGCCGATTAGAGACTGGGCAATAACTGGCCACATTGGTTGTTGTGGATTTTCTGGGCTGTATTGCCGTGGTCTTGGCGTTGTAGTTCCTGACGTTTCGCCAGCAGCTGTGGCTGGCATCTTCAGAGGTGTAGCACCAAAAGACAGAGATCTCTCAGTGTCACAGTGTGGAGAAGATGTTGGCAGGTAATTTATATCTGCTCAGGAAGGTGGGTTTGGGCTGAGTCATCCTGTAAGAGTTTCCCAGGGTGTGAAATGCTAATGAAGGAAGGCTTTCCACGGCTATACAGCCCGGAAAATCCACAGCAACCATCGTTCTCCGGCCATGAAAGCCTTCAACAATACAACTGGCCACATTGTTTTGCCTCTTTGAGTGCCTGAGGGAAGGTGTCCTGAATCAGTGACTGATTTAGGATAAAGCATCAAGGGCTTGTTTACATGCTCTTTACATTATTTTAGCAGCCAAGCTGGACAAGGATCCAATGTGGAAATGGTAGCCTTCACAGATGCCAGGATCCTGTCAATATTCATCACTGTAACTGGGTCAAAACGGTCCCTAAAGGGACCAGACAAAGCATTTTGCATTTCTTCTGTCTGGCCTATATTACAGGATGCATCCGCATGGGACTGTATTCATGCTACTTTGTCATAAAAAAAACTCTGCCAAAATGTCACAGCTAATTGTCTGTTATTGAGCCAGTAAAGTTTCAAAATTAGGAGACGGAAGTTGTTGAGACACCTTGAACAACTGCATTGCTTATGAACCAGCTGACGCAACAATTGCAGAGAAATAGTATTTCTTTGCCACCACCATCCCTTCACAGGCCTTCCAACGGGTTCTACAGCAGGCTCTATCAGGTGTAGTGTGAGATTTCTGCCAGCATCTTCCTCTACATCTCCCAGCCCTCTTTAGGTCACCCACTTACACAGTAAACCGCGGGGCTAGCTAGCAAGTCCCCCCAAGTCTCCCACTGCAGACACGTTATCCACCAGCCTGCAAAGCCCCAAGCACAATGCACATAGCACACACCAGTTTGTCGTGTTAATGTTTTTTGTCCTGTATATTTTCTATTTTAATTTTGATCATCTTTAAACAAGCATCTTCTTTATTGGCAATATTTCTAGCAAATTTGTTTAACGTGGTGAGAAAAAAGAACCACCCCAGTTTTATCTTGAGTAGAGAAACCATGAAAAGGAATTTGAACTTTGCAATTCATTTGGCCTTGTTGTAAAAAGTCAGGACCGTATCTAAAACGCCCTCTAGAAGCATAAAACTGAAGGAGTGCAACAGAAGGGCTCTGGAGCCAGCAGGACCGAAGAAGGGCCACAAAAAGCCACCCAGTGTGGCAGGCATCAAGTCCCACAACACCCACCGCCAACAGCCCCATATCCCTTGTGGGAGGTGGGGCCGTCTGCAGCCACGTGGGAATGCTGTTTTCATGCGCTGCAGGCAACCAACCTGTGGGACTTTCTGCTTCAGGAGAACACAGGGCATTTGGGGTGCTCGGGTAATCAAGATGAAGAGGGCATAAGCCAGAGGAGGCACTTCTCACCGCCCCTCCTTAAGGCTCAGAGGGGGCCCACACGCTCAGGCCCCGCAACTCTCCATCTCAGGCCTCCTCTCCTCTCACCAAGAGTCTTGGCAGCAGACGGCCTTGGAGCCCCGCTGGGCTGGAATGGCGGCCCAGAAATGCCGTCAAAAATGGAAGTCTTGGCCTGCTCCCCCTGCCTCAAGCCACAGCCTCTACAAGCCACAAATCCCGCCTCACCTCTCTGCTCCATGGGGGAAACGTGACAGCCAGAAGTCTCGGGAAGAGCCACTCCCAGCCGTGAGTCAGCGCCTGCTGCGCCACATTCCCCCAGCTCCCAGCAGCCAGAAATAACCTTTTGCAGCCTGCCGGGGAAATGAGGAATGGGAAGGAACGGGCAGGGTCAACAGCACCTTTCTCAACCGGCCCAACATCCAAGGGCAGGACAAGGAACTGGGAGCCGGGTGGGCAGGGAGATCAGACACGGATGGATGCCTCGGGAGGACTCGCCGGCTTCTTAGCAGCCCCAAGCGGCTGGGGGGGGGGGCACCCCGCGTCCTCCCGGCCACGCTTCCCACTTGGGTCAACACCCTCAGCTGCTGGCTGGCTCCTGCTCTGCCCAAAAAGGCACTCTGGGTAAGTTAAGAAGGCGTTCAGGAATAGCCTGCACGTGCGCCCAGGCCACATCCAAGTCCCGGAATAGCACCGGGGAAGAAAGCCAAAAGCGACGGAGCGACGGAGCGAGCCCTGCCCCGGCTCCGGCCTGCTTCAGCCTCCAGAGTTCACGCAAAGACCCAGCGGCACACGCCCCACAGCCAGCCCTGGCAGCCAGACACCTCCCTCCAGAGGAAGCCTCGCCCGGCCCCCGGCGGCCAGGGTCCCTCCAAGGCTCCGGCCAGAGGGGAAGGCGCAGAGGGGGTGAGGGAGGGCGCAGCCTTGCCTCTCCGAGCGCAGGCAGGCAGGCAGGCAGGCAGGCAGATACGTGCCCGGGGCCTCAAACCAGGCGGCGCAGGCTGCAGACTCTGCCCCTTCCCACCCCCCGTAAAACATAACGGCACCAAGGACGAGCCATCCAGGAAGCGCCGCGGGGGCGGGGGGGCGGGGGGGGGGCTGGAGTTCGCCGGAGGGCCCCGGTCCCCCTCCCAGCTGCCGCCACCCCGGAGTCCGAAGGGGCCCAAGGCAAGATGAGGCCACTGCCAGGGCCCGACCCCTGCCCTGCAGCGGGGGGGGGGGCGCTGGGGGGCAGAAAGGCGGGGGGCGGCTCCGGGCGGGGCAAGGGGGGGCCGGAGGGAGGAAGACCCGGCCCCCTGCGGACGCCGCTCAGCCGCCGCCCCCCCCGCCCCCGAGAGGCCTTTCGATCCGCCGCGCTCGCCGAGGGAAAGGAGGGGCGCCAGAGAGCCGCGCGGGGAGGGGCCCCCCACCCCCGCCCCCGCCCCCGCCCCCGCCCCCGCCCCGCGCGGGGAAGCCCCCTCCCTCGGAAGGGCCCTCCCCTCGCGGCCCCCAACAGGCGGCTTCTTTGGCCGACACCCGAAGCGCCTGACCCCCTCCCTCGTGCCGAGACGTGACCCGCGGGACAACAACGACTAGAACTGGAGGCCCCCCAGCGGCCCCCGAAGCCCGCGCCTCACTCGGGGCCCCCGCCCGGCCCCTCGCCCGGGCCTCCCTCCTCCGCGGCCGCCCAGCGGGCCTCCCGGGCCGGGCCGGGCCGGGCCAGGCGGGCGGAGGGGGGGGGCCCTCCCGGGGGCCGCCGAGGCCGCGCGCCCGCCGCTCACCTGCCGGGCCGAAGGCGCCGCTCGCTCCCGCCGCCCGGGCCCCGCGTGCGCGCGGCCGGGGAGGCAGAGGCGCGTCAGGGCGGGGCCAGGGAGAGGGCGGGCGCGCTCCCGCCGCAGGGACGCACGCACGCGCGAGCGCCGCCCCGCCTCAGCCGCCCGCCCCGCCCCGCCGAGGAGGGAAAGGCCGCGCGCCCCCGCTCGTCCCCGCGCCCGGCCTGAGGGGCACCTGCCAGTCGCCGCCGGAGCCGCCATTTTCCCGCTCCTGCCGCCCGCCGGCCACGCCCACAAGGGGTGGGGCGCCGCCGCCGCCGCAATCCGCGCTCGCCGGCCACGCCCCGTACCTGCCGCGCGGGGCGGGGCCCGGAGGCGAGGGGCGGGGCCGCGCGCTGATGGGCGGCGGGGGGCGCTCCTCCCTCACTCCCTGAAGGGCCCCGCCGCGCCCACCTGGCCGGGCTGTTGTGAGGCGGGGGGTGGGCGGGGCCCGGGGCCCGTGAGCCGCGCTGGGTCCCGGTGGGGGGGGGAGGCGGGCTTCAGCCGGGCGGGCGAGGAAGACGCTGCGCGGCACCGAGCGCCTCGGCAGGCAGAAGTCCCACCGGGCGGGGCGGCGGCACGCCTCTCCCCCGGGCCGCCTTGCAGGCGCCCCTTCCCTCCTCGCAAGGCGCCAGGGAGCCGCCCGGGGGCCTAACGGGACTCGCGGGCCCGAAGCCGACCCCCCCCCCCCTCGCCCGGCGAGCCGGGAGTGGAGGCCGGCGAGGGGCCGCGCAGGACCGGCGGCGTCCCTCGCGCCGCCTCCCCACCGCCTGCTCCGGGCGCCGCCGCCTCCACGGATTCACTTGCGGACCTCCTTTGTCGCCCGCCTTCCTCCCTGAGGTTACACCGTGTGAGATTAGCGCGTTCAGCGGCAAGGACAAGGGCAGGCATTTCCACCCCGTGTCAAGGACATTTCCATCAACACTGTCACGGGGCAAATGAAGACAAGTTTACAAAGACAGAGCATTGCCTTAGCAAGGATCCAGTATGGGGTTGAGGAATTGCTCAAACAGAACATAATCAATTCTAGGACTTACACTGAACAACATGAAGCACAGGTAGGATATAGGAGGACATATTGAATCAACAGATAACATGTAAGGCAACATAATGGTGAAGTCTACAGTAGCGAAGCATCTGAGACCCCCCCCCTCCCTACAATACCAACATCTTATTTGAGAAAAAAGCCTTTTTGAATAATTTGGTTTTGCATTGTTTATGGAAAGCTAAGACGGTGGGGTCTCTCCTGACCTCAGGCAGGCTGTTCCACAGGGTAGGGGCCACCACAGAGAAGGCCCATGTATGGGTTGTTGTTGCTGTTGATTTTGCCGGTGTGCAGGGTGGCACCTGCAAGAGACCCTGTTCAGATGAGCGAAGCTGCCATGGAGGAACATAGGGAGGGAGGCGGTCCCACGGGAGTGTTTCGGTAAATATGTAATGGGTATATGCAATGCAACTTTGCAAAGATTTAGCGACCAGCAGAAATCCCATACAGAGCCGAAGAAATATTGAAACAGAGCATGAACAATTCCGAGACTGACATATTCAGCAACATAAGATCTACCCAGTAGGACCAGACTTGTAGCAACAGCAGTGGAGTCTGTGGTCCCTCTCTGTTTGCAGCAATAGTGGTAGCATCTGTGGTCCCTCCCTATCTCTTTACTGAGGGATCTCTTTGCAGCCACTTCATAAGAACATAAGAGAAGCCGTGTTGGATCCGGCCAGTGGCCCCTCCAGTCCAACACTCTGTGTCACCCAGTGGCCAAAAAAACACCAGGTGTCCTCAGGAGATCTGCCAGTGGGGAAGCCCTCTCACTGATTCCACCCCCCCCCCCAAGGCCAAGAATACAGAGCCTCACTGCCCAAGACAGAGAGTTCCATCTGCACCTTGTGGCTCATAGCCAGGGATGGACCTCCGCTCCATCTGTTTCTCCAGTCCCCTCTTGAAGCTGTCTGTGCTTGAAGCTGCCACCACCTCCTGAGGCAGTGAATTCCATGTGTTAATCACCCTTTGGGCGAAGAAGTGCTTCCTTTTATCCGTTCTAACCCCACTGCTCAGCAATTTCATTGAGTGCCCACGAGTTCTTGTATTGTGAGAAAGGGAGAAAAATACTTCTTTCTCTACCTTCTCTATCCCATGCACAATCTTGTAAACCTTCCTCACAGTCCAGCCCTCCTACCTGAGAAAAAAGCCCTCTTGAATCACTTCCACTCCCCCCCCCCAGGGCCCTCATTAGCCCGGCACCAGCGCTGCCGCCGCCTCCCGCGTTGGGCCCTTTAGGGTTGCACATCCAGGCTCAGGTGTGTGGCTCAGCCCCTCGGGAGCCCCAGCTCCTCCCTGTTGCTACGAACCACCAGGCTGCAGGCAGGCACAGCAGGCAGAGGGATCGGATCGTCTCTCCGGCGGGTGGCGGCCCCATCTCATGCCTGCAGGCTGCCAAGATGAACGGGCTGGCCCAGGCCTCCAAAGCCCAGCCCAAGGACAAGGGGAAAGCGAAGCTCATCAAAACAGGGGAAAGCAGCTCTGGGCCTGCCTCCAAGCCAAAGTAAGGGTTCCTGCATATGTGTGAGTGTGTATGTGCGTGCATGTCATGTGCTTTGATGCACACAAACACCAGTGGGGCAACAGCAATAAGGAAGGGCCCACACATGTTCTGGACTGTGGAGGAGGGAAAGGCCAGTGTGAGGCCCAGGGCAAAGGGGTGGAGGAGGCAGACATGCTCCTGGGAGAGGGGAGAGGGTGGCCAATCAACAAAGAGGTTGGCAAGCAACAGTGATCAGTCGCCCTGGAGAAGATGGTTCCTTCGGAGGGTTGACTCCATTGCATCACATCTCTGCTGAGGCCCCTGCCCTCCCCAAACCCTGCCCCTCCCAGGCTCCGCTGTGAAATCTCCAGGAATTTCCCAAACCGGAGCTGACAGCTCTAGACAGAGGGACACCCCATGGAGACACTTCCACCTTCTGGAGGGAGGCAGCGGGGCCCATGGCTCCACTGCAGCAGCAACAACAACATTCGGTTTCTATACCGCCCTTCAGGACAACTTAACACCCACTCAGAGCGGTTTACAAAGTATGTTATTATTATCCCCACAACAAAAAACCCTGTGAGGTGGGTGGGGCTGGCCACTGCTTCAGGGGCCAGGCCCCACCCCTAGGATGCTCCGTCCCGAGAGGCAGAGGCCAGAGCAGTCCAGATTGCCCACGTGGTGCCTCAGAGGTTGGCAAGCCCCAGCCCCTTTGCGGCTCTTGGGGCCCGGAGTGTCTTTCTCAGGGACCTGCACCTGGCAGGGTTCAGGCACCTGAAGAAGCAGCCAATAGAATGGGCGGCGGGGGGGGGGAGAGATCCATTTGATGGGCCCCGCTCTGACTTCAGAGCCCGGATTCCAAGGATTTTTATTATTTATTTATTTCATTATAGTTCTATTCTGCCCTCCCTGCGAACGCGCTCCGGGCGGATTACGTCACATTGCATCGGATTACACAATCACAATTAAAGCAAAATTTACAAATCCATAAAACATTAAAATCACAGTTACATATAAATCATTAAAAGACATCAAGAGGGCAGCAATCACAGTATAACTTATCTTTGCTCAATAAGACAATTTTCTAAAGCAGAATGATGGTAACATGTTTGGTGCACGGGAGGGGGGGGATTTAAGTATCCATCGACTCCTTCCCCCTCCACACAAATGGCCGGTGGAGGCCAGGGCCGGCCTCAACCATATGTCTGGAGGCCCAGCGGAACAACCAATCCTGCTGGGCCCTGGTCTCATTGGACAGAGCGTTCCACCAGGCTGGAGCCAGGACAGAAAGGGCCCTGGCTCTGGTCGATGCCAGGTGGGCCTCCTTGGGGCCAGGGACCACCAATAGCTGTTTGTCTGATGATCGAAGTGTCCTCTGGGGCGCATATAAGGAGAGGTGGTCCTTATAATTAAGTCGACGGGGATGGGACTGGCGCTTTCCATCCTGGTCTCTTGCAATCCTTTTTGATGAGTGGAGATGGGCCTCTCTGCCAAGGGGTTCTCTTCCCAAGGGCTCCCAAGATGCCCATCCCATGGGGAGCACCCGGAGTGTACGGGGGGGCACACGGTGCCCAATGGGGCAGAGCAAGGCACAGAGGCTATCAGCAAGCCCCAGGGGGGAGGGGGAGCAGAAAAGGTAGGTGGGGGGTCAGATCCAGAGCAGCTCGGGTCTTATTACACCCAGGCTCCAACCTGCCAGGCGAGGAATCAACTTGTGGTGTTTCTTGGAGGATTTGGCTGATTCCCTGGCGCTGACTGAGGCTCGGCGATGTCCTCCCTTGCGATCCCGAACATCAAGTCGCACTAAACATCAACCAGAAAAGCAATACGGATCCCTCGAATCACGCGGATTCCCAGCCTGGAGCCCGGAGTTGGACTCTCCCTGCTGCCTTGCGGCCTCCCTGTTCTGTTCACGCAGCGCATTGAGAGAGGCCGTGGGGGGGGCAGTGGAGCAGAGGGGGGGTCTGGCTCAGAAGGGGGTCTTTTGGACAGTGGCGCCACAGCTGGGGAACAGCCTCCCCCCTCCTCTCGCGGCATCTCCAGGCACCACGCGAAGGTGCTTTTCTTCTTCCAGGTGATTTGGCTTTGCTCAGCTGTTGACCTTCTCATAGTTTTAATTGCTTGTCTGTTTGCCGCCCTGAGAACTGCATTTCTCGTGCAACTGTTAAACCAGCTTTCTTGTTTGGTGCTGTTTTCTACCTTCCAAACACGTTACTTGTTTTGCAATACAGTTTCTGTCGGCTGCGGCTATTTTTTATGCTGTGTTGTGCCTCTGCTGTTACGAATGAAGATGCAGCCGTCTCCGGTGCTGCCTTCCGACAAAGGGCCTCTCTGCCCCTGCCCCTGCCCTGCCCTGCCTCCACTCCCATGGCCCCTTCCTCTGCTCTCTCCCCAGCAAGGGCCCTGGTGTCAAGCAGCAGATCTTGGACCCAGCAGGGGACTGCTACTCCTCGTGGCTCAACATCATGATCGTTCCCGTCATGTACAACTGGATCATTCTCATCTGCAGGTAAAGGTCAGGAGAGGGGCGCTGGGCTCGGCTCGGCTCGGCTCGGCTCGGCTGCCTCCGCGGGGAGGCCTTGCTGCACAACCCACCCCCCAAGCCTTGACTTGCACCCCCAGTTCAGGGCAAGCCCCCCTGGTTCCGGCGGCCAAGGGCTGCGGCTCGCGCTTTCCAAGGCAGCTCTTTCTGCCCCGCCCCATGGTGGATTCTGCCATTTCAGGCTGTTGGGGGGGGGCGAGGGGGGAGGTCTGGTGGCCTCTTTGCCGGGACCAGTGGAGATCAAAGGGGTCTGGAGAGCGGGGAAGCAAGCCGCTGAACAGCAGGGGGGCAGGAGGCAGTGCCTGCCAGGAAAGGGGGGGCCCCCCCTTCCTCATGGCATGAGCCAGCCGTGGGAAAGGTCCACGCAGCGATGCCGAGAGCCAGAGAGGGTGAAGGCACCATAGCAATGCTGGGGAGGGGGGACCGGGCGCTGGCCAAGCTGCCCTGGGGCTTGAGGGGCCCTGCGCTGCCAGGCCTGTGAGCAACTGCATCTCTCCGCAGGTCCTGCTTTCCAGACCTCCAGCACAAGTACCTGCTGCTCTGGCTGAGCTTGGATTACTTCTGCGACCTCCTCTACCTGGTGGACATTGGGGTGCATTTCCACACTGGTCAGTAGCCGGCCCTGCCCCCTCCAGCCCTTCTCTGTGCCAAACCCCTTCCCGCTCCACAGGCCTGGCTTTGCAGACAGGAGCAGAGGAGCCCCCCCTCCCTCCCCCCCCCCAGAGCTGCAGCCAAGAGTTCTCCACCACTGCTCTCCCCTGGGCACGTTGCAGCTCCCCAGCCACCCACTGGATGGCAGCAGCTACCCAGATTTGTTGCCTTGGCAAGGCTGAGGGCGCGGGGACGGGGCAGCCAGGGGTGCCTGCTCATCACCCCACACTTTCCCCTCTGCCCAGAGACTGCGCAAGTGGGGCGTTCTGTGCTGCAAAAAAAGAACGTCCTTGCCCCTGTTAGCTGCCACTGATGGCAGGGGGTCTGGCCCCCTCTTCCTTCCTCAGCCTTTTCTGACTTGGCATGAGATGAGAGGGGCTCCTGTGCTCACACAGAGTGCTCCACCAGTACTTGTGACTGGCCTGTCGGTGGGGCCTGTTGCCTTGGAAGCTTCTTTGCCAGAATCTCGATGAGGGGATACCTCTTGGCCCACCACATAATGAGGCTGTGGTGATCTCTGCTAAGGACGAAATAACAGAGTCCAGTAGCACCTTTTAAGACTAACCCACTTTATTGTAGCATGCATGCATGCATCTGACGAAGAGAGCTGTGGCTCTTGAAAGCTTATGCTACAATAAAGTGGGTTAGTCTTAAAGGTGCTACTGGACTTCTTGCTATTTTGCTACTGCAGACTAACACGGCTGACTCCCCTGCTTCTAAGGACCAAAGCTGTGGGACACCTTCTATTCAGATCAAACAAGAGAGCATGTCACAGTGTGTAAACTTGTGAGTTCTCCAGACCTCTTCATCAGGATGTATGTTTAAAAAAACCAACCAGGCCAGGCGGTCTCCAGCTGGCTGCGGAAGGCCTCTTTCTCAGCCTCCTGCATGGAGTGCTCCGCTGACTTCCATGGTCTTCAAATGACTCCATTTATCAACTGTTGGCGGCTTATCTTTTCATGGGATGCCTTCCATGGGTGGGTGGCAACCGAGAAAAAGGAGGGGGGGGAGGAGCTCCCTTCACAGAACTACTCGAAGGGGAAGGAAAAGGAAGCGCGCCACACAATCAGGGGATAACTGAATTCTCTAAGGAAACTGTATAATTTAATAATTCAACAAGTGAGTTATACCCTATGTAGTAAATGTAAGTACTAAGTCCAAACAAAGTGAGAGAGTACAGTCCCAGAGATTATATAATCAAAGTTCAGACGGCTGCATGTTGACCACGAGGGGAAGCACCCGTAGCAGTGGCAACGAGCAGTACCGGTCCAATCCCAATTTGCTCGTTTCAGAGGTACTCTTTCGTCAGGCCCACATTAATTTACACTTCCAACATCTGATACAAAATACAGCACCGTCGGGGTGGCTTTTCACAAACAGCAAGGTCATTCAGCATAGGGTATAACTCACTTGTTGAATTATTAAATTATACAGTTTCCTTAGAGAATTCAGTTATCCCCTGATTGTGTGGCACGCTTCCTTTTCCTTCCATTGGTGGGTGCCATGCCAAAGATACCACACAATGCCCACCACACTTTATGCCCATTGAAGCCAAGAAAGCGTTCAGCACAGGGTGCTGAGACCCGAAGAGCAGTGCCCGTGCAGGCATGGATCAGGGCCTGAGAGATCTCCCTGCTCCCGAGAGCTTGGTAGCTTGCGCTTCGTCTGGTGTCATTTGGACTGGTCTTAATCAAAGGCATGTCATTGCTTTTCCTTTTGGATTTTGCCATCGACTGCTGTGCCCCCTCCCCCTACTTTCCCCTTATAAGGAGGTTCTACTAAGCTCAGACTTGGGGGAGGAGCGCCATTTCCAGAGCCCACGAAATAAGGAGATGGAAGAACAAACAGAGCCTTGAATCCCACGTTTCCGAGAACAAAGAAACCAGGGGAGGGGCGGTTGTGGCTGCCAAATATCCCGTGATTAACCAGCAGGTGAAGATATGGCCTTTTGTCCCTTACTGCCGCCTCTCATACACACATGTTTTTGGAGGTGTGGATGCAGTTAATAAGCATTTCCTTCCACTGTTAAGAAATCCTTGAGTGTGACTGCTGTGCGACTGCTCTTGCAGAATCCTTCCAGTATCTTTGGAGAATTCTGTGGCATTCCCTTCCATGGGCACCTGTGAGTGTTCACCCCACATTCATAGATGGGGGCGTGAATCCAACCATCCCCAGACCCCACAAAGCAGGACTTTCTTGCGGGGTTTCCCCCCCCCCCGCCCCAGTGTTGGTCCTGCATATTAGCAGGTCTTTAGGAGCAACAGATGGGGAAAGGGGAGGGCTGCCGTGGGAGGGGGAATCTGGTCCCCCCCCTTCCCAAGAGGCACGTGCCACTCCCTCTCAGGGACTGCTGGAGGGGGGGAGCAGCTGCTGGCAACGCTGGGCATGCTTCTTGCTGCGGAGGCACTGCTTCGGCCTCAAGCTCTCTGCACTCGCGGAGGTAAAACTCTGGGGGCAGGGGAGAAGGGGGGCAGCTTTCTCTCAGGCAAGATGGCAGCCTCGGAAGCTTGCAAGCATGAGATTACCTTGGGGTTGTTTGTTTGTCCCAACACATTCCAGAAGCCAGGAGGAACAGGCTTGGAGAACTGGGCCACACCTGTTCCTCCTTTATGCAGCGGGGAATGGGGCAGGCAGGCAGGTGTGGCTTGTAACACCCACCCCTGCCATGTCGGAGCACCTGACTCCAAGCAGGACATCTGAGTCCAGGATGTCCTTGGAAGAGAACTGTGGCTCAGCCTCCTTCTCGTTCAGGTGAGGGTGTTTTGCTGCTCAGTGTGCAGGCTTTTGAAAACAGCCCACTTCTGATGGCGAAGGTCTGAGCAGCCCCCAGGTGCCGTGCAGGCCTTTTTGTCTGCCGCTCTCTCCACCTAAAAACACGTCCCAAGTGGGAGGTGCTTCTCTGGACCGGCACTCGCTGGCAGCACTGACAGTGCAACACAACTTCCTTGCCCGTGTTCCCAAGTGACAAAGCTGAAGTTGGCTCCCAGTTCCTTATTCGCAGTTCCTAGTTCCTTATTCGCAAAGCCAAAGATAAATATTGTGGGGAAATTGAAAAGCTCTGGACCCCAAAATGAAGTTTGCAGGGGCACATATTATACACCTCCCGATTCAGCAGACTTGGCCCTCTAAGTGGACCTATGCTGGGTCATCCTACAAAACCCAGATATTGAGCTAACAGCTCCAAAATAGGATGCCCCCAGGACAATTCAATAAGAAGAAAGGGGCGGCAGCTGCAGCATAAAAAAACTTTGGATCACCCCAAATCACACAGCCCTGAACTCCAGAGACTGTCCCCTACAAGAGGACATGTGCTGGTGCAGATCCAGTCTCTGGTTCTGGAGTTGAGGCCTACTATTTGGACTGCCTCCAAGAACCTTGTTTCAGAACAGCTGTGAATAAGGAACTGGGGAAAATAAAAGACCTCGGCTCCCCTATTTGGGTGTGCAGAAGCCTCTTACGTTTCCCAGTTCCTTATTCACAGTAATGTCTAATACAAGGTTCTGGGAGAAAGGTGAAATAGGAGGCCTCAGCTCCGGAACCAGAGACTGGATCAGAACCAGCACATGTCCTCTTGCAGAGGGCAGTCTCTGGAGTTCAGAGCTGTGTGATTTGGGGTGATCCAAAGTTTTTTCTGCTGCAGCTGCCGCCCCTTTCTTCTTATTGAATTGTCCTGGGGGCATCCTATTTTGGAGCTGTTTACTCAAGATCTGGGTTTTGTAGGATGACCCAGCATAGGTCCCCTTAGAGGGCCGAGTCTGCTGAATTGGGAGGTGTATAATATGTGCCCCTGCAAATGTCATTTTGGGGTCCAGAGCTTTTCAATTTCCCCACAATATTTATCTTTGGCTTTGCGAATTAGGAACTAGGAACTGCGAATAAGGAACTGGGAGCCAACTTCAGCTTTGTTCCCATTCCCAAGTGGCCCTTCCCAGGCCTTCGGTCTCTCTCTGTACAGAAGCATCCGTTGTAATGTCACACCACGGGATCTGGTGTGGGCAGAGCTCTTCCGGTGCTCCAAGGCAAGTTTGGCTGAGCACCTCCCAGCGCCTGAGTCCCTCCTGCTGGCCCCTCACGTCCTTCCTCCCGCTGCTCCCGGCGAGTGGTGCCCTCCCATGGGGCAGCATGCTTCCCTGTGGGCCAGCGGTGGGCTTTTCCAGCCATTGCTCCAGTCCTTCCGGCTGTACCGGCAGAGGAGGGGGACCAGCCCCGCCTGGCCGGGTGTGCGGGAGGCTCCACGAGACGATTTCGTCCGCTGATCTTCTTATGGGGAGAGTGGCCGAGGTTAGGTGCGGCTGTGCTTGTTGTTCTGCTGCCTTGGACCCGTTTCCAGGGAGAAGGCAGGAAACGAGAGCGAATGCGCAGCAGGACCCTGGAACCGGCGAGGTGGAGCCCACCCAGTACCCTCCCCAGCGTGCACAATGGCAGATTTCATAGCAGAGTTCGGCTCTGGGTCATCTTGACCCCAAAAGTGCGTGTGTGTATTTGCTGGCAATTGGTTGTGACTCCCGCCGTTCTTCGCCCTAGCAGAATTAGCTGGCCGAAACCACTGCAGCTCTTTCCAGTTGTCGCACTGGGACGCTTCTTCGCCTTCGTGGTGTGTTTTCTCTCTTGATTAGAGCTCAGTGAAGCTCTGGAATTACAGAGTTTCGGCTGAACAGATGCATTTATGTGTTTACTTATTTAGGACATTTTAATAGTGCGATCTTAAACTGTGACTTCAAATGGCAACTAAACCCTGTACCAGCGTATCTCAGAGATGTACTAGTGCCAGGCCCTGCCAGCATTGTGCCAGTGCCATATCTGTCTAGCGGCTATGCCCACGGAGAACTGGACAGTGCCAGGGTGTGCTGTGGGCAGAGCGGGGCTCAGGCCGGCTTCCTGGACCTCTCTAGCCTTGGATGTGCCCCAGCACAGCTTAGTACACCAGGCAAGCCATTCGCCTACCAAAGGCCACCCCAGCAGCCATGTCCAGTCCTGCCAAGCCCCAACAAGAACGTCTGCCGCTCCGGGGCTGGGGCGCATGGCACGACATCTCTCTTGACCCACGCTGGGCAGCCTTAGAGCCTTGCCCTTCGGGGGTGGGGGTGGCAACTGCACATAAAGGGCACTTTGGACCACAGAGGGGGCACGCGGCACAAACAGCCAAGGCAGAGAGAAAAGACAGTCTGGTCGCTGCTCTGCTCAGAGCGTTTACAGTCCTCTCTCTCAGGAACGGGGCGAGGACAGGAAAGCAAGGAGGAAAGAGTCACCATTCCGCCCCCCCCTGCTCCCTCCCCCTCCCCCCCGGCACAGTTGCTATCAGCAAGGATGTGCAATGGTGGCAGGTACTGGTGGCTACCCTGCTGGGGCACCCTGGTTCCTGCAGGCAGGGGACGGGAGGTAGGGTTGCTAACCTCCAGCCGGGGCCTGGAGATCTCCAGGAATAACAATCGATCTCGGACAAAAAGATCAGTCCTCCTGGAGAAAATGGCTTCATCCTCGCCCCCCCCCATCCTTATCCCCCAAATCTCCAAGTATTTCCCAACTTGCAGCTGGACACCCTGCCGTTCCTCCCGGGGCTCTTGATGCTGTTCGTGACGCGTGCGGCTTGTTTTGCAGCTGTGCCTCTGGTTGCTTGGGGGTCGGCAGAAGAGGCTCAGTTCCACCCCCCCCCCATTCCTTACCTCAGTGCGCAGCATGCAGGTCACACCAGGAGAGGGTGGGAGTGCCACAGGCAGAGGGGAAGAGTCTCCTCCACATCAGCACTTGCATGGGGGATCAGGTGGGGAGGGGTGGCGCACGGAGGCTGCTGGAGTGAGTGGGAGTGAGCCGCGGCAGGAAGGAGACGGTGTTGGGGGGGGTGACAAGAGGGTAATCCATGCGGCGAACTGACAGTGTGTCCTAAACTCACGGGTATCATCCACAGCCCCCTCCCCCTTTCTAAAGTGCCTTCCTGAACTTTTCTGTTACTGTACAGTCCCATTATAGAAAAGCTCCCCTGGATGTGGTGAGAGCATGCGTCACCATGGCCAGGCCACGCTTTTCCTGGAACGGCCAGAGCTGGCATCTCAGCCAGTGTTGATAGAAGGTGCCACGTGCCACAGAGGAGACCTGAGCCGCCCACAAGAGCCCAAGATCAAGCAGAGCCCCCCAAGCTACGGACCTGCTCCTCGGCCAGCCTGGCTCTGCAAACCACAACCAGATTCCCCACCGGCCACCAGCACCTCCACCTTGTTTGGGCTGAGCTTCAGTTTGTTGACCCTCATCCACCCCGTTCCCTTCTGTGCAAGGCTTTCAGGACCCCATGGCTGTTAAGAAGAATCATTGCTGGTGGCCCCTCACTCCTTATCCCCTGACGGCCTCTCCCAGCCGTTTCATGCAGATGTTCAGCAGCATGGGGGACAGAATGGGACCCTGTGGGTGCTGAGTACCATTCTCCCAGCCGGCACCTCCTTCTGGAATCTGACAGTCAAGTAACAGTGAAAGGGCCAAAGCATGGTGCCCCCTGCTCCCGCTCCCGCCGGCCTCTCTGGAAAGATACCCTGGTCAACGGGGTCAGAAACTGCGCAGGGGTCCGGAGGAGTCAACGGGGACACGCGATCATCAGTCAATGGGCTCCAGGCTGTTTCTGTTCCAAATGCTGGGATCTGGACTGAAATGAGATACAAATCAAACTCTCACTTTTAAAAACCGATACATGGTTTTCTGCAAACACAGTAGTAATTCTCCAGGCATCAGACTAATGAACAGTCGATGGCTTCTGACTTATCCCCGTCTGCCTTGTGCAGTTCACTTCCACAGGTCTAGGTGTCAGATACGCCTCCAGCATATCTGTCATGTGTTACGGGGATTCCTTGCTGCAATGTGTAGTGTACTTCTGAGAACATGCAGAGGGAAACCTGTTTTGCTGACTGGTTGCTAGCTGCTTATCTTGCAGGTGTTTTGGTTACCATTTCCTGGCCAGCCTGAGAACGTGGCCTTGAAGTTCCAGCCGAGACCGCACCAACCTCCTAAGAGACTGAGCAGAGCTCATCCTTTCCCTCCTCCCCTCTCTCCTGGCCCCCTGGCTCAGCGTGCCAAAATATGAATGGACTTTCTTTCCCGCTGGGGGGCGTGGACTTTGTCCTATAATTTATCTTGCTTTGCTACCTTGAGTCACTTCAGCCAATGATCAGATCTGAGCATCTTGATCCTGGTATTTTTCTTTAATAAAGTGACTTTAACTCATATAGGTCAGTGATGCAGTGAAGTGCTTGGGGCGGGGGGGGACCTGGCAAGACCTGACACTAAGATGTTATCCTCATTTTAGCCACATGTGTACTGAGACCTCCTCTCCCTAGCAGAGGCACACTGGGCAATACCCCCCGCCCCCGGATCACCGGGTGGTCCTGGTTTGTGACAGCTGAAGACTTGCATCAAGACCCGCCTTGCTAAAATAATTCTGGGTGGCCCCCCCGAAGACTCTTCCCTCTTCAGACACTTGTAGGGCTGGGTCAGGATAGCTTTTCGTTGTGGAAGGATACACCCTCTGGGGCTATTCTTTTCGTCTACCACAAAGGCATACGGAAGGAGCTCTGTAACAGTTGCGGTGAGCAGGATAAAGCCCTCTGCTCTGCTGGCCTCCAGGAACTGCAGAATTACACCACATGCATTCAGAAAGGCAAGTCCAGGAATCTAACAGCTGGATATGGGGAACTGCAGTTGCAAATGAAATCCTGAAGACTACAGGGACGGAATGGGCACAAATCCCTCAGGCTTCCTGTTGCGCTTCAAGATCAGAAAAGTAACTGTTGATGACTCGCACTCGGGCCAGCCTGGCTGTTTTCACAGAGCCAAGGTGATCTCCTCGGGCACCGGCCAGATTTTGAGGCCACAGGGATGCCAAAGAGGCAGCCACTGCTTTCCAAAGGGAAGCCTCTGTCCACCCTCCTTCTTCCTAGTCCTGCCCAAGCGCCCAAAAGCCCAGCTGGGAAAGCTGCATGGGCAGGGCTGGGGCTGCCCCCACCTGCAACAACTGCTGTTGGAGCGGACAGGGCAGGGAGTGGCCGTGGAAGAAAAGAGGCGCTAGGGCGAGTGGGGGGCATGGCGAGGCTTACCAGCTCTCTTACTGAGGTGGGAGATCTCCTGGCATCTGCCTGCTGTCCTTTCTGCCGCTTGGCAGGGCAGTGAGAGAAATGGGAGGGGGGATATGTCACACCATCCGCACAAACCTAGAAGCGATGTCACAGTGCTGGCCTGATGGTGTAGGATTCCCCCCAAACTCTATGGTAAAAGTATAGAGTTTGGGGGCGGGGGCTTGTAGAGTGTCATGCCGACACAAGAGGCATCGGGTTTGGACCACGTCAGTCCCCTAAGGCCAGAGCTGTGTCCCCCTGAGGAGGGGCCAACTTTTCTCCACGTGGTCAGAGATGAGGCAATGCACCGAAACTGTAACGCTTGGACTTGAATGGCACAGTTCTTGTACATGCCAGCTCCTGAGATCCTCCGCCACCCTGTGGCCTAGCCAGCTCACATTGCCCCACCGACCCCTGCTTACCCCTGGCTGCTAGGGCTGCGTTCCCCATCTGGGTCCTCCTCGCAAGTCCTTAAGCTCCTGCCTTGGCTGCTGCCCCCTTACTGCAGGGTTCAGCCAGGGAGTCACTTCTCTGCCTGGGTCAGTTGCGCAAAGTCTCTCCGGGCTGTCCTTGTGGCCAGGAACTCCAGCCGTGGAGGCTGCAGGGGACGGGGGACCTTCCTGGCCGCACAGCCCCCAGGCCTGCTCTCCTCAGCCCACTCCCAGCCTTCAGTCAGCGGCTGCCTCACCAGCTTCACCTTGCTCTTCCTCGCCACTCCCTGCTGTTATTTCCTGCTCCTACTCCTGAGGGAGCCTTTCCTGCCCAGGGAGCCCTTCTCTCCAGAGGGAGCTGTTCTGGCGGGCCCGCCTCCTGGCTGCCCGCCCTTGCTGTTGCCACCCCCCCTCCTTCCTAGCCCTTCCACTGGGTGGCTGCCCTCCTCGGGGACCTGCCACTACTCCCCCCCCTCCCCGGCTGGGGTAGGGTGCCCTGGCTGGGGTGTGATGCGCCGGAAGGGACCTCCTGCCCTAGGGGGCCATGTCGTGCGGCCATCCTGCCCCCCCCCTCCTGCAGGCTGGCGGCTGTGGCGGTGTCCATCAGCGAGTGCTCTCGTGGCTGCCGCCAGGGCCCTTCCAACTTGGTGCGTGTCCCCCTTCACCGCTGGGTTCAACCACCCCCTGCTTTTCTTGGAGGACTCAGCTGCGGTCACATCTGGAGAGAGTTCATTCGGAAACCCTTTGCCCGGCAGTTTATTGATTCATTTACTTCTTTTATCATGACATGAAATATGTGTGGTTTTTTTAATTTTGAATTTAGAAAAAAAAATAGGAATATGCCAAAAGAGGAACCATGTGCCCAGAAGCGAATATATGAACCCAATTAGATAACAGCATTCATATATCGAGACGGCATTTGTCCTTATTAAGCACAACAGCCCTTTCATCAGATAAGAGCGGAGACTTCTTGTCTGGCATTTTTATGAGTCTTCATCCTATTCCAAGAGGAAATGAAAGGTGCCCCTCTGCTTATTAATGTTTTCCTCCAAATGTATTCTTCTGTCCCAGGGATATTGTATAAAGTTAATTTACTCATTAACATAAGAGTTCCAAACTCTGTGTATTCAAAGGGAAACAAACTTGTTTCCAAAACTTGGCCTATAAAATCCTTGCTGGTAACAAAAGATTATTGATGTTCCCTGTTAACGTGCCCCTGTAAATACTCTCAAAGGGAACATCCTAGCACTGTGAGACCCTGGCCAAAAAAGTAATGAAGATGCTTGGTGGAGATGTTGGGGGGGGCAGCATTCACGCCCTGCCTGGAGTGCTGCTGGTGGGCTCTGTGTTGCAGCAGAAGAGAGGGGGGTTGTTGTTGCTGGTTTGAAGGGCGAGGCGGGTGCCCCGTGCCCCGTTGCTCCTCTTTGAGAGCCTCTCAGGGCAATCCTTAGAAGAGCTGCTCCAGTCTAAGCCCACCATGGGCTTACACTGGAGTAACTGTTCTTAGGACCACATTGTCTGTCTTTGAAGAGGCAGTTGTCTGGGACCCCCTAGGATGAGTCGGCCCGGAATTCAGGGTCCCCTTCTCGGGGACTGAATACGTGCTGCCCTTTATTACCAGGCGTGGATTCCTTTTCCACTGTGGCAGTGAGATGGCTCCCAGCTTCATGGGTTCAATTTTTGGAAAAGTTGTGTACTAATTGTTTTAAAAATTAGCGTCCTTACAAAATGCAGCAAAGCCCAGGCCCAGACAAGGGCTGGTTGTTGTGGGGACGTCAGGTCCTCGGGTGAATTGAGTCTGAGCGGCATTAAGGGCGCTGTCTCTTGTTCCCTACAGAAACGGCTCAAATGGTGACACAGCCCAGAAAGGTGGCACTCAGCACCGCCTCCGCTCCTACATGCCGCATTTCGTGACATCCAAGCCTTGCGCCACAAGGTCCCTCTGAATCTCTGTTGCATTGTGGGACTTGGGCAGGGGGGGGGGCTATTCAGAGCAGACAACTTGTCTGCTAAAGGTTGTCCATCCCGGAGCATTCTCCCATAATCCTTCAATGGATTTGTCATTTCATTGGCCACAATGAGAGTGGAAATTTTTGTGGGAGAAGATGAAGGAAATAGAAATAGAGACGCCCACCAACATTTTTGCTGGAAAGCTGTGACTTGAGGAGGGTTGAGAAGGGAGTGCTCCTAAGAGAGGGGGGAGGGGGAGGCTCTTCAAAGCATCAGAAAGGGATCAGGAGAAAGAAGCAAAGTCCGAAGCAGAGGAGGAGCGAAAAAGTGATTTTCCCCAGAGACCTGGCCACACCTGGAGAAAACCAAAGCCAGGAAAAGGGTCCCGTCCTGGAAAGGGGCCCTGTGTTAAACTGGGCATGGCTGGGTGTGCACCTGAGAAGCAGGTTGTGTGAATGGAAGCTGGATTCAGACGAGGCCTGCAAAACGTCCCGTCATTCTTCATTATCTGTTCCTTTTTATCACCCCCCTCTTCCAAGGAGCTCAGGGTGATGTTCAGCCCATTTTATCCTTACACCAACCCTGACAGGGAGTGGCCCCAGGTCATCCAGTGGGCTCGGGGGGTGAGTGGCAATTTGAACCCAGGGATTTCCGGTCCCAGTTCTACAGCACACCCCACCATCTAGCTAATACAGGGAGCAAATGGGTGCCCCTGTTCCCACCACCCTCTCGGGCGAGAAGAGTCATGCCAAGAGTGGTGGGCTGGGAGAATGAAGATTGGGGTGACGTTTCCCGGCTGGAAGGAAGGGCCTGGGCTCAGCAGCACCATGGAGAGCAACCCCTGGCCACAGGCGCCAGGACAGCCGGCCTGCACAGCAATGCTGGGATGCTGTGGGATTAGGAAAACGAACCTGTAGGAAGAGAGGGGTGCCCCCGTGGGCTGCGGTGCCCCCCTAGGCCAAGAACCCCTCCCTGGGCCCCCTGCCTGCCTGCCGCTCTTCACAGCCCTCTGTCTTCATTCCTCTCCAGGATTCCTGGAACAAGGGATCCTCATTCGCGACCGCTCACGGATCTCTCGGCGCTATGTGCGCTCTTCCGCCTTCCTCTGGGATCTCCTCTCGGTGCTTCCCACGGACCTCTTTTACCTGTGGCTGGGCATGGGCAGGCCAGCCGTCCGAGCCAACCGCTTCCTTCGGACCCCTCGGCTTTTTGAGGCCTTTGACAGGATTGAGACGCGCACGGCGCACCCCAACTCTTTCCGCATCACCAAGCTGATGCTGTACATCTTTATCACCATCCACTGGAACAGCTGCATCTACTTTGCCCTCTCCAGCTTCATTGGCTACGGGGCAGACGAGTGGGTGTACCCCAACACCAGCCTCCCTGGCTTCGACCGGCTCGTGCGCCAGTACCTCTACAGCTTCTACTTCTCCACCCTCATCCTGACCACCGTGGGCGACACGCCCATGCCGCACCGGGAGGAGGAATACCTCTTCATGGCGGCAGACTTCCTCCTGGCCGTGATGGGCTTTGCCACCATCATGGGGAGCATGACGTCCGTCATCTCCAACATGAACCAAGCAGACGCTGCCTTCTACCCCAACTACGACTTGGTGAAGGGCTACATGCTCACGCGTCGGGTCAACCGCCGGCTGCAGCACCGCGTGGTCCGCTGGTACCAGCACCTGCAGATGAACAAAAAGATGACCAATGAGCTGGCGATCCTGCAGCACCTCCCGGAGCGCCTGCGGGCCGAGGTGGCGGTCAGCGTGCACCTGCCCACCCTCCGCAAAGTCCAGATATTTCAGAACTGCGAGCAGAGCCTGCTGGAGGAGCTGGTGCTGAAGCTCAGGCCCCAGGTCTACAGCCCGGGCGAGTACGTGTGCAAGAAGGGAGACATCGGCCGGGAGATGTACTTCATCCGGGAGGGGCAGCTGGCGGTGGTGGCCGACGACGGAGTGACCCAGTATGCTGTCCTGGGGGAGGGGCTCTACTTCGGAGAGATCAGCATCATCAACATCAAAGGTATGGGGCTGGGGGCTGGGGGCGGGCGGGCCCCTCCCCGGGCACCCTCTCCTGGGACTCCGCAGGATGGCCCGGGGCTCCCAGGGTGGCTTTCAGCAAGGCCCTCGGCCTCAGACTCTCCACCACTTGCAGGTTACAATATGTTCTCACAAGCACGCAGGGAAGCCTTGCTGGTGGCCGACCACGTCACGCGCACTAGGCGCTGGGGCCTTTGTCGAGAGACCGGGTGGTGGAGAGCCCCCACCCCTGAGGCTACGCACTGATGCGGGGGCGGGGGCGGGGGGCAGGCAGCCTCTGCTGCAGTCCCATCGGAGGGCTTCTTTGTGCTTCCTTTGTGGAGCAGGAGGGGCCCAAGGCAGGAGGCCAGCAAGAGGCTAGTGGAGCCAGAAGGGAGGACTAGGAAGGAAGGTCTCCCGACCAGAGATCTTGGCCTGCCTGACCACAGGCTTCCAGCAGCCTTCCCTTGCCTGGGGGCCCGTTTGTGCACCCAGAGAGAGAAGAGGAGGGGCCCGGGGGGGTGTCCCATTCTCACCCCTTGGCCACCCACGACAGATCCCCCAAGCCCCCTGCTTGGCCCCTCCTTGCCTTTCCCTGGATATTCAGGCTCCAGATTGCGCTCCAGGGAGGAAGGGCGCAGGCTCTCGGGCCTCTGCTCCAGCCCCCAAACTTTGCTTCCTCTCACTCCTCCAGGGAACAAGTCTGGGAATCGGCGCACTGCCAACATTAAGAGCATTGGGTTCTCGGACCTCTTCTGCCTGTCCAAGGAGGATCTGACAGAAGTGCTGGCCGAGTTCCCCAATGCCAAGACCACGCTGGAGGCCAAGGGCCGTGAGATCCTGCTGAAGATGGACAAGCTGGACGTCAACGCGGAGGCCGCAGAAATTGCCCAGCAGGCGGAGGAAGAGCGGCGGACGGCGGCCCTGGAGGAGGGCCTGGACGTGCTGCAGACAAAGCTCGCGCGAATCCTGGCCGGGCTGGAGTCCAGCGCCTTCAAGATGGCCCTGCGCCTGGAGCGCCTGGAGTGGCAGATGCGTGAGTGGGGCGAGGAGGAGACGCAGGAGCCGGGCCACGGGGAGGGCACAGAGCCTTGACCCTTCCTGAGAAGGCTGCCAGCCCCGCCAAGCTCTCCCAGCTCTGGCCACTAGGCCTTCCTGCTGCCCTCATTTTCCCCCTCCCCCCTGGTCCTCCCCAGTGGCAACTGTGTGTGCATGTTGGCACTGCACCACTTGTGACGTTGGCTGGGGCTTGCAGGGCTGGACGTTGCTCTGCATAAAGATTTGCCTGCAAGAGAAGGATTCTAGCCCCCCCCCTCTCTCCTCACTGTTCGTGCGGGAAGTTTTCAGTCATGTGAGCCCCCCAGGCCAGAGTGCGACAGCCCCGACCAAAGTTTACCGCTCACTCAGGAGGAGGCCGGAGCTGAGGTCCTGCCTGTTATTTGTGTGGGCGGGCAGGGGGGGCGCAATTTCTCTCCCCTTCCCCTTCCGGGATGCACGGGGGTGAGGGGGTGGGGGGGCTCGGCTCGGCTCTGTGACTTGCTCCTGCTGGGCCGGGGCCCCTGGCAGGCTCGGATTCCCTTGGCCAGGCTGCCCAGACTTCCAGCGGGCCAAAGCCTGGCTTGCCAGCACTGCCCTCTGGGCCCTCCTGCCAGGGAGAAGAGCAACTGCCTGGCACTCCCCAGATGCCTCATGGCACAGCGGAGCGAAGCGCAGCAGTCTTCTCCCCTCCAACCACCAGCGGCTGGGCTTTGCTCCCAGCCAGGCTCTGCTGGACTTGGGTCAGTGTTGGGTGGAACTGGAGGGGCCGCAGGCGGCCCTCCTGGACGCTTCCTGCCTTGGTAGGGACCCCCTGGCAGGGTCGCCTCTCCAAAGGTGCCTGCTGGGCCTCTGGCCCACTGCTCTGACCGCCAGAGGGACGGGCTTTGGTGTCCCACCCCCGAGGTGCCAGAGGCTGGGCCTGGGACTGGCAGTGTGCAGGGCAGCGGCGCCACCGCTGAGCCACAGCCCCTCCCGGCCCCTCGGCCCCTCCCCTCTGCTGTTCTCTGCTCCGGAGTCTCAGGCCCAGGAAGGCCGCCTGCTGCCGACCTTCCCTTTCCCCCCTGGCGATGCCGAGGGCTGACCCTCGAACCACCAGCAGGCGCTCTGTGGCTGAGCGACAGCCCCTCTCTGGCTGGCACCCACTTGGACTGGGGAGGGGGGGTTCACCCCAGGGAGGGGGCATATCCCCCCCCCGCCAAGCCTCCTCCCAGCAGGGCTTTGCTAGGGCTCCACTTGCACGTCGGCTGGGGAGGGCACTCAGTGGGACCTGAGTCTGGCAGCGGGGCTGTCCTTTGCCTCCCGACTTGGCAGCATCCTGCCCCCCTCCCAGCATAAGACAAACCCCCCCCATGAGGTGGTGCCCACGCCCTGCCACTTTTACGCACTGGGTAAGAGTTACGCACTGGGAGAGCCTCCCCTCCCCCCTTTCCCCCCCCATGCGCAGTGGCCTCTGCTTTGTGGCTGGCTGAACATGAGTGGGGGGGGGGCACGGGAAGTAAACCCAGCAGCTGCCCTGGCCAAGCAAAAGGCATTGTGGCTAGGCTCAGGGACGGGGCGCCCATTGAGGCCAGGAAGGCGGTGGCCTCAGGTGTGGGGTGCCGGAGGGAGCACCAGAGGAGGCGCGGGGGGTGGCAGCGCGCTCCACAAAGCAGCAGCCTCCTATCCCTCCCGCCCCACGCCGCCCCCGCCACCAGCACAAGCCCCTGGCCAGGCATAGCCACCGCGGGCAGGCATCTGCAGCAGTGCAGGCAACCAAGCGGGAAAGCTCGGAGGCCACCCACGCACCGGCACAGCCGCCCACAGCAGCGATTGGGCCGGTGGCGGCGCACACGCTCCTGTGATGTCACGCATGACGTCATCACACAAGCCGGCGTGTGTGCTTGCACACGCACAGGGAGGCACCCGGCCAGCCGGCCACAAGCGCCGCAAACCCTTGCGCCGCCCCTGGCTAGGCTTGCCAACTCCAGATTGGGAAATGCCTGGAGATTTGAGGATGGAGACTGGGAAGGGTGGATTTTGGGTGGGGAGGGGGCTCAGCAGGGCACACTGCCATAAAGCCCACCCTCCAAACAGCTGTTTTTGTGGGGGGATCTGATCTCTGTGGTCTGGAGATCAGTCGTGTCTCCAGAAGGTCTCCAGGCCCCACCTGGAGGCTGGCAACTCTACCTCTGGCCCTCAGGCATGCCCACCCCCCACCCCCCTGCAGTGGCCAGAAGTCCTCCCCCATGGCCTGGGCTCAGAAGGCCACTCCTCCGATCCCCACCCCCTCCCCTCGCTCTGGGCCTTGCACTTGTCCAATGAGGGGTCCCGTCACTCTCTGTAAAGAGCAGAGCCTTTTTGGTTGTTGCCCCTTCTTTCTGGGACCTTCCAAGGGGGAGCAGCAAAAGTAGTTCCCTGGAAGCGGCCAGGAAACTAAGCCAAGATCACTCTACAGCACCAAGCTCCACGAGTCCAGCCTCTGTAGGGAACAGCCGTGGCGGGGGCCGTGGCGTCACTGACTTACGAGTATCCCACATAGGGAAGGCTCTGCTTTCATTTGATTTGTTTCCACTTGCTCTGCACTTTGGGGTTTTATGGTTTAGCCGGCTGCCTGCCTTGGGGACTTCTTCAAGCTGGAGAAGAGGATAGAAAAAATTAATAAATGAACAAATAAAATTGGACACTCGTGTGGACTTCAGAATTGCTCCCAGTTCATATAAGCAGGTGTCATTATTGACTTGGGATTATTTTATTTATTTATTTATTTATTCAATTTATATACTGCCCATCCCCAGGGGCTCTGGGCGGTGAACAGTTAAAATCGATAAAAACAAAGACTAAAATCAATATACAAATAATAAAACAAATTAACAAGGTGCAGTGGTGGGGAGATTATGAGATCTGTGGGAAAAGATGGTGCCTGGCAACCTGGCATGCCTGCTGCCGGGGGGCTCTGTGAAAAGTTGGCAGCTCTCTTGGTGGAAGGGAAGGCCCCACTCTCTGGCTGTCCCACAGCACAGCAGCTGCGGTCTGAAGCCAAGGCGCTGCCATTGCTGCCGTTGCGACATGTCCTGGCTGCTGGCCCCAGAGGGAGGTTCTCTTCGTATCACTCTTCGGGTCTGGAGGGAAGGTGCCGCCCCGGGGAGCTGCCACTGAGAGAAACATGAGACTGCCTTATGTGGCGCCCAGACCCTTGGTCCAGACTGGCGGCAGCTCTCCGAGGTCTCTGGCAGAGGCCTTTCGCGTCACCCACAGCCAGGTTCTTTTTAGCTGGAGATGCCGGGGCTCGAACCTGGGGCCTTCTGCACGCAGAACAAAGACACTGCCTGCTGAAGCGGAGCCCCTTCTCCTCAGCCCCTCCTGGCACTTGGAAGAGGAAGAGGAGGCCCACAGCGAGATGGGGCGGCTGGGAGGAGGGAGGAGGACCACCGGCCAGGCAGCATTTCTTCAGGGCGTGTGTGGCCGGTGGAAAGGGCCCCAGGGCACTCTGACGCAGAGGGCGTAGAGCAGCTGGGCTGGGGGGCATCCTTGGGGCAGAGGGCTCTTCGCCTTTCCTCCTCAGACCATTGTCCTGCTAAAAATGTCCACCACCACCCAGTGCCCAAGCTGGTTTGCGCCCCACTGGGGAAGACTCGGGGGCATGCGTCATTTTCCCCTGGGGCATCCAAAGCAGCGAAGGTAAAGGTAAAATGTGCCATCAAGTCACAGTGGACACATGACAACCCTTTGAAGTTCCTCCCCAAAGAGGTTTTCAGAGTAGGAGAGCAGCGGGGGGAGGGGGGATGTGCCATTGCCCCCCCTTTGAACAGCAGCCCCCCCTCTTCCTGGGTGGTCTCTCCTCCAAGGCACCAGCCCTGCTTAGCCTCTGAGCTCTGGCAAGATCGGGAGGGTCAGTTTGCTACTCAAAAGCAGCTCGGAGCCCCGTGATCTCTCGGGAGTCGTGTCAAAAATCCTCTCTCCTCTCCACACCAGACTCCCCCTTCAGAGCAAAATGGGGCGGTATTTTGGAAAGACTCAAAAGGTTTGGAAAGTCCCATGGAACTCCCACATCACATGTATTTCTGCCTTCAAGCTGAGGTTTGTGGGCTACCAAGGGACAGGGAGGTTGTGGTCATACAGCCAGTTGGGTGTCGTGGTTAAGAGCACGGGACTCTAGTCTGGAGAGCCGGGTTGGATTCCCCCCCTCCTCTGCTTGAGGCCAGCTGGGTGACCTTGGGCCAGTCACAGCTCTCTCAGAGCTCTCTCAGCCCCACCCACCTCACAGGGGCCGTTTCCAGACGGTTTACCGGCCCCCGGAACGTCGCGCCACGTTGCGGGGAAAACGCAAAATACCGCATTTTATCGCGTGAGTTTTGCACGACGTCACATGACGTCGCGCAAAACTTGCACGAGAAAACACAATATTTCACGTTTTCCCCGCAACGTGGCGCGATGTTTCGGGGGCCGGTAAGCCGTCTGGAAACGGCCAGGGTGTTTTGTTGTGGGGATAATAATGACATACTTTGTAAACCGCTCTGAGTGGGCATTAAGTTGTCCTGAAGGGCGGTATATAAATTGAATGTTATTATTATATTATTATGGTCAGGCCAAGAATGATTGCAGTGTGAGTTGGTGATATTGTGGTGAAAGAGGGGGGAAGACCATTGCATTGAAGGCAAGACTGCCTGCTTCCCTGCTTTCATCTCTGCCTCGCAATTTTAGCCAGATCCAGTTTGCAAATCGGAGCTCTCTGAAATACTTTCAGACTTAAAGACACTTGAATTTCTACCTACCAACAGCAGCACGAAGGCTCCCTTTTATTGCTTCTCTTTCCTGAAACATTGTCCGGGGATAGCTATGCAGAGCCGGCAGTATCCCGAAAATCTGCAACAACACTCGGCTTGTAAAAGATGAGACGGGAGTGGAAGTCGCTGGCAGGAGACAGGGGTAGCAGAGGAGGAGCCTGGCCACATCCCGGGGCTCCGTTGTCATCGTTGGGAGAGCTGCAGAGGAGGAGGCGGGTCCTCCGCCCCTGCCTCAGACCCCGGGTGGCTGTCAAGACCAGCAAGCCCCTCTGCCACGGAAGATTTGGCCTGACACTTCCGCCCCCTGCCCCGCTGGTGGCTGGCAGGGACGGTCCTGGAGCACAGACCCCGCTGGCTGGGTGACGGTATCAATTTCACGCTTGCAAGGACCAGTCCTGCTCTGGGGGCACCTGCAGAGCTCCGCTGTCTCTACATATCTTTTGCCTACCAGACCTCCGTGGGCTGCTGGCCCGGACCTCTCTCTCTTGTGCTCCAAATCGCCACGTGTCCGCAGGCCCTCCCTCCTGGATATCCGTGCAGATGAAGGCCCACTGCACAGCAAGCACTTCTAGGGCCTGGCCTAGCATTGGCCTTGGGCTGGTGGGTTCTGGTGGAGCACTGCATGGCAACGGGAGCTCTTGTGGGTCACACACATGACACACCCCATGTCCACCCTTTGCAGTGGCTGCTGCTGAAGTTATTTGTTAAGACGGGAAGAAAAAAGAGACATATGATTCGAACACAACCCTTGCAGACTCAGGTCCTGCCATGGGAACAAATGGTGGCTTCCCGGCCTTTCAGACCAAGGGGCAGGCAGGAAAAACTGCTGGCCACAAAAGCAGCTGCCCAGTGCCCTTCCCTCAGTGGCCTGTGATTGCTCTCCGTGGATGTTTGTTTGGCAGGGGACATACTTTTCCCCAAGAAAAATAATCCCTTCTTGGCCAGCCAGCACATGCGGAGTCCGTCCTTGGTGGGCTGTAAGTATGGCTAGCAAAACGTCAGCAAGGTTGAACACCTCCGAGTTCACCCTCCGCAGGCACCGTTTTCTCCAGGGGAACTGATCGCTGCTGTCCGGAGAACAGTTGTAATTCTCCAGGGCCCACCAGGAGGTTGGCAGCCCTAGTCACAACTCACTGCGAGTTAAACAACCAGTGTGTATAGTGGTTAGAGCATCAGGCTAGGGTCTGGAGGATGCCAGGTCAAATGCCCGTTTTGCAATAGACGTTTGCTGGGTAAGCTTGGGCCAGTTGCACGCACTCAACCTTCCTCGCAGGGTTGTTGTGAGGGTACAAGGGAGAAGAAGGGAATGATGTAAGCCACTTTTTGGCCCCATTGTGCAGAAAGGCTGGGTATACACAAAATAAGCAAGTCCCATAGGCCGCCTCCTATGAGGCGCATTTAAAGTCTGCGGGCGCATGTTTCAGGGGTTTTGGAGGAAAGGGGGGGCTCTTCAGTCCCAGCCCTGCAGCTGAGCCCAGGGGGAGGGCTGCCACTGGCCTGCCCTTTGAAGAGAGGCTGGATCGGGGAGGGGGGGGGCAATGGGCAGGCGACATTTTCCAGGTAAACAACACTTCCTGCCAAAGAACTTCCCACTCCGTCCCTCTTCCAGGGACAGGGCAGGACTGGCGACCCTCTCAGCTTCCGCGGCATGGAAGGTGAGCAGTTGCTGTTCAGCTGAGACAGCGGCCCCGATTGGCCTTGGCAAGGCAGGGGCTTCCTGCCCCCATCAAATGCACAGGGCGCCCCGGCCCATTCTGTGAGTGTATTTCTAGCAGGGATATCGGTGGAAACCTTGCCCAGTGGGTAGAGTCGTCCCCTGAGTGGTTGCGGAAGAGCTTAGAGAACAGATGCTGAAAGGGTCCTGAGCGCAGCCCCTTCGAAGCCCAGACGGGACAGGATGTAGGGTAAGGTGTGGGTGACCCATGTGTCCTATTAGGCCCAGGAGACCCGAGTTCAAATTCTCCCTCAGATTCATTGGCAGACCTTGAGGCAGGCAGCCTCTCTCTCCCTCTCAACATCTCTCTGGCAGGGCTCGGGTTAGTGAGCCTCATGGCTGAGGGAGCGGAGGGGAGGGGGCTGAACTCCTCTTTAACTCCCTTCACAGGGCAAAGGAAGTCCTTCTTTGCTCATCTTGGGTCTTCCCTTAAAAGTTACTCAGAAATTCCAGTTGGAACCGAGGGCCGTAGCAGGACATCTGCAGACACGGCCAATCCACCTTCTCAGACCCACCAATGTCACCTGGACCCCCCCCCCGACCCCTGCACAGCTGGATACCTGGTGTGAGGTTGGCCACGACGGCCTGCGCTGTGACTGGCAATTCTCTGCCCCTCCCCAGCCCCCTCAGGCAGCTGCTGCGTTTGATCTCTGCTCCCCCAAGACAGGGCTTGCTGTGGCCCACAGAAGCCTGTCCGAGAGAGTCCTTGCCTCTGAACATGCGCCAAGTGAGCCCACGGAGTAAGCACATCACACTGGGCATGGGGGTGGGCTACAGGGAGGGGCTCCTGGGCAGGCTGAAGTCTCAGGACCTCTTTTGCCAGAGAGGAATGACAGGGAGTGCCCAGATATTGGTAAAGGTAAGCAGAGGGCACCCACCGGGGCTGCCCGTTCCTCCTTACCGCTTTTCCTGGTGCTAGGGAGGTGCCCTGCTTTTCCTTGCTGACCCCCCCCCCCCACAATGTCTGCGCCAGCCTGGCTCTCCCCCCCCCCCAACACCACACGTTGTCAGGGAAGGCAGCTGGTAGCTGGACAGAGGCAGCCCAGCAGAGTCCCTGCCCGGGAATGCATTGGAGGGCAATGAAATTACGGCCAAGAAAAGAACGAGAAATGTGATATTCCAGCAGCAGTCTCGAAACCATGGGACCCGGTGAAGTGTGTGTGTGTGTGGGGGGGGTCTCTGTATGCCCCTGGAAGGGAGGGGCCTGAGGAGCCGAGAACTGGGACGGGGAAGAATCCTTGTTATTTCCATCTGAAAGCACATTCCGCCCCCCCTCTCAGGTTCCTAGCAGTGGGAAATTAGAGGTGGGGTCCCTTGGGTGGCGCCTTGCCCACCAGGAAGCAAAGAAGCCTGGCCAGGCGGAAGCAGAGGGACCTGAGGGGGTGGTGGGAGGGGGCAGCCATACGTGGGAGGGGGCAGCCACTGCCAGCCCACAGGGATCCTCTATGAGGGGAACGTGCCGGTCCAGTGTGTAGTCCGTCCTTCGCCTTTTGCCTTGGGGCCAGATGGCGAGGGCGAGGGGGGCTGGCCCCATGGAGGGCCCACGTGGCCTGCTTTCATCTGCTCCTTTGGGGAGGCCTGGGTGGGTGTCATGACAGGGGGGAGGGGAAACCACTGCGGTGATGAGGTCATAGAATCATAGAAGAGTTGGAAGGGGCCATACAGACCATCTAGTCCAACCCCCTGCCCAGTGCAGGATCAGCCTAAAGCATCTCTGACAAGTATTCATCCAGCCTCTTCTTGAAAACTGCCAGTGAGGGGGAGCTCACCACCTCCCTAGGCAGCTGATTCCACCTTTGAACTACTCTGACCATGAAAAAGATTTTCCTAATGTCCAGCCGGTACCTTTCTGCATGAAATTTAAGCCCATTGCTTTGGGTCCTACCCTCTGCTGCCAACTGGAACAGCCCCCTGCCCTCCTCCAAATGACAGCCTTTCAAATACTTAAAGAGAGCAATCATGTCCCCCCCTCAACCTCCTCTTCTCCAAACTAAGCATTCCCAAGGCCCTCAGCCTTTCCTCGTACGGCTCAGTCTCCAGACCCCTGATCATCCTCGTCGCTCTCCTCTGCACCCTCTCGATTTTGTCCACGTCCTTTTTGAAGTGAGGCCTCCAGAACTGCACACAATACTCCAGGTGCGGCCTGACCAAGGCAGTATAGAGAGGGGCTATGACCTCCTGCGATTTCGACGCTATGGCCCCTTTGATACAACCCAGGATTGAATTAGCCTTTTTTGCCACCGCATCACACTGACTGCTCATATTTAGTTTACAGTCCACTCTTACCCCAAGATCCCTTTCACATAGACTACTGCCCAGAAGTGTATCCCCCATCCAGTATTTGTGCTTCTCATTTTTGTGGCCCAGATGGAATACTGTGCACTTGTCTTTGTTGAATTGCATCCTATTCACAGCTGCCCACTTCTCCAGAGTATTCAGGTCTTGTTTAATTTTAATTCTATCTTCTGGGGTGTTTGCTACCGCTCCCAATTTGGTATCATCAGCAAATTTAATGAGCATCCCTTCCACTCCTTCATCCAGATCATTGATAAAAATATTGAAAAGTACCGGGCCCAAAACCGAGCCCTGCGGCACCCCACTGGACACCTCCCTCCAATCTGATGAAACGCCGTTGACCACCACTCTTTGAGTGCGGTCCTCCAACCAGTTCCCTGTCCACCGAACTGTCCTGTAGTCCAGTCCACAGTCTTCCATTTTGCCCATCAGAATGTCATGGGGGACCTTATCAAAAGCTTTACTGAAATCCAGATAAATCACGTCAACAGAGTTCCCCCGATCCAGTAAGTTGGTCACTCGATCAAAGAAGGAAACCAGGTTGGTCTGGCAAGATCTGTTAGGGACAAAACCATGCTGACTTCCCCGGATCACTGAGCGGTTCTTCAGATGCTTACAGATTGAACCCTTTAAAATCTGTTCTAATATCTTCCCAGCAACAGAAGTCAGACTGACCGGCCTGTAGTTTCCCGGGTCATCCTTCCCTTCCCAGGATAACATTCGCTCTTCTCCAGTCTTGTGGCACATCCCCAGTCCTCCAGGAGGCCTTGAAGATGATGGACAGGGGTTCTGCAAGTTCTCTAGAAAGTTCTTTCAGCACTCTTGGGTGCACCCCATCCGGCCCAGGGGATTTGTATTCATCCAGTGCAGCCAGATGCCTCTCCACAACCTCTCTGTCAATGTCAATTAGCCCCTCAGGTGTCCTGCCACATTTTCTACTATCTCTAGATGTGCCTGAGTTCTTCAGGGAGAAAACAGAGGCAAAAAAGTCATTAAGCCTGTCTGCTTTTTCTCTGTCCTGCACCAGAGTTTCTCCATCTACTCCCAACAGCGGTCCAATTGCCTCTTTTACCTTGCGTTTGCTTCTCACATATCTGTAGAAGTTTTTCTTATTGTAGCGAGCCCTCCTGGCCAGACCCAGCTCCTACTGAGCTTTGGCCTCTCTGATGGCTGATCTGCAGTACCTAGTAACCCTCATATACTCCTCTTTAGAGGTCTGTCCTTCTCTCCATTTCCTGAACATTTCCTTTTTCTCCCTTAGCTTATTCTGGAGCTCTCTGCACATCCACATCGGTTTCTTGGAGCCCTTACCATGTTTCCGTCTCGCTGGGATAGTGAGGGCTTGAGCTTGCAAAAGCTCGTGTTTGAGAGTATAAACAAAGGTCCAGGTTCAAATCTCCACCTTCCCACGGGAGCCTCTGGGCCAGGCCGCACTCTCAGCCTAACCAACCCCAAAGGGTTGCTATGGAAAGAAACTGGAGGGTCTGCGAATGGTTTAGAGAACCAAACAGATACTTCAGCATCCATACTGGAGGGCCTCTGGCGGCCCTTGGCGGCCCTGGCTCCATTCTGCAACACCTCTCCCCTCTCTCCCCCTTTGCCGGGAAGCCTTCCCGGCTCTCCCAGGCCCGTCACTCGCCTCCCTCGGCCTCCGCCCGGTTGCCTCTTCTCTCCCGGGTTCTGTTCAGATGGTGCAAACAGGAGGCCGAGGCTTCCTTGCTTGAGCAGGCCATCTCACGTGGGGCCTCCCCTCTTCCCTACTGCTCCCCACCTTTCCTGTCATCGTGGTCTTTTCCAGGGAGTCGTGTCTTCTCGCGATGGGACCAAAGTCCGACCACCTCAGTCTCACCATCTGTATCAGATCCTCCGTCTCCTGGTGAGAGAGACACACAACCACCTTTCTGGTTCATTTTACATAAGTAGAAATATTACTAGAGAACCCTTGCCTCCATTTTATCTTTTTATTAAAACGTAACTATTTACATCTTTAATATTAAGTGCCTTAAAATAATATAATTAAAGGAGAGCCCATGAACAGTTTCCTACCAGAAGTGCTTCAAGGGAGACATTCCAGATCAAACCAGTTCCCCCATTTTCTACCAACAATAGCTGGCTGCCCCACTTAATAAGGGCTCGCATTCTTGGCTAACTAATTCTCTTAAAAACATCCATTATCTATACCTGAAACTTTATAAAACCTGTGTTAGTTCAGTCTCACTACTTTTTAACACTGATTTTAAACTGTTTTAAGATGTAATAATAACATTCGATTTATATACCGCCCTTCAGGACAACTTAATGCCCACTCAGAGCAGTTTACAAAGTATGTTATCATTAGACCCGCAACAAAACACCCTGTGAGGTGGGTGGGGCTGGGAGAGATTAGCCCAAAGTCACCCAGCTGGCTCCAAGTGGAGGATGAGGAACCAAACCCGGCTCTCCAGATTAGAGTCCTGCGCTCTTAACCACTACACCAAACTGGCCCTCCGTTTTATTATAACTCTTTTATAAATGTAATCTGCCCTGAGCCTGCTTGTGTGGGGAGGGCAGAATAAAAGTTGAAAGTAATAAATAAATAAAATATCAAAAATAGGGATTACCAGCTTCTCACACGTATGAGTATCTGCTGGACCCCAATCAATAAACCTCCTTTTTTGAACAGTGTCTTCACTTCGGTATTTAGCTGGACAGTCTTGCTTTTCCCAGGTGCTTCTTGTACCCCCCCCACATGTATTATCCATTGAAAGGGGTGGACTGTTGCTAATCTACTGAAGGCCAAGCTCTTCTGTTCCCCTTCTGTCCCTTCCCCTCTCCGAGGCTGCTCTGGACTCTCCCATCTGGCCTACTTGGCTGAGAGATCAGCCCAGCCCTGCTTCTGGCCGTCTTCTTTTGGATCAAGAGCAGCCACTGTCCCCTGTGTTTTGGGCCGTATCTGTGTCACTCACCAGCACACACCTGTGGGGCCTCCTTGACTGATGTCCAGCTCTTTGGGTGGGGCTGGTGTGCCTGCTGCATTCCTTGCAGCACCTGCCGCTAAGACGGTGCCAGAAAGTGTCATGTGAGGGGGGAGTGGAACAGGGCTGTCGGGTCCTGAAACTGCTGCCATGCCCGGGATTTTGCCCGTGCTTCCAGGGAAGGTGGCACGGGAGTGGGGTATAAGGTTGCCAGCCTCCAGGTGGTGGCTGGAGATCTCCTGGCATTACAACTGACCTCCAGGCCATAGAAATCAGTTCCCCTGGAGTTCATTCTATCATATGTGGTGGACTTGTGATAAGGCTAAGCAATTCTGGGGGGATATAGTTAAAGTTATGTCAGATATTTTACAAAGGAATATAAATAAAACCCCGGAATTGCTGTTATTATGTATGAACCTAGAAGATTTTGATAAAATGGACAGAGTTATGGTGTTTTATATGATTACGGCGGCCTGAATGTGTTATGCACAGATGTGGAAGACTCAGGAGATACCATCTATGGAAGATTGGATTCTGAAAGTTTTGAATATGGCAGAAATGGACAAATTAACAAGGAAATTGAAAGAACAAGAAGAATTGGACTATACATTAAGTTGGGAAAAATTTAAGAAATATGTGGAGAAAAAGTGGGACATGAAGGGGAAACGGTGGTCTTTGGAGAATTAGGGGAGATAGAAACTTACTTAAGCTTAAAAGGGGGTATATTTTACTGTATTTTAATGGATTAGTATAGTATATTTACAGGGGAGTATAAGTATGAGTAATAAGGTTATAGGGAGTATATGTGAAATATAGACAATATAGTTAATTGGTATGTAAGGAATAGTATGTTATATAGATATATGTAGTTAGTATATGTACTTATTATTACTTATATAATTTTTATATTTTTAACTAAGATAAGCAAGTGTAGATAGTTAAGTAAAGAGATTTGATTAGTATGTATAATATAGATATATATTATAGATTTTAAGAATTTATATAATATACTTTTTAGATTAAGTTGGGTATGGAAAACTGCGGGGAGTCACCAGAAAAAGGGGGGGGAAAGGATGGGGGGAAATGCAATGGGGTGGATAATGATAATGATTTTTATGTTTATGTTTGTAAACCCATCCAATAAAAATTCTTTTAAAGAAAAGAAAAAAATCAGTTCCCCTGGAGAAAATGCCTGCTTTGGAGGGTGAACACTCTATAGCTTCATGCCCCACTGAGCCCCCTCCCTTCCCCAAACCCTCCCCCCCCAGGCTCCACCCCCAAAATCTCCAACCTGAAGCTGGCAGCCCTAGTGGGGCCGAACTGCTAGCAAGGGCCGGGTCTCTCTCCCAACGGAGGCTCAGCTCTGAGCAGCAGCGGGGCTCCTGCAGGCGTGTAAAGGGCCCAGCCAGCAGGCTCCTGGCCCTCTGGCCCTGCCTGGTCCTCCGCTCACGGAGTGTGCAGTCCACACACATGCATGAGCACAGCGGAGGCCAGCCCCGCGCCACGCCACCCTGGCCTGATCCTTCCTTCCTTCCTGGCAGAACCACACCCCAGAACGAAGCCCCAAATCTCATTTCCTTTGCACTGGGCAGGTGACAGATTCTGCTCCTGGGCCGGCCCCCTTCCCTGTCCCCTCCTGGATTTCCAGCCCTGCCCCTCTTGCTCGCTGGCAGCCATGGAGGCCATGCAGTCAGAGCCCCTCTGCTCTTGTCCCAAGAATGCCAAGTTGCCGCCGGCCAATTCCATCCTGCCTGCCTGAAGCGTCTCTGGGCCTGCCCAGTTCTTTGCAGGCTGTGACGGCAGGAGACGCCACCCCCACACTTCTGCTGCATGCAATTAAAAATAAACAGCCGCAGAGACACCAACTTGCACCGTTTAATTTGCAGGAGAAGGAGGAGGCCGGGGGGGGGGCGCACTAGCATGGAGGCCAAGGGTCCTTTCCCCCAGCCCCACCAGACCCCGTGAGTGACCCCCTCTGCAGAGCCCCAGAGGGGAGAGAGCGTGCCCGCCTGCTCAGAGCCCTTCGCGGGTCCACAGAGTTTGCTCTGCAGCATCCTTCGTCTTCGTCTTGACCCAGAAACTCTCACCATGGAAGAGGGTCTTTTTTTCTTGCCTTCCACTCTAAATTCTCTCTAAACCCCAAGAGCTGAATATGTGAAAACCTCCGGAACCGCCACCAAATGAAAAGGCAGCCAGGAGGTCTGCAGTAAGATGCTGAGAGATGCAGAAATACCCGGACGGGCCCTGGAGGCTCAGAAATCCGGGGGATTGGTCCAAAGGAAATTGGCAGGACTGTCTTTGGTCCCTTCTGTCTTTCGCACGTCTCCAGTTCCTCCCGGCTTGGCTGCGGGAGCTGCACGCACGCCCTGGCCGCTGGCTCTCAGAAAGCATCCTCGCCTCTGGGCAAGGACCCCCCCCCAGCCCCACAGAGCAGACGGAGGCCTTTCCCAGCACGGGCTGCCTGAGCTCCCGGGAGCTTGAGTCCTGCCTTGAGCCCGGACTCCCGAGGAGGCTCAGGGTGGCTGCCTGCTGGGACTGGAGAGGGGAGCTGGGGATTGGCAGGGGCCAGCAGGCCACAGTTTTGGGGGACGGTCCAGCAACAGCCGGAACTGAAATGTGGAGTCCCCGGGTGACACACCGAGACGGAAAGGAAGGAAGTGGGGCCAGGCATATGTCAGTCCAGGAAGGAAGCGGGGCCCCGTTCAGAGAGGGAAGGGAGCTGGCGGCAGCAGGCTGGGGGGGGGGGCAGCCCCGCCGCGGCCAGGAAACAAGCCGGTCCCCAGCGCTGCCCACTGTCTGGCCAGCACAGCCTCAGTGCCAAAAGGGAGCAATGAAGCCAAGCGTCTCAGGGGCTGGCGAGGGCCGCTGCCATGTGCAGCTTTCGCTCTGCACCAGCTTTGTGGCCGCAGCCCTGTTTGGTAGAGCAGCTGCCTGGTGCGGCCTTCTCCTGCTTTGGGTTTTACTCCTCCTTTGCTGCAGTCTCCCCCACCCCTGGTTTGGTACAAGCTTTTCAGAAACATTGCAAAGTGCCTTTGGACACTCTGTGGCTGGGCAGGTGTACATTTTTGCATGTACCATTCCCATCAGCACCATTTTCTTTCCCTCAACCTCCACAGCTCACTTTTCCCACTCCTGCCTCTGGGAGATTTTAAAAAATTGATAATTGACAGATGGTTGTATCACAACAACACTACAATGAATGATTGCCACCATCTCCTCATTTCCAGCTTTCATTGCCAAAAGAAAGCATCTGTATCCTTTTTCATTGTGGAGTTATAAGGGGAAATATTTCCCATCACTCTAAAACAAAAAGCTCTAGAGACTTTTTTAAATAAATGAACACTGGGAACAAGAAATGTAGCAATATATTGTTATTGCTGTATTGTGATCTGTCAGTTATTCTGATGGTGTAGGGGGAAATAGTGGCAGCAATGGCAAGGAAAGCTAGGTAGATAAATATTGTCATAGGGAAGCAGCCTGAGACACGCTTGGCTGCCCCTGAGGCAGCCAAGCGTGGTGGTGGGGGGGAGCTTCTGCCAGGCAGGTGTGCTGACTTGCCTTGCCTTCCGAGATTCCACGGGGGAAGAAGGCACAGCTAAAGGCACGAGAGCAGGGCCAGGAAAAGTGACGGCCAGCCCAAGGCGACAGCCAGGAGGGGTCGGCATGTTGATCTGGCTGAAGCAAGGGGGGAAATCAGCGTGCCTGGCAGCAGCCCAGGAGCGCCACTGCAGTTCAGCATCACGCATCAGGTGCAAGCAAGCAGCAGCTGACTTCTGCCAGAGTTTTCTGGGGAGGGGGGAGAATCTGGCCCCTTTCCCATTTCCGTTCTAAGCCGGATGTCGGCTGCTGCCCCGACTTCATGTGAAGCGATGCAGGGGCGGAGGGTTCAAAGGGCATTTACATCCCCTGGCGATTTGTATGTGAATGGCCGTGTCTATTTCAACAAGCGCCGCCGCTCTTCAAGCGCCAGAAGTGGCTCCCCTGCCCCTCCCGTGGGCCAACAGGGCCTTTGCATTTTTTAAAAAAGGCACAAAAATCTCACTCTAGCGTTGCAGTGATGGGGGTCACAGGCTGTCCCAATTCCCAGCGTTCGCTTTTTTTAAAAGCAAGCCTCCAGCTCATATCCCTTGTGGAGCTATGAGGAAATGCTGAGTCCCGACATTGGAAAAATTGGCCCAGGGCTCGCCAGGCCTCGGCTGCCCCTGCTGACTCCTCAGCCGCATTCCTCCACCCTTGCTAAGGCACCAGCCACCCCCCCCTCCCTGTCCTTTGGGCAGATCTGTGCCCAGCTGAAAGGGACCTGGGACAGCTTTGCAGCGAAGGCAGGAATCCCTCCTGCCCTCAGAAGTGCCAACCAGCATGGGCACCAGGTCAGCTAGAACCTGGGCAATGCCAAGCACGCCTACTCATGATCACAGAGGAAACCTCTTGTGAGGAACAGGGAGGGCCGGGCTGCTCTTGCCCGACTGGCAGGCCCCAGCACTGAAGGGGAAGGGCCTTTGACTTCCCAATAGCTCCCGGGGCAACGGAAGCACCCTGGACTCCTTCTTGCCAGCACATGAAGCGACTGCTGCTGAAGCAGACCCCCTCCCGCCCCCAGGGCCAGTCTTGTTTATGCAGACAGGCAGCAGTTCCCCAGGGCATCAGGCAGAGAGAGGGGCTTCCTCATTGTCTACTGCCTGACCCTTTTAGGTGGATGGAGACGTCTCCAGGGACTGCACAGGGGGCCTTCTGTGGGCCAGACAGGAGCTCTGGGCCGCAACCCCTCCCACGGCTGTGGGGCTGGTCGGAGGCAGAAATGGCGAGAGCCGATGAGGTGCGGTGCTTGGAGCCTCGGGTTGGGGCTGCAGGGCCCGGGGCTCACTCGGCCCTCACGCTGGCTGGTCAGTTGCCCTTTTTCAGGGCTGTTTTGAGGAGACCCATGAGATGCTGCCCTGAGCTCCATGGAGGAAGGGAAGGAACAAGAAACACGTGCCAGAAAAGCAGAGGCTTGACCGTTGGCCTCCCCCAAGCCTTCCCTCCTCCCTCATAGCAGCCAAGGCAAAAGGGGCTGCCCCGCCTCAGCCCCTTGCTTGCCTGTGCGGAAGGGCCAGATCCATGAATCTGCGCATGGAAGGCCAGTTGAGAGCCTCTGGGTGAAAATAAAAGGAGGAAGAAATAAGAGTGATATTGTTGAGGGGGTCTGCGACAGACCACCAGGGCAGGCAGGGGACTTGGACCAGATTACATCATTTTCAAGGAGAAGGAACATAGAGTCTCTCTACACAAAACACTCGGGTGCCCGTTTGTCAGGTGCCAGGAGATGCAATGTTAGCCGGGAAGCGTAGTTTTAAAAGCCAGAGCCAGCAGAGATTGCTCCAGAGGGCACAGATTCTCTCACACCTCCGGCATGCCAGACTGCCTCCCCTTTTGGAGCCTTTGCCCTTCCGCCCTCACTACTTAAAACTTTGAATTGACCAAGCCTTGGCAGGGCAAAGGCTCCAGAAGGGGAGGCAGTATAGCACGCCAGGGCTGTGAAAGAACCCATCCCCTCCGGAGCAATCTCCACCAGCTCTGTCTTTTAAGACTACGCTTCCCAGCTAACATTGCATCTCCGGACACGTGAAGAACACATGCCAGAAGTCTTGTGTAGAGAGACTCATAGTGATCAGGTTAATTACCTGTGAGGTTCTGCCAAGTATCTCTCAAAGTCTTCACTGCATGAGTCCAGGAACTGCATGAGTTAAAGCATTTTATTTGATAAGCAACCGACTAGTTCATTCCCTATTACACTCCTTGCCAGGAATGGCGATTCTCTACAAGCACAAAATGTATATAGGTGTCTAAGCCCAGCCCCAGAGTCCCCACCCCCCTTTAGTATGCACTTAGCTAAGTTTAATAGATGAACAGCAGGACATAGCAGAGATGATGTGTGAGAAACTGCAAGGCCCTGAGGCCTTATCTCAGGCGAGAGAGAAACCGCAGGCTGAGCAAGAGATCACAGCAGGCCGTCTCATCCCAGGCAGAGAATAGCTGCTAACATCCGAGTCACACAGAGTCAAACAGGCCTTGCAGAGTATGACCGGAGTGTGACGTCTTGACATTACCTTGCTATCTGTTGCAAGTCAAACTCTGCTGCCGATGTAAGGTCTCACAAATTCCTGACTTGTCTTGCTGGCAACTTCATCTTCCCAAAGACGGAGGAGGAGACAAGGGGGTCTGCTCTCTTGGACCTGATTTGCACCAACAGGAAAGAACCGGTTGATGAGGAGAAGGTAGCAGGAACCCTGGGTAGCAGAAACCATGAAATTCTGGAATTCAAGGTCCTGGAAAAGAAGGAAGCTGAACGTAGTCAGACATGTAGGATAAACTTTAGAAAAGCTAATTTCAACAAGCTCAAAGAAATGCTGAGTAGAATCCCATGGTCAGAAAGAATGTGGGAGAAGGCGTTCAAGAAGTAAAAGACAGACACTGAAGGCACAATTGCAAATAATTCCAATGAGGAGGAAAAATGGGAGGCACCCAAAGAAGCCAGGGTGGCTCCATAAACAGCTTTCTAATGAGCTCAGAATTAAAAAGGACACATTTGGGCAATGGGAGGAAGGGCATAGGACCAAGGATGAAAATAAACAGCCAGTGCTTGCAGGGAGAGCGTTAGAAAGAATAAAGCTCCGTATGAGCTTAGGCTAGCGAGAGATGCTAAACACAACAACAACCCCAAAAAAGAGTTCTTTGGTTATGAACAAGGAAGTGGTATGCCTGCTGTGGGAAGAGGAAATTGGGATTTGAACAGGTGATAAGGAGAAGACAGAGCTCTTCCGCTCCCACTTTGCCTCAGTCTTCCTCTGAGAGGGAAATGCAATAACAGAACACGTGGTGGGGGAAGGGAGCTGCAGCCTAAGACAGGCAAAGGGGGGGGGGCTACATAAGCATCTAGCATCAGACTAAGAAACCATCTCGTTCTCAGTCCCTGAGCATTTAGAAAGGATGGCTGTGATTACTAAGAGCCAGCACGGGTTCCTCAAGAGCAAGTCACGTCAGACTAAATGTATCTCTTTTTTTGAGAAAGTTGCTACCTTGCTGGATCAGGGGAATGCTGTGGACGGAGTTTATCTTGACTTCAGTAAGGCTTTTGATAAGGTTCCATATAATATTCTTGTAGACAAGTTGGTAAAATGTGGTTTGGATCCTATTACTGTTAAGTGGATCTATAATGGGTTGACAAACCGCACCCAAAGAGTGCTAGTTAGTGGTTCCTCATCCTCTTGGAGAAGAGTGACAAGTGGAGTTCCTCAGGGATCAGTCCTGGGACCTGTTCTGGTCAACATTTTTATAAATGATTTGGATGAAGGAATAGAGGGAATGCTTATTAAATTTGCAGATACTAAATTGGGAAGGGTAGCAAATACAGTCGAAGACAGAGTCAGGATACAGGATGATCTTGACAGGCTGGAAAACTGGCCTAAAACAAATAAAATAAATTTCAATGGAGATAAAGGCAAAGTTCTGCATTTAGGAAGGAAAAATCAAAGGCATAATTATAGGATGGGGGAGACTTATCTTGGCAGTAGTGTGTGCGAAAAGGATCTAGGGATCTTAGTAGACCTTACACTGAACATGAGTCAGCAGTGTGATGTGGTAGCTAAAAAGGCAAATGCAATTCCAGGCTGTATCCACAGAAGCATCCTGTCCAGATCACGAGAAGTGATGGTATCACTCTACTCTGCTCTGGTTAAACCTCACCTAGAGTACTGTGTTCAGTTTTGGGTGCCACAATTTAAGAAGGATATAGACAAGCTGGAACATGTCCAGAGGAGGGCAACGAAGATGGTGAGGGCTCTGGAGACCAAGTCCTATGAGGAAAGGATGAAGGAGCTCAGAATGTTTAGCCTGGAGAGAAGACAACTGAGAGAGGATAGGATAACCATCTGCAAGCACTTGAAGGGCTGCAATATAGAGGATGGCACAGAGTTGTTTTCTGCTGACCCAGAAGATCAGAACAGAACCAAGAACTTGAAATTAAATCAAAAGGGTCTTTAGCTAAAGAGTAGGAAGAATTTGCTGACAGTCAGAGCTGTCCCTCAGTGGAACGGGCTTCCTCGGGAGGTGGGGGCTCTCCTTCTTTGGAGGTTTTTAAGCAGAGTCTGGGTGGCCATCTGACAGCCATGCAGATTCTTTGGCTCAGCATGAGTTTAGGCAGACTGTGAGAGGGAGGGCAGGCAGGGATGAGTCGGTGCTTGGCTCTCAGGGCCCTTTCTTCCAGGCCCAGGGCAATGCCAATCCCCACTTTGGGGTCAGGGAGGCATTTTCCTCCAGGCCAGATTGGCCAGAGACCCTGGAGGGTTTTTGCCTTCCTCTGGGCATACAGCAGGGGTCACTGGGGGAGCGGGTGGGGAGGTACCTGTGAATTTCCCGCACTGTGCAGGGGGTGGACTAGATGCCCCTTGGGGGTGCCTCTACGATTCTCTGATCCCGCACGCCGGACCGGGAGGAGAAGCGGGAGGGCCGCCGGCCTGGGCCTGCGCGCCAGACGACTCCCCGCCGCCAGGCACCTGCGGCTTGGAGCCGGGGCAGCAGCCAGCCGAGCGCGGCGGGCCCTGGCCAGGGCGGGCAGGGGCAGAGGCCGAGGGGAGGGGAGCGCTTCCCTCCGCCCGCCGCCTGGCCAGGCAAACAGCACCTGTGTCAACAGCGCCCGGGCGGGCGCCCCGGTGCCCCGAGCAAACACGGCGTGCCTCTCGGGGCCGGCCGCTGCCGGGAGACGCGCCGAGGGAGGCGGCGCGAAGGGGCGGGCCGGGCCGGGCCGGGCAGGGGCTGGGCGCCGGCTCGGAGGCCCCGCAGGCGGCGAGCGAGAGCGGCTCTTGCGCCCCCGCCAAGGGGCGGCCGTCCGGCGGCGAGCGCGGCGTGGGCCGAGCCGGAGCCCCCGCGCCGTCGAGGCGGCCCGGCGGCCGGCAGGGGGCGCCCGGCGGCTGGGCGGCGGCGCGGGGCGGCCGCAGTCGGGGCGGCCGGGCGAGCGGCGGGGCTGCGGCAGGGCTCCGGGAGGCTCCGCCGCCTCTTCCTCCTCCTCTCCGGCGAGGCGCGGGGACGGGCGCGCAGCCCTCGGCCGGGATGGAGGCGCCGCGGCCGCTCAACGAGTCGCTGCTCTGCAGCCCCGGCAACGGCTCGGCCGGCGGCGCCTGGAACGGAACCGGCGCCGGCTGCGACGCGGCCCGGAGACCCCCGCGCGGCTCCCGAGGTGAGGCGCCTTCCTTCCCCGCCGCCTCTGCGGGGACGGGCCGGAGCCCCCGGAGGCCGCTCGGCCCGGACCCCCCCGCGCCCCGCCGGCTCGCCCAGCCCCACTTCGCTGCCCCCGTTGCTTCTGCGCTGCCCTACTGGGGGGGGGTGTCCAGGCAGGCTGAGCCCAGCTGCCCCCCCGTCCCTGCCGGCACCTGCAAGAGCCTAAGAGCATGCGCAGAGTGCCTCTCCCTGGCCATGCGCGGGGTGGGGGGTGGGGGACTGTCGCTGGAAGTTGGCACTGCCAGGGCGACTTTTCTCCCGCCGAGAGCTGCAGGTGGGCAGCCCTCTGGGTTGCGGTAGAACCGCCGGATTTGGGTCCAGCAGCGCCGGCGAGACGTCCAGGCTCCGGGCGTCCCTGGCCCGAAGCTCCCTTCAGCAGAGACTGGACGACCCGAATCTTATTTTTTTTGTGCAGTAGCCCCCGTCTGCCCTTCCTTCCTCCAGGTGGGGGGGGGTAAGAAAAGTGGGCTGGAGCATAGGGTGGCGGGGCCGATTCTCCCCCCCCCACACACACACACACCCCGGATCCCAGCGGCTGCCAGGAAAAGTGAAAGGCCAGCGGAGTCCAGAGGTGACGTAGCGGGGCGGCACAGGCTGCAGCCTCCCTTCCTGAACTCCTGGGCCAGGCTGGGGGCCTCGTGGCTCCTGCAGAGGAGCCCCCCCTCGAGCCCGGGTGCTGCTGCATCCTCTCTTCCCAGGGGTCTCTGATTCCCAGGATGCAGACCAGCTGGGAGCATCCCGGTGGGGCCCTCACAGGGCCCGGCTGGCTCATGGACCAGTGCTCTGCAGGCCCCCTTGAGCGCACAGGCGCATCCCAGTCGTTCCAGATGAAGGTGGAGGCCTGATTGTTCCGGACCAGTATGAGGTCAGTGGCACAAAGCGGGTGCCGGACAGCAGACTCCGAAGAGCCCCCTCTGGGCTTGCAATGCCAAGAGCGGTCCCTGGGCCTCCTCCCTGGCAGGGCACACACAGCACAGCCCCTGCGGCTTCCAGCCCCGCCTACCCCCACCTGGAAGCCGCGGGTGCCTGAGCCGCAGGAAGGTCTGGGGGCAAGCAGCAGCCTGGGAGGAAGAAGCAGGGGGCAGCCAGGCCACTGGAGCTGCTTGGGGTTCTGTGTGGAGCAGCGAGGTGAGCGGTCCAAAGCCCGTGTCACCCTCAGCAGCCAGTGCCTGTGGAAACCTTGACCGCAGCAGGGGGGCCGGAGAGGAGCAGGGGCAGAGAAAACAGGGAGCGCAAAGCTGCAGCTCAAGATGCACCCCATGGGCTGAGATGGCTTCAGATTCTCCAGCAGGGACACACGTCCTGGTGGCTCAAGCCAATGAGCCAGGCTAGATGCTGTGGAGGGAGGCAGGCAGGCACCCTGGAGCTCAGAGGGAGGAGGGGAATGGGCCCTGGTGTGGAGGGGGAAGGGAAGGAGACCCTCGGCAGACCCCTTCCCAGCCGCCCGCCATCTCCAGTGTCCTCCGCTGCCTCTGTGGGAACCATCCCGTCTCAGCCGCTGCCTGCAAGGGAGGGTCAGCCACAGCTCTCCCCTTTCTCTCTCCCCCGAAGACCTGGACGTGACCGTGCGGCTCCTCCTCTATTCGATCATTTTCCTGCTTGGCGTTTTCGGGAACACGCTCGTCATCGCCGTGCTAGTCAGGAACAAGCGGCTGCGCACCGTCACCAACTCTTTCCTGCTCTCGCTGTCCCTCAGTGACCTGCTGGTGGCGCTCTTCTGCATCCCCTTCACCTTCATTCCCAACGTGATGGGGACGTTCATCTTCGGGAAGGTCGTCTGCAAGGCCGTGGCCTACTTCATGGGTGCGTGCTGCTGGGGGCACCGTGGGCACTGGTGGGGCTTGGCGTCCCTTGGCCCAGGCTTCAGGGGCTTCCACCTGGGAGGGGCCGAAGGGGGTCCAGGTCCCGCAAGACTGTCCGGGAGGGGAGGCCATTCCTCAGCACTGCCCTCTCCTTCCAGGCGTGCGGTCAAGAGAGGGGCTTGACTGGGTCTCCTGTTGCGCTGCGAAGCTCTCTCTGCCCGCTGGCGGTTATGCTGGAGATGTGAGGAAGGGCCACGCGCCTTCCTCTTCCTCTTTGCTTGCTGCCTTCTGGCTCCGAGCCGGGCTACCTGAAGGCATCAGGCGCCTCACCAGGTGACCCTCTGCCCTGGGCAGGGGCTGCTGCCCTGGCTGAAGGGCTTGCGAAGGAAGGACCCCTTCTGGTTTGCTGCCCCGGGGGTGCCCAGCTCCTCCGGCCCGGCTGCCCCACCTGCATGAGGCCCGCCTTGCCCCCCCCCGCCTGACCTCTCCCCTCCCCCCCAGGCATGTCTGTCAGCGTCTCCACCTTCAGCTTGGTTGCCATCGCCATCGAGCGCTACAACGCCATTTGCAAGCCGCTGCAGTCCCGCGTGTGGCAGACGCGCTCACACGCCTACCGGGTCATCGTGGCCACGTGGTTGCTCTCGGCTCTGCTCATGCTGCCTTACCCGGTCTATACCACCACCATCTCTCAGGCCACTCATCCCGGCATTTACCAGTGCCACCACAACTGGCCGGGGAACTATGCCAAGCAGGCCTGGTGAGTCGTGGCTGGGGGGCAGTGCATGCTGGGAAAGGACTGTGGGGCTGGGGGGGGCAGAAGGAGCTGGGGGGAGTCTTCCGTGTGGGAAGCCAGCGGGAATGACCTCAGGCGCGCCTCGACCTCCTGGAATTCTGAGGCCAGCAAAGAAGGGAGAGATTGGGGAACGCTGCGTGGATCTCCATCAAGCAAGAATTTCTTCAGCCCGCTGAGCGCACGTCCGTGCTCAGCTCCTCCGTGGCAGGGAGGAGGAAATGCTGCTTCTGAGAATTCAGGAGCCAAAAATACAACACGGGCAGGGAGGGTGGAGATTCAGAGAAACGGGTTGTGCTGAAAGCCCCTTCCAGCTCCACACTTGCTTAGGCCTCTGCTGGGCTCCATCATTTCGTAGCGCTTCCTGGATTGGTCTCTTTATACAGATATGCCTTATTTCTGTTGTTTTTAGAGTCCTTATAGATTTATAAATAAATCCAAATTGAATGAATGCAGGTACACAAGATGTCTCAGCAGTATTGGCGCGTTGACTCTTAGAAGCTCATAGCCTGGTCTTTAAGGAGCTCTTGGGCCTGCTTCTTGCGCTTCTACTGCGGACCAAAATGGCTACTTCGCTGGTACTATCCGGCAGTAATAAGACATTTATAAAGGCACTAGAAACAAAGCCCGTTGTGGGGAAAAATACAATGGGCTCTAGAAAGGGGAGAGCGGGCAGGCAAGCATTCCCTCCTCCTCCATCACTGATCCCGGCCGGTGAAGGAGGGGGGTGGGCATTGCTACCTGCTCCACACCTCAGCAACATGAAGGGATGGTGGGCTTTGCTGCCTGCTGCATGCCTGATATCGGTCAGGTAAAGGGGGACAGGTATTGCCACCTTCTCCACTTCTGATCCCAGCCGGTGAAAGGAAAACGGGCATTGCTTTCTGCTCTGTGCCTGATTATGGCTGGGTGAAGAGAGATGGGCATTGCTGCCTGCTCCAAGCCTGGTCCCAGCTGGGGGAAGAGGGGTGGGCACTGCCACCTGTTCCCTGCTGAGTGAAGGAAGGAGCGGGCCTTACCTCCTGCTTCTTGCCTGATCCTGATAGGCAAAGGCAGGTGGTGGGCTTTGCTATGTGCTCCGCTCCTGATCCCAAATGGGTGAAGGGGGTGCAGGCATTGCCACCTTCTCTGCTCCTGATCCTAGCTGGCTGAAGGGGAGCCACTTGTTCCACTCCTAATACCAGTTGTGATAAGGAGGGTGGTGGGCATTACCACATGCTTCACTTCTAATACCAGCTGGGTTATGGTGGGGGGTGGGCATTGCCACCTGCTCCATTCCGGACCCCAGCTGGCTAAAGGGGGGCGGCATTGCCACATGCTCCGCTCCTAATACCACCTGGGTTAAGGTGGAGGTGGGCATTCCCACCTTCTCTGTTCCTAATACCAGCTGGGTTAAGGCAGGAGATGGGCATTGCCACCTGCTCCACTCCTAATACCAGCTGGGTTAAGGCAGAGAGTGGACATAGCTATCTGCTCTGCTCCTGATCCCAGCTGGGTGAAGAGGGGGAGGGCATTGCCACCTGTTCTGATCCTAATAATAGCTGAATTAAGGCTGGAGATGGGCATTGCCACCTGCTCCACTCCTAATATCAGCTGGTTTAAGGTGGAGGGCAGGCATTGCCACCTGCTCTGCTCCTAATACCAGCTGGCTGAAAGGGGGCAGGCATTGCTCTGCTCCTAATATCAGCTGGGTTAAGGTGGAGGTGGGCATTGCCACCTGCTCCACACCTGATACCAGCTGGGTTAAGGCATGGGGAGAGCATTGCCACCTGCTCTGCTCCTGTTCCCAGCCTGAGCTTCCCCCACCATGGCATGTTTTCTGGTGTGATATGGTGAGTTCCCTGGGCTTTCCTCTGCGGCATCGCCCTCTCATGGTGCACCAGGGTATAAAGTGAGTTGTCTGAAACACACTTACTCAATTATATAGTAAGATTTAGTATTTTATTCTGGAAATACTCTCTCTCAATTTATTCAACTGCTTTCGCATTTTGTTTTTTGAAATGCTTCTCAGTTCATTCCAGGGTAGTATTTTGTATCTGGACTACTCAAAGGTCTGTCTTTTATCCAGCCGTGTGATCTCAGCCAGCAGTTGCCCTTTTCAGAAAAATTCAGCAGCCAATCCACTCTTACTCCTTTTATTTAAGAAGTTGCAAAGCTGTTGCGGGGATTCAGTGGTGAGAAGTATTGGTGACCTCCCAAGCACCGGCCGATGCACCTTCTCCATAACAGCTTTTCCCCAATCAAGCTGAAAACTTAGACCACCAGGTTTCCAGAGAACCCCATTCCAGAAACAAAGAAGGCCTCCCTAGGAAAGTTCGATAGGCGGTGAAGTCTTGTAAGCCCCTCCCCCCCCCAATCAGGGGGTCCACTACTGCTGACCACAGCTTCCTTTCGGAAGGGGGCATTCATTTCATTAAACTTCTAGCCTGCCCTCCTGCAAGCAGGGTCAGGGAGAGTAACAACAATTTCAGTACATATTAGAATCACAATAAAAACAACAGCATCAGTTACAATAAAAACACAGTTCCAGAACGACGACTTAGTACAGCCCACCCCTGTAGAGCATGGTGGGGGAGAAGAGAGGAAGCCATGATTTCTGCCCCCACTGTGACTCATATAAGGGGCCAAGATACTATACCGCCCCCACCCCCAACCCCCTGATAAGAGCCTGGCAGGGAGGCTCCCAGGCGGACCCAAGACTGGCCTCAACCATATGCCTGGCGGAACCACTCAGTCTCGCAGGCCCACCGAAAGGATAAAATATCTTGGTGGGCAGAAGACTGTGTCGGCTGTCCGGGTGCAGGCAGCTGTGCACAGGTGCCTCAGGAGTGATGCTGCTCTTTCCCCCCTCCTCCCAGGTCGGTGATACTCCTGGTGGTGCTCTTCCTTATCCCAGGGCTGGTGATGATTGTGGCTTACGGGCTGATCTCCTGGGAACTCTACCGTGGCATGCAGTTTGAGATGGACCTCACTCGTGAAGCCAGAGGTGTGTGTTTGGGAGGAGAGGCCACGGGAAAGGCCTGGCCTGTGCCGAGATGGTGGGAGCCTGGCCCTGGGGTGGCCGCCCAAAGAGAGCTCCCCTGGCTTTTCTCTGTTTGGGGCAAGGACTGGCAGGCAAGCACGCTAACTAATTCGAGTACATCTAAGGGCTGCGGGGGGTGCCTGTGAGTCTGTCGGTGTTTGGGGGGGTCTGTTTCCAGGGGGTGGCTGACCAGAGTTTTTATCTTGCCCAGAATGACCCCGTGGCCCAGAACTGACCCCCCCCCCACAGCTGAAACAGCCAAAGGGCCCTTCGGCAGCCTTGTTCTGACTCCCCGGCGGGTTGGCTTCCAGGACAGGGCTGGAGTCCTACTTGGGCTCTGCAGCTGAAGCAGCCACCCCTTCCCCTTTCCCCTCCTTGCTGTGGTTCTGGCTCAACACCCCAGGCTGTGGGTCACCGTGGCTACCAGGATCCCAGGAGTGCCCGCCACGTTTATTCAGGTTGCTCTGCCGACACGCATAGAATCCACACTGCAGTTGCAGAAAGTGGGGCGGCCAGGACTGGGCCACTGGTTGCCCTTGTGAGCAGCCACTGAGAGAGGCCCCTGGGGCGGCATGCCTCTGCCAGGGGCTTTGGCCTCCTCTAATGAGCTGCCTGTAGCAGTGACAGTGCCTGCTGGAGGGATACCCTCCCTTCCCAGGCCTGCTGGACGCATGGAGATGAGTCGGAGCCTTGGTCAATCTCAGCCGGCGTAGCCTCCTCTGCCGAGCAGCCTCTCTCCAGAGACGTCGGCATCCCGTCTTAGGTGTTCCCTTCCCTGGGGAGGCGGGGGCCTGGGCCAAGGCCTGGACAGTTGTGGCCTTTCACGTCTTCAGCGATTGTCCTGTGTCCCCTCAGCTCAGCAGAACGGTGACCCGCGGGCGCTGGCCCCTTGCGACGAGGGCGACGGCTGCTACATCCAGGTGTCGCGGTCCGCAGGAGGCGCTGTGGAGTTGTCAGTCCTGACCTCTGAAGACCACACCAAGGAAGAGCAGGCCAGGGTCAACCGCTCGGAGGCCAAGCTGCAGGCCAAGAAGCACGTCATCCGCATGCTGGTTGTGGTTGTGCTCCTGTTCTTCGTGTGCTGGCTGCCCATCTACGTGGTCAACACGTGGCGGGCCTTTGCCCCCGACGCCGCCTACCGGGCCCTCTCGGGTGCACCCATCTCCTTCATCCACTTGCTGTCGTACATCTCCACCTGCGTCAACCCCTTCATCTACTGTTTCATGAACAAGCGCTTCCGCAAGGCCTTGGCCGCCACGTGTGCCTGCTGTGTGGTGCCCTGCCGGCCTCGGCCCCGCCCTCCAGATGACGAGGTCACTGCCACGGGCGCCTCTCTCTCCAAGTTCAGCTACACCACCGTCAGCAGCCTCGGGCCCCCCTGACCCACAGCCCAGTTTTTCTGTGCCCCCACCTTCATTGGCAGGGAGCAGGGGAGAGCCTCGCGTCCCACCCTGGGCTTCTGCCTCCCCACCCCCTTTGGGTCTCCTTTGAGGTCCCTGTGCCTGGCTGCCCTCCCACGTCAAACTGGGTTTCTTGGAAGTGGCTGAAGGTGAGCGAGTGCCTCGCGGTTATCGGGCCGCGCAGCTGGAGACGGCCTCCCATGTGCCTGTGCGCAGGGGCCACCGGGCCTCGTCCCTGGCTGCCCTGAGCCGCATCAGTGGGAGTGCTGGAAAGCCGGGCTCCGGGGACCTCCCGCCCAGGAGGGCTGAACCGTGGCTCCCCCTTTTCTGCAGAGAGCAGAGCCCCCTTCCTCGCTCCCGGCCGTGCGCTTCTGGGCTGCCCCTGTTAGCAGCTCTGGCCCCCAGTCTCGGTGTTTGGCTGGCTGTGGTTGGGGAGGGGAGCCCCTGCCTTAGACAGCACGCGCCCACCTGCGCAGGGCTCTCGGAAGGGGATGGGGGGGAACCCCAGCTCCGCACCGCCGAGGGGATGAGGACTGAGCCGCAGGTGCCTTCCGCCCAGCCCTTCGCCATGCCCACAGCGCTGCAGCGGGGAGAGTGTGATGCCAGCTTACCTTGCCAGAGTGTGTCAGTCCTATGTGGGTGTAACCCTTTGTGTCTCCATCATGCTTTTCCGAAGTCACAGCATCGCCACTGTCGCCTCCTAGAAGAGCGAGGCCAGCCCCAGCCAGACCCCCGCGCCACGTGGAAATGCTCTGTGTTCATTCTCGTTGATGATGTTCCCAGGGAACCAGGCAAGTGGGCTTCTTTAGACCAGTGTTTGCCAGCAGGTGACCCCCCGCCCCCCGCCCCCCTGCTTCTCTGTGTGTGGGGAGGGCAGTCTCTCGTGGTCTGTGTCTGTCAAATAAAGTTCTCAGAGCTGAGCTGCTTTGTGCTGTGGGCGGCTGGCCTCTTGCCCACGGGGTCCTCTCCCCTCTGCTCTCACCCCCCCCCAGGCCAGCACATTCAGCTCCTCCGCTTGAAACGCCAACCACTGTTGGGGCCAGAAGGGGGGAGGCCAGAGCAGCCTGGGCAGAATCTCCCCCCAGCCCCAGAGCTCTTCCTCCTCCAGCCTCCGACCTTTGGAGAATGGAAGGGGTCACAGCAGACCATGAAGCCCCCTGGAACAGCCCCCCACTCCCGAGACGTCTGGGCCTGGAGGCCCCCCTGAAGGGGGGTGCCTTGTGAGGTGATGAGGCAGCCAATATCCCCCTCGCACCCTGAGGCAGAAGCAGGTGTGGTTGCCTCATCTGGTTTCCAATGTACTGATAACGTCCCCTGTCTGTGTACACAAGCGCAGTCGCAGCGTCCAGTTCCTGAATAAAGGAGAGGGAATCACGCATGCCAGGGAAGTGCCTGCGGCCAGTGCAGACGGAGACCTGGCTGTGCGGGGCGCAGGGCTGGGGAGAGAAGCAAGCGTCTGTCTCACTCCTAACCATCTGTTAAGTTCCAGGGAAGCTTTTGCGGGGCTGGTCCAAACCCTGCTGGCCGCTGGTCTTCAGAGGGCCAGATGTGCCCCCTCCCCTCCACCTGAACTGCAAAAAAGGAACGGGGGAGGGGCGATCTGTCATAAGTGGCCCCTTGGCCCAGCCCTGCCCTTTCCAAACACACGTGCGTACTGTTGGGTAGGCGCATCAATTAAAAGCTACTCTGACCTGTCGGAGGAGCATCCCCCGAAACCTCTGGGGCTGACCCCTGGGGTGGTTTTCACACTGCAGGAGTCAGGGGAAAGGCGGGGAGCTGTGAAAACTTATTTCTGTACATATGTAAGCATCACTTTAGTGGGTCTGAAAAGGTGGGTTGGGACCCCCAAATGGGTCACCCATCTCAGTCAGGTGGGTCACCAGCCTGGGGGGGGGAGGAAACGGGGGGAGATGAGAAAAGAGGTTATGGGGAGCCCCGTCGCAAACTGAGGCTTGCCTCGGCATCATGCTCCAAAGAGCCTGGAGCGCAGGCTCCAGGAAACAGACTAGAAACGGATTCTGCGTTAAGGGAGGCAAGGCTCCAGGGTTTAATAATAACTGTGCTTATAGACCACTCCTCCGGACAGATTTGTGCCCCGCTCAGAGCAGTGAACAAAGTCAGTATCCTTAATATCCCCACAATACAGCTGGGGCTGAGAGGAGGGGCTGACCCAAGGCCACCTGCTGAGCTCAGGGCAGTGGTGGGAGTCGAACTAGCAGAGTGCTGATTCGCAGCCCAACCATGATGCAGCAGTGACTTTGAAAATGGGTCTTGAAAAGTGCAAGTTTAGGACCAGGTCTCACTTTGAAGAGGTTGGCCACCCCAGAATTTTTGAAGCCAAGAGCCCTTTGCAGAAATTCTGCTGCCTGCAATGAGTTGGGGGGGGGAGAGGGAGGGGGGCTGCATCTGCACAATCTGCCTTAAACAGGCCCACGTTTGCTGCCTGCAATGGGATGCTGTCCTCGGCACAGACGAGCACCTGCACATGGTGTGATGCTTCTCTGTGTGGATATGGCCTCTGCAGAGGAAGGGAGGAGGAGGATGGTGAAAGCCCGAGGGGGGCAAGCCTTTAAAACCCATTTAATTCAAATGCATCTGCTGCAGCCCCTGAGCGTGCATCCCTAGGCCCTGAGCCCTTCGCAGTGCAGGAAAAAAGGCACCCACGGGCGGCCCACCCACTACCCTGTATTGTAAGACGTGATTTTATTGTGATGCCTGTATTTTCTTATTTTTATTGTAACCCGCCCGGAGCCTGCTCACAGGGCGGGCGGTCTATAAATCAAATAAATAATAATAATAATACCCACACTTGTCATATCCTACTAACCAACAGCACCGATGCCCACCTGAGAGGGCACCTGGCACCCTCACCCGCTGTCTGGACAGTCATGATGCAGAAGGGCTCTTGAATTGGAGGACAAAGTGTGGGGGAGGCAGTGTGGTGTTGCGGTTATGCTGAGAAAACCAAGCGCCAGTCCCCTCAGCCATGAACCGTACTGGGTGAAACTTGAGCCAGTTACATTCTCTCAACCTAGCCTACCTCACAAGGCTGTTGTGGGTAAAATGGAGGAGGGAGGATCACCTGCGTCTCCCTGAGTCCACTGGAGAAAGGAAGGGTCAACTAGGAAAGAGGACAAAGAGCAGGACAAGGCGGGGCTCAGAATTATCCCTGAAGTGGGGAGGGCTGGAGAGGAGGGGGCTCCCGGCCCAGGGTCAGTGGCCAGCTGTTCTGGGTCCTTCGCGCCCCCCCCCCACGCACACATGGCTAAAGTGCTGTTGTGGGACGGGAGAAGGCACAGAGCTGAGGAGAGGGAGCTGGAGAGGACAGCCACAGAGCCGCGCCAGGGAGGTGCCCTCGGGTAGGAGCACAAGGCCAGGCGAGGGGGCTTCTGGGAGCAGCCCAAGGGGCTCGGGATGAAGCACAACGGCTTCGTCCTCCCTTTCGTCCCTGTGAGGTGGCTTAGGCTGAGGGAGGAGGACCAGCCTTCGCTTCATCCACCATCCCAGGAGCTCCAAACCAGGCTTCCAGCAGCCACTGAGGCATTTGCTCCCCTGCCATCTGGGCACCTTTAGGGAATGGGCAAGCTGTGCTCTGGCATTGCCAGGGGAAGAGCAGGAGATCCCAGGCCTCCATTCCCTTGGCAGAGGGAGGGAAGCCCCCAGCCCTTGGGTGAGGCAAAGGGAAGATGCTTCCGGAACCTTTCCTCCTGGGAACAGGAGGAGACATCTGGGTTGCCTGTGTACGGTGCAAGGGAGGGGGGGTTGGGAGAGGGGGGAGCCCTCAGTGGGGCATAAGACCAGAGAGCCTACCCTCTGCTGCTGCCATTTCCTCCAAGGGAATCTCTCTCTAGTCTGGAGATCAGTCCTAATTCCAGGAGTCCCCCCCCCAAGCTCTGCAGCCCTACCTGTTGCTAGGAAATGGCAGCAGGGTTTCATTCAGCCAAGCTGTGACAGAGCTTTGGGGGGGGGGAGTTTGTGGGGCTGGGTTTGCTTTCTGCCGCATCTGAAATCTTGGGCTTGCTGCCAGACAAACAGATCCATGTTTGTCTTTGCAAGTTCAGCGGAAAAGCGTCTGCTGGCACCTGAAGACGGGCACCTTGCTGGGAGTTCCCCTGCGTTGGCAGGGCTGGGAGGGGAGGCTTGGAAGCCCTCAGCGTTCTGAGGCAGGCTTTGCCAAGAATATATTCGCTGAAGTATCTTTGTTTCTCTGCATTCAATTGCTTTCAAAGACTCTTGACTCTCCCTTCTGCACGCACTCTCCGAATGAGCGGAGGCAAGCAGCTCTCCACATCTGAAGAAGGGGTCTGAAGAAGGGAGCCCTGACGCTCACAAGATTAGTGCCTGAAAATCTTCTTGGTTTCTAAGGTGCCACTGGACTTAAAGCCTGCTATTCTACTGCTGACCTACATGGCTACCCACCTAAACCTCCCAGGTCTAAACTGCACCCTGGTGGTCAACGGCATTTCATCAGATTGGAGGGAGGTGTCCAGTGGGGTGCCGCAGGGCTCGGTTTTGGGCCCGGTACTTTTCAATATTTTTATCAATAATCTAGATGGAGTGGAGGGGCTGCTCATTAAATTTGCTGATGATACCAAATTGGGAGGAGTGGCAAACACCCAAGAAGATAGAGTTAAAATTCAACAAGACCTGAATACTCTGGAGAAGTGGGCAGCTGTGAATAGGATGCAATTCAACAAAGACAAGTGCACAGTATTCCATCTGGGCCACAAAAATGGGAAGCACAAATACTGGATGGGGGATACACTTCTGGGCAGTAGTCTATGTGAAAGGGATCTTGGGGTAAGAGTGGACTGTAAACTGAATATGAGCAGTCAGTGTGATGCGGTGGCAAAAAAGGCTAATTCAATCCTGGGTTGTATCAAAGGGGCCATAGCGTCGAAATCGCAGGAGGTCATAGCCCCTCTCTATACTGGCTTGGTCAGGCCACACCTGGAGTATTGTGTGCAGTTCTGGAGGCCTCACTTCAAAAAGGATGTGGACAAAATCGAGAGGGTGCAGAGGAGAGCGACGAGAATGATCAGGGGTCTGGAGACTGAGCCCTACGAGGAAAGTCTGAGGGCCTTGGGAATGTTTAGTTTGGAGAAGAGGAGGTTGAGGGGGGACATGATTGCTCTCTTTAAGTATTTGAAAGGCTGTAATTTGGAGGGGGACAGGAAGCTGTTCCAGTTGGCAGCAGAGGGTAGGACATGAAGCAACGGGCTTAAATTACAGGCAGAAAGGTACCGGCTGGATATTAGGAAAAACTTTTTCGCTGTCAGAGTAGTTCAAAGGTGAAACCAGCTGCCTAGGGAGGTGATGAGCTCCCCTTCACTGGCAGTTTTCAAGAAGAGGCTGGATGAATATTGGTCAGGGATGCTTTAGGCTGATCCTGCATTGGGCAGGGGGTTGGACTAGAAGGTCTGTATGGCCCCTTCCAACTCTGTGATTCTGTGTCTCTGTTTTCCCATCTGTGGACTGAAAAGGCAAATGGGCCACTCTACAGGACTCTCTCAGGCAGGGCTTTTTTTCTGGGAAAAGAGGTGGTGGAACTCAGTGGTGGAACTCAGGCCCGCACAATGATGTCACTTATAGTCAGCTGGAACGGGGGTGGTGGTTAAAGTTTAAATCGCCCTCGGCGAAAATGGTCATGTGGTGGGTGGCCCCGCCCCCTGATCTCCAGACAGGGGGGAGTGTAGATCGCCCTCCACACCGCTCAAGCAGCGAGGAGGGTGATCTAAACTCTCCTCTGGCTGGAGATCAGGGGCCGGGCCACCGGCCATGTGACCATTTTCAAGAGATGCCAGGACTCTGTTCCACTGGGTTCCAGCTGAAAAAAAGCCCTGCTCTCGGGGATGAATGACACGGTTGCCACAGACCTGAAGATCAGGCGGAGGGAAGCTTTGCTGAGCTTGAGGCCCTTCAGGCGGAACTGGCAACCATGGAGCAAAACACTGCTTCGCTTGATGCGCAGACACCAGCCTCTGGGGTGGTTCTGTGGAGTATTTGTGCCTCTTAAGTGGCAACTTCTTTCTGAAACAGAGCAGGCCTTTGTGGCTCTGCCCCTCCCCTGATGGCTCCTCCAGCCAGCCTGTGCTGACGCCCAGGCCCTTGCAACTAGGGGTGTGTTTGGCGACTGCTCCTGCATGTGCTAGTATCTGCTGGGGCCTGCAGAACTGGAACAGTGGATGAGGTGGGATACAATACAATGTCAAATGATATTTTTTATGATTTCAAAACAGCCTCAACAACAACAAAATAAAGTAACAATCATTACAATATTGCTATTACAAAAGTTAAAGCTTGTTGATGTAACAATTATTTCTTATTATTATTATTACTTGATTAACAGTCTTAATAATTTAAGACTGCGGCAGCACAGTAATTAAGTGGTTGGGTTGCAAATCAGCACCCTGCTGGTTCGACTTCCGCTCCTGCCTTGAGCTCATCAGGCGGCCTTCGGGAAGCCCCTCCTCTCAGCCCAGTTCCTCAGCTGTATTGTGGGGATGACAATAACACTGACTTTGTTCACCGCTCTGAGTGTGGCACTCATCTGTCCAGAAAGATGGTACATAAGCACACCATTGTTGTTGTTGTTGTTGTTGTTATTGTGGTTAGTTAGTATTTACTCATTTCCGTTATCCTATTGAATGTAAAAGTGAGCCACAATTGTACTAGTCTAAATTTTGGAGGAAAAAGGATTTCCAGCTGTTAGAAAAATACACTTTCTTAGTATGACCGTCCCTTAACCGAACAAGTTCTGACCATTTTGAGGTTGGCGTTGGTGACATGCCACACTTTCTGCATCCAAAATCTGATTGTGAGATGTTTGCTAGTTTTCCAATTTTTCGCTAGTAGCAATTTTGCAGCTGTAAATACATCTTGACTTCTTGACCTGCATACAGTTTCAATCAGTGGTGAGCCGGTTGCCCTGGGGGACCAAACAGGCACAGAGGCTGAGGCCCAACCCTGCTCTTGCCTCCCAGCACCAGTGGCTCCAGCAGCCGTGGTAGTCCACAAGCAGAGAAGCTTCAAGGAGAGATTACAACAGGAGATTGAAACGGAGTCCATTCACAAATCCAGAGCAAAGGACCCTCCAAGGCTGAATGGGGACACAGGATGCTTATCCCACTACAGATGCTGATTTCCTCCCCTGCCCTAATCAAGCCAATTACATTTCACATTGTACCTCTACTTCCTGTCTCGCTTCTTTGCACCACCCCTTCCGCCTCCCGGCTTTCTTATAGGAAAGGTGCTCCAACCCCTCGATCATCCCAGCTGCCCTCTGGCGTACATTTCCTGCTCTGCGCTCTCCTTTTCGAAATACAGCGGCCAGAACTGCCCAGCAGCCTGAATAAGTCCAATCCACAGCTTTATACAAGGGCATTACAATATTGGCCGTTTCATTTTCAAGCCCTTTCACCATCATTCGTCGCATGGAGTTTGCCTTTTCTCCACCGTCACACACTGGGTTACATTTCCATTGAGCCTTTCCACTTGAGTCCAAGATGTCTTTCAGTCGCAGTTTGGGCCAGTTCAGACTCCTCTAACATAGATTTAAAATTAGGAATTCTTTTGTTCCCGTAGGCATTACCTGACACTTTCCCACACTGAACTTTATGCCACGTTGTTGTTCTTCCTGAAGCTCCTCATCAGCCATCCGCCTTGGTCTTTCACCAGTGCTCTATCATCCATAAACGCGGCCCCTCCATTGCTCGCCCCCAGTTCCAGATCATTTACGAACAAATTAAAGGGCACCGGCCCTGATGCCGATCCTTGTGGGACCCGCTGCTCATTTCCCTGCATGGCAAGAACTCCCAAAGTTGCATGAGCCCCCTGCAGAAGCCAGCAAAGTCACAAGAAGCAGAGGAGAAACGGGAAATCGCCGGGCACCTGAAAGAGAAGCTGAATGCGCTGGGCTGCATTCAGCGGAAGGCCGTATGTAGGGCCAGAGAGCAAAGTCTGGGACTTGCCCGTGTCATCCCCCCCAGGCCCCAGAGAGCGGAAGGTGGAGAGAGCAGCCCGACTCCCTTCCAGTAGCAGGTCTACAGGAAGGCGGTGGGAGCTGGCAAGGCCACGGGGAGTGGGAGGGGGCCATCTTGGGCCCCTTTCTGGCTGCTCACTGAATTTGTTTTGGGGAGAGAACCCCATTGAAACGGAAGCACTGAGCAATTGTGAGCCTCCGAGAGGCGAGGCCCGGGGCCTGACACCACCTTGAGCTTTGCCCCCAGATGCGACTCCAAGGAAGGGAAAGGCGCTTGGCCCGCACTCAGAGGTAGGCGTCTGTGTTTCACCACCTCACATGGTGCAGTGCTCAGTTCTGGCATTGACAAGTTCAGCGGCTGCCGCCTCACGAAGAAAGTTTGGTCCACTTTCCTGGCCAGCAGAATCGCCATCTGTGCGTTTGTAGTTCTTCCCCAGCACTGAGCAACCCATCAAGGGGCACAGTATAGGGCATGGCTGGCATGGAGGTGGGCCACAGGTGAGCAGGAGGTACGGCTCCGCCAGCCGCTTGGGACTCTTGGTGGGTGTGGCTGGAGGGGAGGATAATTAAATAAACGGTGTCAGTTGGGCATTTTGTTTCACCGAAGTCTGTGAAGTGCCCCCCGCCCCCCAGAGAGGAGCTATGGCAGAACAAATTGTTTTGTGTTTAACCAGCAATCGGAGACAGGGAGCTATGCCAGATGCTTGAGGTGGAGAGGCAGAGCCAGCTGGGGTGCCAGCTGTGCCACCATTCTGCTGCCAGCTCACGGCAATCCCTCGGCACCTCTACCCAATTTTCTTTCACGGCACTGCCTCACTGGCAGTTGGGTGGGAGCCCTTTTCCAGGTGCTCCGCAGCCCCCTGCCGGCCCTCTGGTGCCTCTTGGCTGAACGGCGGCGCTTGTGCCTGTGGGCAGGGGGCCTGCAGGCGATTGGCCAAAGCCTGCGCAGAGCAGCAGCAGCCAGTGAGGGGCCTGGGGAGGGGGGGCTGATGTGGCAGCGACAAAGAGACTGGCCTGCCGCCTCTTGGCCTGTTCCACCCCTTGGCTGCTCAGTCGTATCCTGCATCCAATGAGGGATGCCATCTGGCCAGGAGACAAATGCTCTGTTCCTTTAACAGAGGCTTAACGTATGGAAATTGACAGCTGGAGCTTTTTCCTGGTGTTACCTGGTGACTAACATAGAATCACCGAATCCCAGAGCTGGAAGGGGCCATACAGACCTTCTAGTCCAACCCCCTGCCCAGCGCAGGATGAGCCTAAAGCATCTCTGACAAATATTCGTCCAGCCTCCTGAAAACTGCCAGTGAAGGGGAACTCACCGCCTCCCTAGGCAGCTGATTCCACCTTTGAATTACTCTGACCGCGAACAAGTTTTTCCTAATATCCAGCCAGTAGCTTTCTGCATGCAATTTAAGCTCGTTGCTTCGGGTCCTACCCTCTGCTGCCAACTGGAACAGCTCCTTTCCCCCCTCCAAATTACAGCCTTTCAAATATTTAAAGAGAGCAATCATGTCCCCCCTCAATCTCCTCCCCCCTCAACATCCCCATTTAGCTTCTGCCCTATTGGAAATAGTTATTTATAATGCTTTAGTTTAGTTCCACATGTGGTGAAACCCACCTGCTCCAGGGTTCCAGGGCAGCATGCCCAGCCCCCCCCCCCCCGCTCAAATGCACAGTAGCCTCTGCCATCAGGCATCAGAAACCAGGCCCCAGGGTTAAGTGTATGGCACTCGGGAGGCAGCCAGCTGAATCCCACGTAAAAGTTACCAAGGGTCACATGAGCCAAACCGGCTGATGCATTGGGTTCAGACTGAAGCTCTTGAACCAAAGAGACGCCATACAAAAATAAGGCATGAATGACTTATCTTACTATATAATTGAGTAAGCCTGTTTCAGACAACTCACTTTATACCCTGGTTCACCACCAGAGGGCGATGCCGCAGAGGAAAGCCCAGGTAACTCACCATATCACTCCAGAAAACATGCCATGGTGGGAAGCCCAGGCCGGGAAACGGAGTAGAGCAGGTGGCAATGCCCTCCCCACACCTTAACCCAGCTGATATTAGGTGTGGAGCAGGTGGCAATGCCCACCCCCCACCATAACCCAGCTGATATTAGGAGTGGAACAGGTGGCAACGCCCACCATCACCATAACCCGGCTGATATTAGTAGCAGAGCAGGTGGTAATGCCCACCCACTTCAGCCAGATGGTATTAGGAGTGGAGCAGATGGCAATACCTATCTCCTGCATTAACACAGCCAGTAATAGGAGCAGAGCAGGTGGCAATGCCCATTCCCATCTTAACCCAGCTGGTATTAGGAGTGAAGCAGGTGGCAATGCCCCTCTCTCAACCCGCTGGTATTAGGAGCAGAACAGGTGGCAATTCCCACTCCCTGCCTTCACCCAGCTGGTATTAGGAGCAGAGCAGATGGCAGTGCCCATGCCCCTTCACCCAGCTGGGATCAGGAGTGGAGCAGGTGCCAACGCCTGCCCAGCACCTTCACCTGGGTGGGATCAGGCACAGAACAGGAGGCAATTCCCTTCTGCCCTTCACCCAGCCTGGATAAGAAGAGGAGCAGGTGGCAATGCCCGCCCCCTTCAACCTACTGGAATACGGCACTGAGGCGGCAATGCCCACCCCATCTTCACCCTTTTGGAATCAGGTGCCAAGCATGCAGCAATCTCCGTCCCTCCTTCAACCTGCCAGAATCAGGAGCAGAGAAGGTGGCAATGCCCGCACCCCCTTCACCCAGTTGGGATCAGAAGCGGAGCACGTAGCAAAGCCCACCACCCGCCTTTGCCTGTCAGGAGCAGGAGAGGAGCAGGAGGTAATGCCCACTCCTTCCTTCACCCAGCAGGGAACAGGTGGCAGTGCCCACCCCACTTCACCCAGATGGGATCAGGCTTGGAGCAGGCTAGCAATGCTTATTCTCCTTCACCTAGCTGTAATCAGGCACAGAGCTTAAGGCAATGCCCACTTTCCTTTCACCCGGCTGGGATCAGAAGTGGAGCAGGTGGCAATGCCTGTCCCCCTTTACTTTACCTGTATCAGGCATGCAGCAGGCAGCAAAGCCCACCACCCCTTCACGTTGCTGAGATCAGGTGCGGAGCAGGCAGCAATGCCCACCCCCCTCCTTCACTGGCCAGGATCAGTGACAGAGGAGGAGGGAATGCTTGCCTGCCCGCTCTCCCCTTTCTAGAGCCTGTTGTATTTTTTCCCACAACGGGCTTTGTTTCTAGTTAATAATAATAACATTCAATTTATATACCGCCCTTCAGGATGACTTAACACCCACTCAGAGCAGTTTACAAAGTATGTCATTATTATCCCCACAACAACAAACACCCTGTGAGGTGGGCGGGGCTGAGAGAGCTCTGAGAGAGCTGTGATTAACCCAAGGTCACCCAGCTGGCTTCAAGAGGAGGAGTGAAGTGATTCAATTACTGAACTAGAGAGTGTGCACAAAAGGAAAGATAGGGAGAAGATGAAGAAGTTTGGAGATTTAGCAGGATTTTATATTAATAGAGACAAATCGAAACTGTTATGTAAGAATATGACAAAACAGCAGCAACAAGAGTTAATCGAAATAATGAAATGTGAAGTGGTCCATAAGATAAAATATTTAGGTGTAGAGCTAACAGCAAAGAATATAGACCTATACAAAAATAACTATGAAAAGCTATGGCAACAATTGGACAAAGATATGCAAAGTTGGAATAAGATGAGGTTGTTGTGGTTTGGTCGTATTTCAGTAATTAAGATGAACGTGCTGCCTCGAATAATGTTTCTTATGCAAACAATACCAATAGTGAGAGATAATAAGCAATTTGAAAAATGGCAAAGAAAAATTTTGAATTTTATATGGGCAGGGAAAAAAACTAGAGTTAAGATGAAAGTATTATATGATGCTAGAGAAAGAGGTGGACTACAATTACCAAATCTGAAGCTATATCATGAGGCAATATGTTTGGTTTGGTTGAAAGAATGGATGATATTGAAAAATCATAAACTTTTAGCTCTGAAAGGAGATAATAAAATTTTTGGTTGGCATGCATACTTATGGTATGGAAAAATCAAAGCAGACCCTATGTTTTTACACCATTTTATAAGATGGAGTTTGTTTACAATGTGGACTAAATACAAGAAATTCTTGGAAGAGAAGGTTCCAATGTGGATTACTCCGGCGGAAGCGATAAATCCTATTACGAGACATAGGGGGGAAGATTGGCTGACGTATAAAGAGATTCTTAAAGTAGAGCAGAATAAGTATGACATTAAATTGGAAGAAGAGCTGGACTTTCAATATGATTGGTTTCGATATAGACAAATAAAAGATTTATATGATATGTACATAAGAACAGCAGGGTCTCGAGCAGAGAATTCAGAGTTAGAGGAGAAATTGCTGCAGGAGGGGAAGAAACAAATATCTAAAGCATAGAAGGTTTTATTGAAATGGTTTACGGAAGAGGAAGTAGTTAAAGTTCAAATGGTGAAATGGGCAATACATTGTAATAAAGATATACCAATGTCAGCTTGGGAAGGTTTATGGAAAAATACTATTAAAATTTCAGCGTGTACCAGCGTAAGAGAAAATGTATATAAAATGATTTTTAGATGGTATTTAACACCGAAGAAACTAGCTAATGGTAACAGTTCAATGTCAGACAAATGTTGGAAATGTAAAAATCATGAAGGTTCATTTTATCATATGTGGTGGACGTGTGAAAAAGCTAAGCAGTTCTGGAGTAATATAGTAAATGTTATGTCAGATATTTTACAGAAAAATGTTGTTAAAAGCCCAGAACTATTGTTATTATGTATGAACCTAGAGGAGTTTGACAAAATGGATAGAACAATGGTTTTTTATATGATTACTGCAGCTAGGATGTTGTATGCACAGATGTGGAAAATACAAGAGATACCATCGGTGGAACAATGGATTTTAAAGATATTCAGTATGGCGGAAATGGACAGGCTTACAAGAAGATTAGAAGAACAAGAAACAGAAGAATACACGAGAAGCTGGGACAAATTTAAGAAATATGTAGGAAAAAAATGAGATTTGAAGGGCAATGTGTGGTCTTTGGATAGATATTAATGGGGAGGTTAGAGCTCTACCATATTTTTAATAGAATGAATACACTGAAATAACGTATAAAGATGAAATGTTGGATGTTATTTACAGGTACTGGAATTATATAGTTTAGCATGTAAGTAGATACGTTATCTTAGATAAGGATAGGTGATAGGTGATCTATTTGAATAATTGTTTTTAAGGGATAGGTAGGATTAAAATGGGGAACGGAAAACTGTTGGAAGTCACTCAAAGGGGGGAGGGAAAGGGTGGGACGGGATATATAAAGCAAAGAGTTAATGTTTATTAAAGTGTTAAATGTATATGTTGAACCATCCAATATAAAAATTTTCAAACACAAAAGGAAAGATAGAACAAGAGTGCTGAGTAGCTGGATGCTAACGCCCTTGCCAGAGCGGCTGTTCAGCGATGCTAAGTCCTGCTTCAAAGATTCCAGCATCGCAGCCTGGTGGTAGATTCAAAAAGCCGCCACCCAGGAGTCCCGTCCAGGCTTCAGCCCCGGAGAGCAAAGCAAGCAAGGGCCGACACGCCCTCCGAATGCCCGTCCCAGAGTGAAGGTGCAGCTGGCTGAAGCAGCCTTTATTCCCAAAAGCCCAAGAGGGGGGGACCGATCCGGAGATGGGGCCGTGAGGCAAGGGCCTGAGTCTCTGCAGCTGGCCCAAGGAGAGCGAAGGGAGGGTCCAAGATAAGCTTCGGGAGATGGAATGTAACTGGGCCAGGCGAACGTGGTGCCTGGACTCCCCTCCCGGAGCAGTTTCCAGGGAGCCAGCCTTGACCTTGGTGCCGGGGCTCCCTTTCCTTAGCCCCTGGACAGATAAAGCCCTCGCAATGCACGTAGCAGTGACTGGTCTTTCTCCCACAGGCACGGCCCAACAGTTCAGCCCAGCAAGCTGTGCAGCTCCGCTCAAGCAGGCCGAAAGCTGGGCATCAGTTTGGCCCAGAGCAGGCCTGTTCACGACACAGCCGAGCTACTTTGTCAAGGGAAGCAGGAACCCAACGGAGGGAAGTCAATCTCCACGCAACGGAATTGAGAACAAGATAGAGCTCACGTTTTATCCAGGCAGGTTCCATTCACAGCATTGCCTTGTAGGAGACAGAAGACAGAATCCGAATCTAAAGGGAGCTCCCCCTAGTGGGCACAGCCAGCTAGTCCGGCACCACACTTGCATGCGGGTATGTGGATTAGGCCTCCATGGCAAGAGTTCTGGAAAGGTGCATCTCCTCCTTGGAGGAGTATGAGGAAAGGGAGAATCTCTCACAATAGAGGCAGGAAGAGGAGGAGGAGTCGGGGGGGGGCGCATCCCCACCTTGGACAAGGGCAGCTATCTTGCTAGTCAGGAAAGTATCGCAAACACAGCGAGGTGAAGCACCCCCACCCCCACCCTCGCATGTCCAGGCATGCTGAGTCGCCTATGACAGCACATGCAAGGGGCTGGACAGTTTCCCTCAGGCACATCCGTGGCAGCCCTGGATCTGAGGGAAGACCTGGTGGAGCACGGGAGCTGCTCCGGTCATGTGTGTTTTTCTCTCCAGTTCTTGTGTGTGGCGTTCGGAGGAGGTCCAAGTCAGAGGAGAGCCTGGATTCTGGCGCCCTGCTTTCGTGGATGGCGGAAGCAGCACTCAAACTCAGCCTCTTCCCCGTGCCTGTTTTGGCACCACTGGGAGGCTCCTGCTGCTGGGTGAAACCCGGGTGCCTAGACCCTAAATGTGAAGGGCCTGGGAGGCAGCAGAAAGGGACTAAAAGGGAGTCACCTTCTTGGTTGAAGAAGGAGAGGCTCCTGCTGCTGGGTGAAACCCGGGTGCCTAGGCCCTAAGTGTGGAGGGCCTGGGAGGCAGCAGAAAGGGAATAAAGAGAATCACCCTTCTTGGTTGAAGAAGGAGAGGCTCCTGCTGCTGGGTGAAACCCGGGTGCCTGGGCCCTAAGTGTGGAGGGCCTGGGAGGCAGCAGAAAGGGAATAAAAGGGAGTCACCAATGTTCCCTCTAAGCTTTGCAGTGTTGTGAGCTAAAAATCTACTTTGTGAGCCGAAACAAATAAAAGCCATTTGGTGAAACGGCCACAAAAATCAGAGTATATTTCTGTATAAAAATGGATATGTTCGTGCTGATTACAAAGGGGTAGTTGTATTAGTCTGTTGCTGCAAAATAAAGCAGACACGCAATGGCACCTTAAAGACTAGCATGTTTATTTCAAGATGAGCTTTTGTGAGTCAGTGCTTACTTCTTCAGCCTCCTTCTGCACCAAGGCCAAGTTAAATGACGCCTTCACCATGGTGGTGGCTGAGGTGCTACCTCCTCTCCACCGCTCTCTGGGGCTGAGGGGATCCTAGCGATTTCAGGTTGCACAGGTCAGGCCAGACCAGATCACTCAGATCTGCTCTGTTCCCCAGCTAGAGAGCCAGCAGTGGCTGGAGGCGCTCTCTGGCACCACCCTGGGGGCCAAGCCAGCCACAGCCAGGAAGGGAGGAGAGAAGTGGGATGAGGCTCCATCCCTGCTCCATCCCTATAGGGCCCACCTGCAGATGCTGGCTGAGTGGGAGGGCGGGGCCGCCTGAGGGTTAGTATCTGTGAGCTACATCTGAGAAGCTGTGAGCAGAGGAGTCAGAATCTGTGAGCAATTGCTCACGTGCTCACATTAGCGGGAACGCTGGGAGTCACCCTTCTTGGTTGAGGAAGGAGAGGCTCCTGCTGCTGGGTGAAACCCGGTTGCCTGGGCCCTAAATGTGGAGGGCCTGGGAGGCAGCAGAAAGGAAATAAAAGGTGAACCTTCCCTGAGACCCCCACCCCTTAAGGCAGAGTAGGGAACAGTGTGGAAGGGAAAGCAGACGGTGGTTCTCTTCGGTTTGATTTTCTGCCCTATGAGTTCTGAACAGGGGGGTCTACCCCTGTGTGTTGTGCCTTTGCCTGCTTTGTATATAGTGCTCTGTATATAGTTAATAAATTATACTTTTTTGGACTATAAAGGACCTTGTGGTGCTCTGACTACGTAAGCTCCCCCACTTGGCACGCTACAGGAAGGGAGGGAGCCCGGGAGAACTGATCAGGCCAGACCTTGGTGGGTTGCCAATTCTCCAGGGCCCACCCAAAGATTGGGGAATTCACTTCCCAGTAGGGAAATTCAGCCAGAGGGGTCTCACTGCCCCTCAGTCAGGCAGTGTACAAATCAGTGAGTGGTGGCAGCGAGGAAGAGGGTGAGCCACGCCCACCAGGGACGGTGGGAGGCAGATAGCAGGGCTAGCAGGCCATTGACGTCGGCTCAGTTGCCCGGACTGAGAGCCAGCGCCCCTTCCGCCACACCCCCTCCCCAGCTTGCTCACCTTTCCCTGCTCAGCTGAAATCCCAGATGTGGGCAACAGGTCTCCCAAAGTGGCCCCGGCCATGTGTTGTTATTATTTATTTTTTATTAACATTTATACTCAGCCTTTCTGTTATCATAGGACTACCAAGTATGGTTGCCAAGTCCTCCAGCCTTATAACTGGGGGGCTGGGGGTGGGGGCGCTCCTGGAGTTCTTATCTTAAGCAAAATAGCCCCACGCGGGAGCCTTCACTTCCTTTGTTGCCCCAGTAATGACGTCGTTCCGGACGCGGCAAGGAAGTCTCTCGAGCTCCTGGGCCCATCCCCCATGCCTTTCCCTCCCGCCAGCCAGGACTGGCAGCCCTACCACCAAGGTGGCTAACAAATTTAAAACATACAAACTAAAATATCACCTGCAGCCCTCTCCAGTCAGCCTGCTGGCGGCAGCATTCTGCAGCAATTGATGTTTCCGAACACTTTCCAAGGGCAGCCCCAAGTAGAGCGTGTTGCAGTAATCTAATCGAGATGTGTCAGAAATAAGTTCTGCTGAGGCTGGCTGACTTGCCAGCGTTGCTCAGTCTCTGGTTGTCAGCCTGCCACACAGGCAACAAGGAAGGGACTGCAGGGCACTTTGAAAATGAAACAAATTTGGTTACAAATTTCTGTCCTACCAACACAAGCAGGCTTCACTCCCACCAAAAGGGCTGGCCAGGCCGAGTTCTTTGACGTTGATCAATCTGGAGAGGGGCTTCGAGGGAGGGTCTCTGCTGTTGCTTCAGGCCCCTCTAGTCTGACCTCATTTCTCTTTTCTCTCCCTCCTCTATCTTCCTCTCCAGGACCTTTAGCCACGTAGGGTCACACCAGTATCTCAGGTCTTTTGCCATAGATGGACATAGTTACATGTAATTATTTCTTGCTTGTGCGTTATATTAATTGTGGGATTTTCTGTCCTGGTGTCTTAAACGGAGCGCTGAAACAAATAGCCAGCCTGTGCCACTTGCTGCGAGATGTAAAGATATATTTTCAACTTCTCCACAGAGGCAGGCAATGGCAAACCACCTCTGAACGCCTCTTACCTTGAAAACCCCTTGCTGTGATTGCCATATTGTGGCTGCCTCCTGACCGCTCACGTGTGGAGCTGCTCTTGGTGTGCTCTTGGTTGGACAACAAGACATATGGACTGCAGCTTTGCCCAAGCTGTCGTTCCCGGCTGCCCAGGACAGAATGTACAGGTTTGGAAGACACACACACACACACCCCATACAGAGGTGCCCTGGAGTCCTGCATGGGGCCCTCCGCTGAGCCCGGGCCCCATCCTCTCAGTCTAAAGTCTGGCCCTGGGGTTGCTGCAGCCCTGGCCCAAGGTTTTCCCTAGATGATCTCGGCATATTCCATTCTTTAATATTTCACTTGATTCTTGGCATAGCAGCCTCAGTGACTTTAGGAGGCTTATACACTCTCATCAGAAACAAAGGCACACGCGGACTCCTGCCCCTGCCCTGCCCCTGCCCTGCCCAGGGGCGCTTCCCCTCTCCCACTCCAGGCACAGACGGGAGAAGCCATCCCTCTCCTTGGCCAACGTCCCCAGAGCTGGGATGGCCCCGTGGGCCTGTTCCTGCCCTGCCTGGAGCATGGCTGGCATTTAGCGACTCGATGCATGAGCCACAGAAGCCTCCTAAGAAGTGAGCAGGGCAGGATAAAGGTCCAGACTGAGCCCCCACCCCCACCCCCCAAGCCAATGCATCTTCAAAGGGCTGGAAGGAGGCTTCCAAAGTACACCGAAAAAGCTTCTTCCGTAGCGTGTTTGTGATGCACCGGACGCACCCCCCATGAACGTCTGCCCTTCTGAGTGCCCCGCTGAACACCTGAGCCCAGCAGCCTCCCCCCCCCCCTGCTGTCCCTGGCCTCGGAGGAGTCACTGTGTGGAGGCATCTTTCCTCCCCCTTGGAGGCATGGAAGGGGGGAACGGCCTTCATCCCCCGCCTTGTTCCCAAGGATGTCCGTTGGCAGTCCCCAGTTGCCATAGCACCTGGGTGGTCTCCATGGCGTCCTCATGCCTGGCCTTGGAGTCTGAATGAGCAGCTCCGTCCTGGCTGGAGCAGAGAAGAGGAGCCTGTTCCCATCCCCTGGTGGGAGCTGCCTTCCCCACTGCTCCCTGCACAGCCACAGGGCCTGGGTGGAAACCAGCCTGCCAGCTGCGGCTTCCCAGGAGAGGCATTCCAAGGGGCCCGGGGGGGGGCGTTCTTGGGCTCAGATCCAGAAGCACCTCCTGTAGGCAGGCGGGTGCTTTCTCACTGCACCCCCATCCCTGGTTCTTCCAAGTTGCCTTGACCTCCCAGGTAATTCCCATGAATTAACTTTTCATTGCAATGGAGAATACCGAAGACGAGCTGTTTGGATCACCCGCACACAGAGGTGCCCTCAACAGACCGTCCCTTCCATATGGCTTATGGGACTGCCAGCAGCTAGCCAAGGGCTGGCTGGAGGGCAGGAGGGGTCCATGAAGCCTTGGGGCCCAAGGCTGGGGTCACAGGTCAGGGCCAAGAGCCCCTGCCCTGCCTGGGGGCAGATCCAGACGCTGGAGAGGGGGCTGTCGGGACAGCCGCCCTCCCTTCCATTTTCCAAGAGCAGTCCTTGGAAAGCCACCGAGAGGAACGGTCTGTGGGCTCTTCCTGGAGGAATGGCCACATTCCCCAGATGTGGTTCCCGGGCCACAGCAACGAAGGCAACAGGGGCACAAAGGGAGCCTCCATATCAGAGGCATGGAAAGGCCTCTCTCCCCTGTTGGCTGCCCCCCCCCGCGGAGCGATTTTCTGACCATGGACAGCCTGTTCCCACAGAGCTCCTCTTGCATCCTTCTGTTTCGACACCTTTCGCCATCAGCATCCAAGCCAAGCGGCCTCCACCACAGTGGCAGCACAGCAAGGAAGGGCTGCGTGGCTCTGCGTGGCTGGGGGCGGGCAGGGCTGCGCCTGCCGAGGATTCGCCCGGTGAGTTCTGCTGGTCCAGTCCAGCTCTGTGCCCAGCTGAGCCGCCACAGCATTCTCAAAAAAACGTGGACTGAGGAAGTAAAAAAATTAAGAGAGTCAGTTTGGTGTGGTGGTTAAGAGCAGTGGGACTCTAATCTGGAGAGCCGGGTTTAATTCCCCACTCCTGCACTTGAGGCCAGCCGGGTGACCTTGGATCAATCACAGCTCTCTCAGAGCTCTCTCAGCCCCACCCACCTCACAGGGATTGTTGTGGGGGATAACAACAACACAAGTTGTAAGCTACTCTCCAAGCCCCTTGTCCCGAAGGGCGGTATATAAATTGGATGTTGTTGTTGTTGTTGTTAACATCAGGAGAGTGTGTCTCCCCCCCACACACACACACAGAGACCATGCTTTTAGCTGTGGGCTCTGCAAACCTTGGGGGATCCCTCTGGGAGCTGCCCCCAGAGTGGAATGGGGTTGCTGGTATCTGACATGGCCAAGGCGAAGGCGGGCAGGCAAGGAGAGGGCTTGTAAGCATGCCCCGGAGCATGACGGAAGCAGCCCCAGCCCAGCTGTGCGGGCCGCAGCAAGAGGGTCTGCTTGGGCATGCCTCCATCTGCCTAGGAGTGTCAGGGAGGCAGGTCAGGCCTCTTGCTCTGCCGGGCTAGCTGCAGTGCTGGCTCAGCTCCTTCCTGGAGAGCTTTTTCAGGGCTCAGAATCCGAGAATCCCAGAGCGGGGAGGGATTCTGACCCTCACAGACCACCTAGTCCAACTCCCTGCCCAATGCAGGAACAGCTAAAGCATCCCTGACAAGGATTGTGTTGATTTGAGTGTAGTTTTGAGGCTGAGTGTGTTTGGGCTTGATTGTGTTTGAGGGTGAGTGTGTTTGTAAGGCTGCTGGGGGTTGCTGGAGTACAAGCCACACACCCCCCTTTGTGCTCACCTCCTGTGCTTAGCAGGAAGTGACCTTTTGCATTGAAAAGGCAACTGCTGGGCAGGGGCGCGAGCCTTTGGCGCGAGCCGAAGGGCGAGAGCTAAAGGGCTCTTGGCCTGTGGCTCTTAGCCGGGGGATCATAGCCGTTTTCTTTCCTCTTAGTGTGTTATTCCTAAAACAGAATAATGAAGTCAGAATGCCAGCAGGGGGTTGGGGGCTTTCCAGTGTATTGCACTGAGTGTCACATGTATGACTATCTGCCTTCTGGTCAGAAGTCCTGGATGTGTGCTCGCTGCAAGGAGCTCCTGGTTCTCAGGGAACGAGTACGTACCCTTGAGGCCAAGGTGGCTGACCTGGAGAAGCGGAGACAGTTAGATAGGCACGAGGACAAGATTCTCAGGGACAGGATAGATGTGTCCCACTCTAAAAATGGCAGCGTTCTTGTTGTCAAGGAGAATGAGGATCTTGTGGAATCAGGGCACCGTACTGAGGATAAGGGGAACATGCCCTTAGAAGGGACCTCTTCTTCAGTTGGTGAGCAGGTTTCCTTTCGCATCAAGGAACCATCCCTGGGTGGGGCGGGAGGGAGGCTCTTGGTAGTTGGTGATTCGATCCTTAGACAAGTAGATAGCTGGGTGGCACAACCGCGTTCTGACCGTATGGTGACTTGCCTGCCTGGTGCGAAGGTAGCGGACATTACGCGTGTTATAGATAGGCTGGTAGATAGTGCTGGGGAAGAGTCAGCGGTTGTGGTCCATGTTGGAACCAACGATGTTGGGAAATGCAGTCGTGAGGTCTTGGAACAAAAATTCAGGCTGTTAGGCAGGAGACTCAAGGCCAGGACCTCCAAGGTAGCCTTCTCAGAAGTGCTACCTGTTCCACGCGCAGGGCCAGAGAGACAAACGCAGATCAGGAGTCTCAATGCGTGGATGAGACGATGGTGTAGGGAGGAAGGGTTCAAGTTTGTTAGGCACTGGGATTCTTTTTGGGACAAGCGGGAGCTGTACAAGAGAGACGGTCTCCACTTGTCCCGAGAAGGAACCCGGCTGCTGGCACTTAAAATCAAAAAGGTGGCAGAGCAGTTTTTAAACTAAATGCTAGGGGAAAGCCGACAAGAGATAAAGTGTCTCTGGTTCAGGATGGTTCATCTCAGAGAGATGAAGGGCTAGGTATAACACTTCTACAGGGAGATAGATTAGAGTTGTCAACTGAGATGGAGACAAACAGTGCAGATGACCTAACTACGTCTCGAGGCAAAGTGTGCCGGGGAAGTTACAGGTGTTTATATACAAATGCTAGAAGTGTCCGAGGTAAAATTGGGGAGCTGGAATGTTTAGTGTTGGGCGAATCCATAGACATTGTGGGCATATCAGAAACTTGGTGGAATGAGGAAAATCAGTGGGACACGGTGATTCCTGGATATAAATTATATCGGAAGGATAGGGAGGGAAGGGTTGGTGGTGGGGTGGCTCTATATGTCAGAGAAGGTATACATTCCAGTAAGATTGAGAAGGTAACTGAATTAGATTCGCTTCTGGAAATGCTATGGGTTGAAATTACGGGCCCAAATGGAAACTTAACTGTGGGAGTTTGTTATCGCCCTCCAGATCAGAAAATAGAGGAGGATTATAAAATGATGACAGGATTAAAGATGACTGCTAAACAAAAAAACTGTGTTGTAATGGGTGATTTTAACTACCCACACATTGACTGGGCCAATGGGTGTTCGAATCGGGGGAGAGAAAGTGAGTTTCTAGACTGTCTCAATGACTGTGCTATGGAACAGATGGTTACAGAACCTACTAGGGGAGAGGTGATCCTGGATTTGGTCCTCAGTAATGCTGAAGACCTGGTGAGAGATGTAAATGTGATTGCACCACTTGGGAACAGTGACCATAATGTTATTGAGTACAACATATGTATAAATAGGAAATTGCCAAATAAGACCAACACAGCCATGTTTAACTTCAAAAGGGGTAACTTTTCTGAGATGAGGGGGTACGTGAAGAAGAAACTGAAAGGGAAAGTAAAAAAGGTCAAAACACTTGGGGAATCTTGGAGACTATTTAAAACTACAATCCTGGAAGCTCAAATTAAATATATACCGCTGGTTAGGAAAGGCACAAATAGGTTTAGGAAAAGGCCAGCATGGTTAACAAGCAATGTAATAGAAGCTGTAAAAGGTAAAAAGGATTCTTTTAGGCAGTGGAAAACTAGTCGGAGTGAGGTTGATAAAAAGGAGCATAAGCTGTGGCAAAAAAAGTGCAAGTCTGTGATCAGACAGGCAAAAAGGGAATATGAGGAGCATATTGCAAAGAACATAAAGAAAAACAATAAACAATTCTTTAAATATATTAGAAGTAGGAAACCAGCTAGGGAGGCAGTGGGGCCCTTGGATGACCAAGGCGTAAAAGGATTACTAAAGGGTGATAGGGAAATGGCCGAGAAGCTGAATGCGTTCTTTGCTTCTGTCTTCACTGTGGAAGATAAGAAGTGCATGCCCACTCCGGAAGCACTGACTTTGGGAGGGGTTTTGAAAGACCTGAGTCACATTGAGGTGACGAGAGAGGAGGTTATGCGACTGCTAGATAATTTAAAAACTGATAAATCACCGGGCCCAGATGGCATACATCCAAGAGTTCTGAAAGAACTCAAGTGTGAACTTGTAGATCTCCTCACAAAAATATGTAATCTGTCATTAAACTCTGCATCTGTTCCTGAGGACTGGAAGGTAGCTAATGTTGTCCCCATCTTTAAAAAAGGTTCCAGGGGAGATCCGGGAAATTACAGGCCAGTCAGCCTGACGTCAATACCGGGTAAGTTGGTGGAAACTATTATCAAAAATAAAATTAGTGGGCACATTGATGACCAAAAGCTGATGAGGAAAACTCAGCATGGGTTCTGTAAGGGAAGATCTTGTCTCACCAATCTGTTAGAGTTCTTTGAGGGAGTGAACAAACAAGTGGACAAGGGAGACCCGATAGATATTGTTTATCTTGACTTCCAGAAAGCTTTTGACAAAGTTCCTCATCAAAGGCTCCTAAGTAAGCTCAGTAGCTATGGGATAAAGGGCCAAGTCCTCTTGTGGATCGAAAACTGGCTAATTAATAGGAAACAGAGAGTGAGTATAAACGGGCACTTCTCACAGTGGAGGGTGGTGAGCAGTGGGGTGCCACAGGGGTCGGTATTGGGTCCAATGCTTTTTAACTTGTTTATTAATGATTTGGAATTGGGATTAAGCAGTGAAGTGGCTAAATTTGCAGATGACACGAAATTGTTCAGGGTGGTGAAAGCCAGAGAGGATTGTGAGGCACTCCAAAGGGATCTGTCGAGGCTAGAAGAGTGGGCATCCATGTGGCAAATGAGGTTCAATGTAGCCAAGTGCAAAGTAATGCACATTGGAACCAAAAATCCAAAATATAAATACAAGTTGATGGGGTCTGAACTGGCGGAGACTGACCAAGAGAGAGATCTTGGAGTCATGATAGATAACTCACTAAAAACGTCAGCACAGTGTGCGACTGCCATAAAAAAAGCTAATGCTATGCTAGGGGTTATTAGGAAAGGGATTGAAAACAAATCAGCCGGTATCATAATGCCTCTGTATAAATCGATGGTGAGGCCTCATTTGGAGTACTGTGTACAGTTCTGGTCGCCACACCTTAAAAAAGATATCATAGCACTGGAAAAAGTACAAAGAAGGGCAACTAAAATGATTAAAGGGTTGGAACACTTTCCCTATGAGGAAAGATTGAGGCGCTTGGGGCTCTTTAGCCTGGAGAAAAGACGACTGAGGGGAGACATGATAGAGGTTTACAAGATAATGCACGGGTTAGAGAAGGTAGAGAAAGATGTGTTTTTCTCCCTTTCTCACAATACAAGAACTCGTGGGCACTCTATGAAATTATTGAGCAGTCGGGTTAGAACAGATAGAAGAAAATACTACTTTACACAAAGGGTGATAAACACATGGAATTCGTTGCCACAGGAGGTGGTGGCAGCTACAAGCATTGCCAGCTTCAAGAGGGGACTGGACAAATATATGGAGCAGAGGTCCATCAGTGGCTATTAGCCACAGGAGATAGATGGTATTCTCTTTGTGGGGAGGTGGTGCTCTGTTGTCTTGGTGCTGGAAGGAAGGCAGTGGGAGGGCTTCTGGTGTCCTGGCCTCACTGACAGTCCTTTAGATGGCACTGGATTTCTAGCCACTGTGTGTGACAGAATGTTGGACTGGATGGGCCACTGGCCTGATCCAACATGGCTTTGCTTATGTTCTTATGTTCTTATGATTCGTCCCGCCGCTCCTTGAAGACTGCCAGTGAAGGGGAGCTCACCACCTCCCTAGGCAGCTGATTCCACTGCTGGATTACTCTTAAGGTGCAGAAGTTTTTCCTAATGTCCAGCCGGCACCGTCCCTCCGGCAGTTTACACCCGTTGTTTCGAGTCCTCTCCTCTGTTGCCTACAGGAACCGCTTCCCCCCCCTCCTCTAAGCAACAGCCTTTGAAACACTTGAAGAGAGCAATCCTGTCTCCCCTCTGCCTCCTCTTCTCCAAACTGCACGTTCCCGGGTCCCTCAGTCTCTCCTTGCAGGGCTTGGTCTCTGGGCCCCTGAGCATCCCGGTTGCTCTCCTCGGCACCCGTTCCAACTTGTCCACATCCTTTTTGAAGTGAGGCCTCCAGAGCTGCACTATCAATCCAGGTGGAGTCTGACCAACACGCTATATAGTGGGATAATAATGACACCTTGTGATTTGGACGGGATGCCTTTGTGGATACACCCGTATCCCAAGATCTTGTTCCCACACACTGCTGCCCAGAAGTGTATCCCTCGTCCAGTATGCAGGCTTTGCATTTTTGTTTCCCAAGTGGAGAACTTGGCACTTATCCATGTAAAATTGCATCTTATTCAAATCTGCCCAGTTTCCCAGCATGCTCAGACCTCCTTGAATTCTATCCCCGTCTTCAGGGGTGTTTGCTGCTCCTCCCAGTTCGGTGTCACCTGCCAATTTGATGAGCAATCCCTTCACACCCTCTTTTATAAAAATACTGGAAAGCACCGGACCCAGAACCGAGCCCTGTGGCGCTCCACTGGACCCCTCCCTCCAATCAGACATGATGCTATCGGCAACTACGCTTTGGCTGTGGTTACCCAGCCAGTTCCCTATCCATCTAACCAGCCTAGATTCCACCAATTTGCCCATCAGAACATCATGAGGAACCTGGCCAAAAGGTTTACTGAGATCCAGATAAACTACCTCGACAGCATTCCCGCAATCCAGTAAGGCTGTCAATCTGTCATAGAAGGAGACGAGATTGGTCTAGCAGAGCCCCTTTGGGGACAAATCCATGCTGACTTCCCCGTATCACCATGTTGTCCGTTAGATGCTTGCAGACTGACGCTTTTAATATCTGCTCCAGCGTCTTCCTTGGGTCAGAGGTCAGGCTGCCTGGCATGTAGTTCCCGGGATCATCCTTTTCCCCTTTCTTGAAGATTGGGATGACGTTTGCTCTCCTCCAGTCTTCTGGCCCATCGCCTGTCCTCCAAGAGCCCTGGATGATGATTGACACAGGGTCTGCTTCTCAAAGGGAATAATGGTATATCTTTTTTTGGGGGGGGGTTCTTAGCCCATCATCATCTGAGTCTCCACATGACAATTTGCACGATTTTTAAAAAGGCCCTGGAACACACTAGTGCTCAGCCACAACATTTCAGGAACATTTCCCACCCTCTGCAGAACTGGGCCTCTTGCCAGTGACTTTCCATCCCCACACAAAAGCACGTGAAATTGTCCCAAGATGGGGGCTGAACGCATCTCTCTTGCTGACGATGGGACTCATGCACTCTTGTCCCAAGCGAGGTGCGCTTAGTTGACTGGATGGGGCCAAATGTGGGCCAGGCGAGCCTTCCACGACTCCAAACATGCACCCGCTGAACGTGTGCGGCACGGACAGGGTCCTCAGCCCAGATGCCCATCGCCGCCCACATTCTGCCCCCTTATGCTTCCCTGTGGGCAGCCAGCGTTGGGCCTGTGGCAGGACAAGGAGTCTGCCTGGGAAACGCACACAAGTCCCAACTGGCCAGGCCTCGTTTGTGTGGCATGACAGTGGATCCCGTGGCTACGTGGCTCTGCGGCATCAGCAGGCTCAGTAAAGGATCCTTCATTGGCTGGGACACAAAAAAGCAGCAGAGCAGATTGTGGAAGCAAAGCTGGGCAGAAAATATGGGGGGGGGCCTGTGGGCACTTGTGCTCCCCCAGGCAGAGTCCGCATCCCTTTTCAGAGAGGAAGTGTCAGGGAAAGCTGTGTGGGGCCAAGCCCCCTCTGCTGTAGGGAGCCCAGAGGTACATTCACATCCACCAGCTTGGTGCTGGTGCCACGGACTGCGGGGCACTCCCGTCTCTAACGGTGCTCTTATCCACTCTTCCGGGCCCTGGGAAAATCTGTGGCTCATTAACCTCTCCCCCCACCCCCACCCCGTGCGCCACTGTCCTGAATCCCCCTGGCTGCCTGCCCACTCCCCTGCGGCGGAGGAGCCTCCTCAGGGCTAACTGCCCTGGTATATAACTCATCACGCAAACCTGCCACAGCACCAAAAGACGAGAGTAGCAGAGATTACAGCGGTATCTAAAAAGGGCCCCAGAAGGGAACCAGGCAATTACAGGCCGCTGAGCCCGAGATCTGCTCCCGGCAAATTAGCAGAAGCTGTAATCAAAGGCACAGAGAGGAACAAAACCTGCAGAGGGAAATCAGCACGGCTTCTGCCAAGGGGGAGTTTTTTGAGAAAGTGAACAAGCACGTCGATAATGGTGACCTGGTAGGCATGATATACTTGGATTTCCAAAAGGCTTTTGACAGGGTCCCTCATCAAAGACTGTTGGGTAAGCTTCGCAGTCATGGGATAAGAGGACTAGTCCTCTTGCGGATGAACAATTGCCTACATGCCCAGAAGCACTCGACAGCAACTACTCTGGAGGTAACCAGGGCATGGATCACTCTGGCCAGGCCACACTTTTTGAGAAAGGGTCACAGCTGGAAAAGTGGTTAATATCAGTGTGTATTGCAGAGGGGATCCGAGCATCTGTGGACAGATTTGGGTCATGCAGCAGCCTCCCCCCTCCCCATGGGAACCTGCTTGTTCAGGGAGAGCACCCCCCCTCCACCACCACCAAGGGGGCTGCCCTCAGCACTCGCCCCAACCATGAGTGTCTCAGTCTTGTCTAAAAGAGTCCAGTAGCACCTTTTTGATTTTGCTACCTCAGACTAACACGGCTAACTCCTCTGCATCAGTCTTGTCTGGAGGGGTCAGAGATGTCCAAAGGGCTGCAGCACGTAGCAGAAAGAGATCCCGCGCAAGAACCTCAGGAAAGCCCTGCTGGATGAGTCCAGTGGTCCATTCCGTCCAGCAGAGGCCAAGCAGGTCCTCCGGAGGCCTTCTGCTGAAGTCGCCTCCTGGCACGCGGATTCAGAGCTTTGCTGCCTCTGAATGCGGAGGTGCTTGTAGACCTGGTAGACCTCTCCTCCATGAATCTGTCTAACCCCCGGTAAAGCTGTCTGTGCCTGGGGCCATCAGGACATCCGCCTCATGTGAAGTATTCCCTTTTGTCCATCCCAAATCTCCTGCCCGTCAGCTTCATTGGATGCCCCCCCCCCCCGAGGTCTCGTATTTTGGGAGAGGTAGGGAACGTGCTCTCTGCCCACTCTCTCTAGCTCATGCAACATTTTATAAACCTGTTATGTCCGTACTAAGTTACCTCTTTCCTAAACTGAAAAGTCCCAGGCTCTTCAGCCGTTCCTCTTAGGGTTTAAATTGCAGCCATCTTTGTGGGAATGGGTATTGGGGGGGGGCAGTTAGTCTATTAGTTTTACATTGTAATGTTGTACCTGTGAAATGTGAGCCTCCTGGAGCCACAAGGCAAGGCAGGCTGTATATATTTCCATGGAGGGAGGGAGGGAGGGAGGGATGCTGGAGAAGAATTCCACAGCCACAGAGGACACTCCCTGCCCCCAAACACACACGCTTGGAACCACAAAGTGCACTTCTGTTGAGAGAGGCGCACTCAGAGTGACTCTCAGGGCCTGCCTGGGCAACTGAGGGTGAAAGGAAATCCTTGAGGGGCTGCCCCGATCCCACACAAATTGGGTTGCAATCACCACTCAGAACTGGGCCCAGAAACGAGAGCCGTGCCCTCCCAACCAACCACCCTCGGCAAGCCTGGTAGCTGCATTTTGAACCATTTCCTCCTTCCAAACACACTTCCAAGTCAGATTCACACATGGCAGCTTCCAGTGGTCTACTCTGGATGTTACCAGGGTGTAACTGTGGCTTGCTCCTTCCGAGCCAGGACTGGACGCAGCGGGCAAACCAACCCCAGCTGGTCAGAGGCACCCACGGCTGCCATCTGGCTGCCCAGGAGTGGCCACGGGGCCAGGAGCACTCAGACGCTGCAGATGCACGCCCCCCCCCCCCAATTTGGACATGCTCCTCACCACGAGCCTGGGCCAGTGGGCTAGCCCAAGCTGCCCCCTGCCACAGCAGTGCCCATCTATTGCTGGGGCGTGGCTTGCTCTGAGCCCTCGGCCGGGTTGGGTGGGGGGTATTGGCAAAACGCACATGAGGCTGGCCCTGCTAGAACCTCTGGCGTGGCCCGGGTCCAGTTTCAGATCTGGCCCTCCCTGACTCCCGGCGCAACTTCAGCACATCCAGGAGCTGCGGAGGGGGGGGGGGGGCAGTCGCTGGGGAAATGCCCGGTGGGCTGCTAACCTGAAGGGCTACCTCCCCCCGCCCCCCCCCCCCCCCGCCAGCCTGCAGTCCTCACCAGCTCCTATTGCTCCCTCTTTTGGCCAGTGTTTGGCAAAGAACCCGGAGGCTTCCTGGCACTGTGCCTGCTGGGGGTCATGAACGGGAGCTCCTGTGGGTAGGGGAGGCAGCAGGCTGCCCGGAACAGGGCCTGCAGAACAACACTGTGGCAGCACCACTGCCAAGCCCTGGCTGTTGGCTCCAGAGACTCCCCCCGTGCCCCCCCCCGGTGACCTGCAGTGCAGTGGCCAGAGTGGGAAGACTGGGCCCGAATCCCTGTTCTGCCATGACATCACTAGGTGACCCTCTCAGCCTAATCTACCTTAGAAGACTGTTGTTGTGAGGACGGGAGGGGGGAGGGGAGAACAATCTGAAAAGCTGCCGGGGTCCTAATCAGGGAGGAAAACCGGACAGAAATGTTGTAAAAATGAAAAATGCCACCAGAGCCAAAGAAGGCAGCCAGCCTGAAGGGTTGCCAGGCCCAAGGGCTCCTGGGAGACGGTGGCATGGAAGCACCTTGGCCCTGGGCCCTGGCAACTGCGCAGGTGTGCATGGGCTGGGCAGTGGCACCTGGGAAGAGGGCCCCCCTGCCCTTCTGGACCCCCACCCCGCAGGCTATGGGCCAGAGGCAGCAGTGACTGTGTCGGCCGAGGGGCTGCCCCGGTGCCCCTTCCTGGCCTGCCGGCGCTTCCCACTTGGCTCCTCTCAAGGGCTTGGGGGGGCGGGGGGGGGGGCAATGGGCCAGATCTCTCCACATGAGGCAGAAAGGACTGGGGTGGCGGCGGCGCAGGGGGGATCCCACTGCAGGCCAGCGGCCACGGCCCACCAGCACCACCTCCAGGAGGAGCAGAGGCTACCATGCGCGGGGCCAGCCAGCCCGGGGAGTCAGAAGAAGCCTGTGGCCAGCCACCCCGAGAACGCCCCCCCCCCCCCCGGCCTGGCAGTGCCCAGCAGAGACCTCCAAGGCGGCAACCCAAGCAGCTCCCGGGCATCGGAGGGGAAGGTCTGGCCCTTCCTCGGGAGAGGCAGGCTGGGGTGTTGCTGCCAGGCCCTGCCCTCTCCCTGCCTCCACCCCTCAAGCCACAGGGCATTTTTCTCCTGGCCTGTTGGCAACCCTGCCGCCTCTACAGGGGCCTCTTTGCCCTCGTCATTCACGTTCTGATGTGCTGCTCTCTGGCCTGCAGTGGCCACGGCTCCCACCCACGCAAACTGACTTGCCAAGAGAGAAGAGCACCCCAGCCAAGGCGGCTGAGCTGGGCAACCACCAGGGCCGGTTGGCCCCTCCAGCCCGCGAAACTCTCTCTGTGGCGAGGCCTCTAGGCCTGACTGGCCTGGCCGGAGGCCGGAGGCAGCCGTTGCCAGTAGGTGGGCTCCAGAAGCTGTGGCCTCCCAGGCAGGGGAGCTTTCCAGAGAGCTGGGAATTTGTTCCAGCCACACAGTGGAGTGCGCTGCCTAGGCGTGTGGGGTGAGGCGGCAGGTCGTGGAAGGGACACCCCTGCTTGCATTTCCCCTCCACATTTATTTACTTACTCATTTACTTCATTTCTCGCCCACCTTTCTGGCTGAGGATCACAGCAGATTATGAAATATCTTTGTATGCCATTTCGGGTTTGTAATGTGTTAACACAGACACCGAAACAAGCTTCCTTAGTTCTTTGTGTAACAAACTAAGGAAGCTGGTGATGTCAACGAATTGTCATAGTCTCACATTCACAGTGTGTGTTTTGGCAATCCTGGTTTCCCACTGTGGTCCCCCTTTCTAGTATTTTCGTTTTGTGTGTCCTGTCTAGCTCCCAGTCTTGGAACTGCCTTCGCAAGGCTTAGCGGAAGCTCACCAAATGCAGGCTGCACGAGGCCTTCCCAGCCAGCACCACCACCACCTTGTCAGGATCCAGCTTCAGCTTGTTCACCCTCAGCCATCTAAACACAGCAGCCGGGCGGTGGCTCAGGACCTCTGGAGAAATAAGCAGCTGCGTGTCGTCAAGTTACTGATGGCTCCCAACCTCAAAGACATGAAACTGGAGTCTGTGAGTCCCCACAGCGCTGACAACGGGTCTCCTGCACAACCAGCCTTCTGAGTCGAACCCACAAGGGACAATTTAAACCACTCCAGAGCACATCCCTTGATAGCTCCTTCTATCCCCAGATGTCTCAGCAGGACGGCACGTCCACCACCTCCAGCAACAGCAACAAAGCACAGCCCTTGTCCACATTCAAAGGGAGATCAACAACGAATGCCACCACGTTGCCTCCGACCCACAGCCCGGCCTGAAGCCCAACCAAAGGGGCTCTAGAGCAGGGAGACCCGGAGCTGCTCTGCCACCCCCCTCCCCACTGCCCTGCCCGGAAAGGGCCCAGTAGGGAGCGGACGATCACCGGCCACAACGTTCTTCTCCAGTGGCGACTTCTCAGGAAATACACGGGTAGAGCTTTCTGAGCTGGCTGAGGAAAAACACCCCGGGAAAAAACACCCCGGCTTGGCATGATGAGAGAAGGGCAGATGTTTATGGGCAGAGCCTGCTCAAGTGGGCAAACGTTCCACAGGGCCGGCCCCTAATCTGGACGAGTGTGCCACTGAGGTGCCACGCCCAGTCCAGCTGTGGGCAGTGCAGCACCCTGAGGCACCTTCCAGTCTGTTGGGGCATCGGAACGTTGGTGGCACAGGCTCGGTGGCCCTGCAGACGCTCTGCTGCCGCGGGCCGTGGGACTCACAGCAGCTGCCCAGCACCGGTTCTTGCTTCAGGAGCCTTCCTCCGCCCCTGCCCCAGTCCACAAGGGAGAGATCCCACTCCCGGGCCGAACCAGCCTGCCTTTGGGTGACAGAGGAAGTGCGGGGCCTGCTCCGCCCTGTATCCTGCAGCCGAGAGCGCCATCTGCTGGCTGGAACAGGCTCCTGTAGCGACGCCCGCCCCTCCCAGCCTGCCCTCCCTCCCTCCCTCCCCCGTGAGAGAGAGAGGCTTGTGCCGGGGGGGCTCCGTTCTTGGTTTCCCTCCTTACAAGCCCTCAGCCAACGACACTTTCTGCACAGCTGAGCCTGGTTTTGTTGCTGCAGCCAGTTCCCAGTAACGAACCTCAAAATCATAGACGCATAGCGATGGAGGGACCTGCAGGGTCATCTAGTCCAACCCCCTGCACAATAAAGGAAATTCACAGCCACCTTCCCCCCTCCCACCTACCCACTCCCAGTGACCCCAGCTCCATGCCCAGAAGATGGCAAAACACCATCAGGATCCCTAGCCAAGCTGGGGGAAATTGCTACCTGACCTCAAAGTGGCGTGTAAGAAGGGGCCGCGAGAACTCAGGACTGACGCGACCCTTCCAGCCCTCCCTCTCACGTGATCTGCCCAGCAGGTTCCCAGAATCAGCGTTGCTGTCAGGTGGCCATCGAGCCTCTGCTTAAAAATCTCCAAAGGAGGAGAGCCCACCACCTCCCGAGGAAGCCTGTTCCACTGACGGACCGCTCTCACTGTCAGGAAGTTCTTCCTCATGTTTAGCCAAAAATCTTCTGCTGAGGGTTGGCTGAGCCATCCGTCAAATCATAAAGCAGCAATTAAAACCAATTAAAAGGAGCAGAGTAGGCAGAGAACCCCCAGAGAGGGTTGCAAAATGCAAGAATTTTGAGGGGGTGGGCTTGTGAGGTTTTTATCGTATTCTGCATGTTTTAAATTTGAATTTGTGAGCTGCCTTACGCCATAAGGAAAGGTGGAGTATAAATATTTGAATTCAGTAAGTGAAGGTATTTCAGCCCAGAGAACGTGCAGCTTTCCACGGCTGGCTGGCCTGGACACCATCTGCAGCAAAAGTGCCTGCAACCTGTTTCCGCCCTCGCCTGGACGGGAGAGTGCTCTGTCCCAGTAGCTGATGCCCAAGATATGCGTCCCTTTACTGTTTCGTGCCGCCTTGTGCATACTGAAGAGAGGTGCAGTCTCCTTTACGACATCCTCAGAAGGGGTTTCTCTGCGGTGCCAGCAGCCAGCCCCAGGAACTGAACATGACTATGAGCTCGGAGCTTTTGGTCTCTGAAAGAGCATCTCAGAAAGTGAATTGCAGTGAGTCCCCTTGCTATGATTGCCTTTCCTCTTGGCACACTGAAGCACGATCTTTGCGCCTCTAGACCACTGTGGCGGAACAGCCCCATCGACCTCTGAGCACCACCCCTTCTTGCCCTCTGGGTGTCTGGGGTTAATCAGTGGAAGGCTCTGGCTCATGCCGCCCTCCCCGTGCCCCCAGCCTCAGAGGGGCTTTCACTCCTTCTCTTTTGTAGCCTGCTGCCACCACTTGGCCTTTGTGGGAATTGCCTGTGGGGAGGGCCAAGACTGCTCACTCCCCCATGCAGGCTTGCCGCTCTGAGACCCTGCCCCAGACGCCTGCTACTCGGCACCTGGTTATCCCAAGGACTGCCTGACGCGCATGCACCACTGAGGCAAACTGCCTACAGAGCACCCCCTACCTGTGGTGGCCATTATAGATAGCCTGGTTGAGCAATGGACGCCTGTGTGGTACAGAGAACAACGACCAGCATTTAAGAATTTTTAAAAATGGTTTTTTAAAAAAAAATGCAGAGGAGTTAGCCGTGTTAGTCTGTGGTAGCAAAATCAAAAGGAGTCCAGTAGCACCTTTAAGACTAACCAATTTTATTGTACAAATTATTATTTATGCTACAATAAAATTGGTTAGTCTTACAGGTGCTACTGGACTCTTTTTGATTAAAAAAATGTTCACAGTCCTACTTTTAAGCACAACAACAGATCTGAGCAAGGGATCCCAAAAGAAATGTGTCAAAACACCATTCCTCTGTCCCTCTCTCTGTACGTGCCTAAATTAGATCCCCTGTTAAGGCAGGCTCTCTAACGTAGTAAGCCCTGGCTTATTAGGAAGTTCCCCCACCTTCTAGTCATGGTTCAGGCCTCCAGCCTCCACTTGTCCAGTGGGAGGATCTTTCCCACCTTGTTCCTTCGGTTCAGAGGCAAGCCTTTTGCTTGTCCGCTCCCGTGGAACTTCCCCACCTCCCTCATCTAGCTAGCTTCAGCCAGTTTGTGTTTACTGCTTCTACTGTCTTGCTGTCTAAGCTATTCTCTACACAGTGACATTCCAGGACAGGCAACTAAGCTGTTTAGAATTTCAAGCGAGCAAAAAAAATGGCTGTGCTTTTGCTCAGGAGCCACGCTCAGCTCCTTCAGCCTCCAGCTCAAATCCACCAGAGACCCCCTCCCTGTGCCATCTCCTTTGCCCACCCCACACCCCCCCCCCCGAGCAGGTCAAAGGGGCAGGTGAGAGGGGCTTTCCCGGAATCACAGAATCATAGAGTTGGAAGGGGCCATACAGACCATCTAGTCCAATCCCCTGCCCAGTGCAGGATCAGCCTAAAGCATCTCTGACAAGTATTCATCCAGCCTCTTCTTGAAAACTGACAGTGAAGGGGAGCTCACCACCTCCCTAGGCAGCTGATTCCACTTTTGAACTACTCTGACCGTGAAAAAGTTTTTCCTAATATCCAGTCGGTACCTTTCTGCATGTAGTTTTAGCCCATTGCTTCGTGTCCTACCCTCTGCTGCCAACTGGAACAGCTCTTTGCCCTCCTCCAAATGACAGCCTTTCAAATATTTAAAGAAGACAATCACGTCCCCTCTCAATCTCCTCCAAACTAAGCATTCCCAAGGCCCTCAGCCTTTCCTCGTAGGGCTCAGTCTCCAGACCCCTGATCATCCTCGTTGCTCTCCTCTGCACCCTCTCGATTTTGTCCACATCCTTTTTGAAGTGAGGCCTCCAGAACTGCACACAATACTCCAGGTGCGGCCTGACCAAGGCAGTATAGAGAGGGGCTATGACCTCCTGCGATTTCGATGCTATGGCCCCTTTGATACAACCCAGGATTGAATTAGCCTTTTTTGCCACCGCATCACACTGACTGCTCATATTCAGTTTACAGTCCACTCTTACCCCAAGATCCCTTTCACATATACTACTGCCCAGAAGTGTATTCCCCATCCAGTATTTGTGCTTCCCATTTTTGTGGCCCAGATGGAATACTGTGCACTTGTCTTTGTTGAATTGCATCCTATTCACAGCTGCCCACTTCTCCAGAGTATTCAGGTCTTGTTGCATTTTAATTCTATCTTCTTGGGTGTTTGCTACCGCTCCCAATTTGGTATCATCAGCAAATTTAATGAGCAGCCCTTCCACTCCTTCATCCAGATCATTGATAAAAATATTGAAAAGTACCGGGCCCAAAACCGAGCCCTGCAGCACCCCACCGGACACCTCACCTCCTGAAGCCGCAGGACGAATCCTCCCTGGCATTTGAGACCTCCGGATCGCTGCCCTCCCCTCCCCAAGGGGCAGTTTTTAGCAGAAAGGGCAATCTGCATGGCTGGGTCTGATTTCGAAAGCATTTCGCTTCTCCTCTCCCCTCCTACTTGTTCTCAGACATTTTTTAAACAATGTGGGGGGTGGGTGAGGGGGGTTTGATAAAGTTCAAGTTACACATAAAAAGAATTTCCCCACATCTTCCCCTCTAGCGGAGGGGGCTCTCGAAAGGTTATGCTACAGTAAAGTTGGTTAGTCTAAAAGGTGCTACTGGACGCTACTGTTTTGCAACTACCGACTAACATGGCTAACTCCTCTGGATCTATGGAATAAAGGGCAATTGATATTTGAAGCTTCCTTAACACGATCTTAGGCAGAAAGAAACATGACTAGTTGCCAAAGGGGCTTCATTGGAAAGGCTCTGGAATCTCTTTGTATCGGCCACAGCACAGGACAGGCCATCGGGTAAAAGGCCTTCGCCTCCGCTTTCTTGCTCAGAGGGGCCATATTCTTAAAAGGGCAGCCTCCTTCCCTATCCTAAATATAATACAGTATAGTTATATCAGTAACTAATTAGTTGACAATTAATACGCCTAATTAATTTAATATCAGTTTCTTTAAAAATATCTCCAAACTAAAATGAACTCAACTGAGTAAAACTACAAATAAAATACAACTGCCAATGGAAAGCCTAGGGCGAGGCTCCTCTACCCGCCGCCAGCTGACTTGCACAAGCAAAGGTGTGCAAGGGAAAGGAAAAATAAACTATGGAAACAAAGGAAGCAAAGACTGAAGCAGGCCGGAGCCTTTCTCCGAACAGGGGCGAGACGGATGCGGCGAGGCCGGCAACTTTGCACGTCCCTTCAAGCGCGTTCCTCTCTCCCGCCGCGGAAACGACGCCAAACAATTGGGAAGGACGAGCGAAAGAAGTCGCGCCCGCCGCCACCAAGCAGGCCCAGGCCCGGGCCCGCGTGTGCCTTCCTGCCTCGGCAGGCGTGCGGCCCGGCGGGGAGCGCCCCTCGGCCCCGAGCTCCCAAGGCCAAGGCCGCGCGGCCGGCTCTTCCCAGCCGCCTGAGCCAGGCCGGCCGGCAGCTCTGCTCGCCCTTTCAGCCCGTCGGCGGAGAGCGAGACGGGTCTCCTCGGGCCGCCTCTCCTGGCAACGCCCAGGGCCCGCTAGAGAGCGCCACGGCTCTGCGGCACTTCCCGGCCGGCAAAGACCAGCCGCGGCCGCGTCTCCGGCCAGGCCCGGGGCGAGGACCAGCACGAGCCCCTCCGCCCGCCCCTCCCGCGGCCCCTCGACCCTCCGGCCGGCCCGTTCCGAGGGGGAATCCCGCCCCGCCAGTCAAAGGCGCAGCAGGGAAACCCCGAGGAGAGGCCCCGGCCCGGGCCGCCGCAGGACGGGGCTGGAGGGCGCCCTGGCCCGGCGCTCGCAAGGGCCTCCGGCAAGCTGTGCTCCAGCGGCCGCCTCCGACTGCAGGCTGCGAAGCGCCCGGAGGCCGCCGCCGCCGCCGCCCCGCTCCCAGGGGCCTGTGGCGACCCTCCCGCCGGGGCGGCCGCCCATCAGCCCGCCCAGCGCGAGGGAGGGAGGGAGGGAGGGAGGCGGCGCGCCCCGCCATCTTGGAGGCGGGCTGGGCGGCCGCCTCCCGGCTTGCGCCCCGCCGCCCGGAGGAAGGGCGCCGCCCGCCGGCCCGCCCGGCCCGCCCGGAGGCGGCGTCTGCGGCCGGGCGGCCGGCTCGGCGGGTCACGCGGCCGCAGCGCCACTCGCGGCGGCGGAGCGGAACGGAGCGCGGCGGCCGCTAGCTGTGCGCCGAGCCGAGGGCGATGGAGGCGCGCGGGGCCGGGCCGCTGCTGGCGCTCGCCGGGGCGCTGCTGGCGCTCTCCGCCGCCCTGGCCGGGCCGCTGGCGGGGCGGGGCCCGGAGGCGGCGGCGGCGGCGGCGGCGGCCCTGGAGCGGCGGCTGACCCTGGCCGGGGCGCGCTTCGGCTGGAGGAACCTGAGCTGCCCCGCCTGCAAGCTCATCTTCACCGCCATCGACGCCGGCATGGAGGTGGGTGAGCCCTCGCGGGGAGCCGGCAGGGGCCCGGGCCGCGTCCTGCCTCGCAGGAGGGGAGGGCCTGGCCCGGGGAGGGGGGCGCCGCTGGCCCGGGGCTCTGGCGGGGCTTGCCGGGGTCGGAGCCCCGGAGGCCCCGCGGGCTCTGGCCGAGGCGAGTCCGTCTCGTCCCGCTTCCCGTTTCGTGGCCGGCCTCTAGCGCCCCCGCCGCCCCTCGTGGCGGTGAGTTCCGCCAGCCGAACACCGGTCCCGCCAAGGGCCTCCGCTTCGCGCTGCCCGGGTGGCTCCCTGGCTGCCTCGTCCAGCCCGCCTTGGGAGGGGCTCTGCGGCCCCAGCGGGCCGGGTTCCGCCGCGCGGCATAAGCCCGCTGCCCTCCCGTCGCGCCCAGCCCAGCGGGGGCAGGCAGGGCGAGGACGGTGTGGCCGAGGGGGCTGACTTGGGCCGCTGGGCGCTCCCGGCGCGGTCTCGCGGTTCGGTTGTCAAGGCAAGCCCTGCGAGGCCGCACGGCAGACTGGCGCCCCCCGGAGGGGACCGTGCCCGGCTGCCGGGTCGCAAGCGGGACCCCTCTCGCCGGGCCCTCCCAACAGCCTGGCCGGGATGCTTCTCCCTGCTCACCTCTGGCGGCTCCCCGTCACTACCCACAAGGCACCGGCCTGCCGCTGGGGAGGCGTCGGGCCGCGCCGGTGCCAGCCATTCCTGCCGCCGAGCAGAGCGCTTTTGCTGGCAGGCAGGGATTCGAATCCGGGGCCGCGTCAGCAGCAGAAGTGCCTTTGGCCAGGGAAACCGACTGGCGGAGTGTGGCAGCAGCCGGGCAGCTCCTGCCGGGAGGAGGTGGGCGTGGCAGATCTCTCTGCCAAGCAGACAAGGCCGGGGGGGGAGGGAGGCAGGGGTGGGGGGGGAGCGCCCTGCAAACAGCAGCCACGCAGGCGAGGCTGGCCGGGGCCAGGCATAAGCGGGGGGGCGGGGGGGGGATCAGTGCCCCCCACCAAGAGACACACACACCCCACCCCACACTGGCGTGAAGGAGGGCCCTGATGGGAAGCAGCTTCGCTAACCGTGTGCCAGGCTGTGCTGCTGGCTGGGAGAGAGGAAGGGGCAGCCTTTGGTTTTCCCCAGTGCTCCATTAAGGCTGCTGCAGCTGGAGAACCGCTGTGTGTGTGTGTGTGTGTGTGTGTGTGTGTGTGTGAGAGAGAGGAAACTGCTAATTACCTGTGACGCTTCCTTCCTCCCTCTTTCGGTTTCAGGCTCGCTGTGAGCCACTTCTCTTTGCATTCAGCGACCGCAGAAGGGCTTCCGGCCTCCTGCCATGGTGCCGCTTTCAGAGGCACGCCCTGCCCTGCCGGGCCAGCACCATGTTGACGACAGCAGCCAGACAAACAAACAAACAGCAGCCAGGCAGGCAGGTGCCTGGAGGCCGAAATACGGAGAGGGGCTCCGCGTAGTAAAGCCAGAGGGAGAACAAAAAGCTACTGCGGAGGAGGCCTGACAAACCAAAAATAGCTTAAAGAGCACCGTGCAGTCAAAGAAACACTCTTAACTCTTAACAAACAGAAAACTCCTATTTTTCTTTGGACGTTTAAAGTGCAAGGTGCTTAATATTAATCACAGTGAAGCAGTAAATTCGGAGCAATATACAAGTTGTGGAAAAGTAATTAACCTGAGCAAGACCGCACAACGTGCCTGGAGGCTACAGCTCTCCGCCTGCCGCATCAGTATTCGGGGACTGGGTGTCCTCTGCATATGGCGGCGCCATTGAAGAGGCTTGGCTCAGAGGGGTTGATAGGATGGGATCCAGTGACAGACAGTCTGGGGTAATGATGAGAGCGCTGGACTAGGATCTGGGAGATGTCGGTCCAGAGCTCCCCTCTGACACGGAAGCAATCCAGGCACCTTGAGCCCGTCATGCGCTCTCAGCTTAATCTACTTCCGGGGGGGGGGGGATGAGAATAAAATGGAGCTGAGAAGTTCTGTAAGCAGGTTTGGGGAGAGAGGTGGAGTAGAAGTATCTAAGTAAGTAAATATTTGTGGCCTTTTGCAGAGCCCTCTGTTGTTCAGTCCCTGCTGACGACTTCTGCTTACTGATGTGCTGCGCAAGAAGTGTGACTTGCGCCCCACAGCTCTGGCTCTGGAGTGTGGCTCAGCATGTTTGGCAAGAGGCTGTGTTTGTTTTGCACAAGTCTGGTTTCTCCAGGATCACCGGCTTTCCAGGGCAGGGAAGAGTTAGGAGTAGGAAAGGATTGCTGCTGGGCAGGTTTTCCCGCGGCTGCCTGCCGCTCTGACTCCTCCGCCTGTTTGCACGGCTTCCTATCGGCGCTTTCGGCATCTCCCCAAACATGCCTGCCTTGCCTGCCGTGGGCTGGGCTCTACCTGCCTCCTTCACCGAGACACCTGGGGGGGAGGGGCCTCTTTCAACTCCTTCCTGCCCGTAGGACTTGTCCCCAAGCAAGTGGACACTCAGGGCCTCCTCCTCTTCTTCCAGGGCGCTCTGCTGGATAAACAGGCCGCGTCAGGGGGTGGCCCCATAAAGACTGTGGCTTGTCAGCAGAGCCTGGCATTGACCCCATCTCACACCCTCTGTCCCCCTTGAAAAAATATCCTTTCGTGGAAATAGGGAGGGCGATGGCTGCAGCCTCCACCCCCTCCCCACTCGAGAGAACTTCATGTTCCCCCTTATCTCTGATAAATAAGGAGGCCCCCACCTCCCTCAGCAGCGAGGCCTCTTTCCAGCCTCTGGAAATCCACTAGGCCTGCCCAGCCTCTCCTAGGACTTTGGTGTGGAGTAGACTTTGGACCTTCCTCTGTTTGTCTCCGCTTGTTGTTTTTCCCTGCACGGTCGGTGAGGGTCTGCTGAATTTCACACATGTCACTGGAATGAGGCAGTACAGTTCTGGTTGCATTCTCTGTCATTTATTATGGGTTTATTTACAGCATTTCTGCCCAATCTGGGTCACCGAGGCAGCTGACAATTTTGAAAAGCACAATAAAAACAGAGAGAAATATATAAATGTAAATATATATATACAGAGAGAGAGAGAGAGAGAAAAGGGCCTCTGGACAGCAAGAGCCGGTCGTGCCTTTCTTGCTTCGGAAGGGAAGGCTCCCCTCGCGTAAGAGAGAGTGGGAGGGACCAGCTCAAATGCCTCTTGGCTCTTTGCCAGGGCAGGGCAGGGGCGGGGGTGGCCCCCTCCCTTCTCCTCTCCTCCAGTCTATCTTCCCAGCGGTCTTGTGTGAGTGGCCCAGTCTTGGGGCTCAGATTCGCCCTGGTGTGGGAATAGAGAGAATGTCGATTCTCTCAAAGCACCAGCATCTTCCAGTAAGTTCAGGGCAAAGTAAAGGAAAATCTCTTGGTGCAATAGGGGAACTCATTGCCACAGGACGTGGTGGCTGTGGGTGGCACCGTTTCCGGACTAGGGCAGCCACCAGATTCTGCAGAGTAGGGGTGGACATCTGGCGGGGGGGGGGGGCACTCACTGACTTGCCCTGGCTTTGGTCCTCCGGGAAGCAACTGGTGGACTGCACCGGAGGCCAGTGGCCTGGCTAGCTTCGCCATCTATACATCCAGCTGTGCTGCTCGGAAAGTGAGGAGGGCTGAGGGCTTTGCTCCCTGGACTCCCCAACTGGTGGCTGGCCAGGTGGGAGGCGGGCAGCAGCCTGTGGACAGAGGCCTCCTGGGGAAGGGGGGACTTTGTCCCTCCAGCTCCTGCCGGCCTGCTTATGCAAAGGGACTCTGCCCCCGCAAGCCCTTCCTGCTAGGAACATTGTCCCAGGCTCTTTGGTTAACGTGTTGCCTCTCTGCCCACTTCTGGAAACCAGCTCTGTTGCACCCGTCCGGGGGAGGAATGTTGGTGCCCGTGGCACGCTTGGCATGTTGATCCAGAGCTTCTCTTCTGTCTGTGGGGAAGGTGCCCACGCTCTTGGGCAAGGTCCTTCCAGGCCGATCCGTGGAAATAACTCCCTGCTGAGATTCCAGAGCTGTTCCCTGAAGCCTGGGCTGGGTGGTGGCATCTTCCCCCGCTGAGATTGCAGACCGGGGAGGGGGTGCAGCTGTGCTGGGAGGGGAGTGCCTCGTGCTACTTGTTCCCGGAGCCGCATTTCATCAGAGTGGGATAATTGCTGCCACGCCACACCCGCCGTGTGCTACTCTTGCGCTTTCGCAATGATTCAAGGCCACCGACTGCCTTACAGAATTGCGTATCTGATGCATCAGCCAGGAGGACGAAGGAAGCAACTCGTTTTCATGCAGGTTTCTTCCGCCCCTGACCTGTCCCCCGTCACGCACACACTTCCCTACTGACAGGAAGTCCCTCCTCTGACTGGCACCTCAAAGCGCAGACTTCCCTCTGTGCGACACTTTCCTCCCTGCGCTGCTTCCTGTCCCGCGTGCTGGACTCCCTCCCTCCCTCCCTCCCGAGCCGCCTTGTGCCCTGCCAAAGCCTTGGCCCAACCCCCCCCCCCCCCGTGTGGTATGGCTTCCATGGACTTGTTTCAGTGCTTCAGGGTCTCCGCCAGAGAGCGGTCAGTCCTGGCACCAGGCTGGCACCTTCTGCGTGCCAAGCAAGGGTCGCTGCCCCTGACCTTTCACCTCTTCCCAATTTTCCTGTTGCTTCTTGTTTTCCATATTTTTAGGCAAACCCCCTACGAATAAAAAGATTTTTTTAAAGAAAGCTTGTTAGGGAGGGGATGGAAGACCAACACACGGGCAAGAGAGCAGGATTGGGCTCCAGCAGCCCCTTAAAGACCAGCGAGGTTCCCAGGGCAGGAGCTTTCGAGAGCCAGAGCTCCTCCTTTCGTTAGAAACTGGGGGGAGGACCCCACTGGCCTGCAGAGGACCAGCGTCCCCCCCCCCTCCCAAGATCCCTGTATGCCCGGCACAGCCGCTGGCGGCTCCCTCTTGATGCCCCCTGGCATCAAGCCTCCAAGGAGGCTGTGCAGGCCAGCCCTGTTGCCTCGGGAGGAAGTGGCCCTTAGGCTGGAGCCGCGCTGCTGGAACGGCATCCATCTCAAGCACTCTTTTCCCGCCGCCCCCCGCCTCCCCCGGCCTTCCCCTTTGGCCCCTTGGCCAAGTCAGTTCACTTTTCTTTGACCTGGGGGGACGGGGTGGGGGTCTTTCAAGACAGGAAGGCTAGAGTTGGACTGGAGGACTTGCTGAGTTGGAAGGGGCCATACAGACCTTCTAGTCCAACCCCCTGCCCAGTGCAGGATGAGCCTAAAGCATCTCTGACAAATATCCACCCAGCCTCTTCTTGAAAACTGCCAGTGAAGGGGAGCTCACCACCTCCCTAGGCAGCTGATGCCACTTTGGAACTACTCTGACCGTGGAAAAGTTTTTCCTAATATCCAGCCGGTACCTTTGTGCATGTAGTTTTAGCCCATTGCTTCGCGTCCTACCCTCTGCTGCCAACTGGAACAGCCCCTTGCCCCCCTCCAAATGACAGCCTTTCAAATACTTAAAGAGAGCAATCCTGTCCCCCCTCAACCTCCAAACTAAACATTCCCAAGGCCCTCAGCCTTTCCTCGTAGGGCTCAGTCTCCAGACCCCTGATCATCCTCGTCGCTCTCCTCTGCACCCTCTCGATTTTGTGGGGAAGATTATGGAAACAGCAGAAATGGACAAACTGACAATAATATTAAAAGGGAAAATGGAAGAAGAATTTGCCGGATATTTAAAGAGAGCAATCATGTCCCCCCTCAACCTCCTCTTCTACTTGCAGCTTGCCATCCTGTGATGGCATCAGCACCGTCCAGTGGGTGCTCAGCCATTCCCCTTCCCACCCCCGCAGCTGAACAGGGGCCTGGGTGTGTTTTAACAGCAGCCCTTGGTGTTTGGGGAGGGGGGGCAGGTGAACTGCCACCCTCCCACCCACACCATGGCACAGTGGAGGCCATCAGGCGCCACGCCCCCCAAAAGTGGGGGCCTAGGAAAGGAGCTGCCCAGAGGAGGGGAGCGTGCAGTGCGCCTTTGCCCCAGGCCCAGAGGCCCAAACTGGCTGCGACCAGGAGGGAGAGGACGCACGGGGTCCTGCTGGATGGCTCAGCGCCAGCGCCTGCCACGTGCGCTCCAGCAGGGACAAAGGCCGTCTCTGTGCTGGGGATTATTAGGAAAGGTGGGAAGTCAAAGGGCCGGCGATATCACAGTGCCCCGGTGTGGTGCAGCCTCGCTTGGAATACTGGGTGTGGTTCTGGTCACCGTATCTCAAAAAGGCCATTGCAGAACTGGAAGAAGCACGGAAGGGAGCAAGCAAGATGGCGGGGGCGGGGGGCGGGGGGGTTGGAGCCCCTTTCCTGCAAGGGTCTGTAGAAGAGTCAGTTTAGGAAAGGAACGACGGGGGGGGGGCAGGGCATGGTAGAGGTTGCATGGGGTAAAGAGAGTGGACAGAGATTTTTTTCCTCCCTCTCCTACAGCACTAGACCTTGAGGGCATCCAGTGCAGCCACTGGGCAGTAGCCTCAGGCCAAACCAAAGGGAATGCTTCTTTACTCACTGCCAGAGGATGTGGTGGTGGCCTCAGGCACGGGCAGCTTCCAAAGGGGACTGGACAGATTTACAGAAGAGAGAGCTCCCTGTGCTATTGGCCATGGTGGCTAAAGGGAAACCGCTGAATCCCAGTGCTGGGAGGCTGCAGTTTGAGGCGGGGCCACCAGTCTGAGCCAGCAAGACTCTTCTTAGAAATGGGGGGGGGGTTTGATTTCTTCTTAGAAACAGACTGGCAGTGGCTGACTTCCAGGGACTGGGGCAGAGAGGCCTCCTTCCCAGCCCTTGCTGCCGGAGCGCTTGAGAGCTGGGGCCATGGGGGTGCCGTGTGCGCAGAGGCTCTCTCCCCCCCCCCCCCGGTAAGATCCTCTGCTGCGCACTTTCCTGCCTGGCACTCATGTGCGGTTCTCCCGTCCCCCTGCTTTGCATTGCAGTTGGAAGCCAGCATGACTCGCATCCAGCACCTGGCCGTGAGTGTGTGCGTGGACCTGCACTTGGCTCGTACGGAGGTGTGTGAGGAGATCATCCAGCTCTTTGAGCAGGACATGCTGACCGCCTGGACCCGCTCCATCCTGCGCCCGGCTGAGATCTGTGGGCTGCTGGTGGGCTCCCATTGTGGCCACTGGGACATCTACTCCGACTGGAACGTCACGCTGCCTGCCGTGCCCAAGCCCCCTGTGCAGCCTCCGGCGCCCCCACCGCCCGGCGCCCCCACCGCCCGGGTGCTCTTCCTGACCGACCTGCACTGGGACCAGGCCTACCTGCCCGGCAGCGACCCCACCTGCAAAGACCCCTTGTGCTGCCGGGGGGGACAGCCGCGGGGGGCAGGGGCCGGCTTCTGGGGCACCTACAGCAGGTGTGACTTGCCCCTCCACACCCTGGAGAACCTGCTGCAGCACCTCGCAGCCTCCGGGCCTTACGACATGGCCTACTGGACTGGAGACATCCCGGCACACAATGTCTGGCAACAGAGCCGGGCAGACCAGCTGTACGCCCTCCGCACGGTCACTGCCCTCATCCAGAAGTACCTGGGGCCGCTGCCTGTCTACCCAGCAGTGGGCAACCACGAGTCCGTGCCCGTGAATTCCTTCCCTCCCCCATACGTGTCTGGGAACCAGTCTTCTGCCTGGCTGTACGATGCCATGGCCCTTGCCTGGAGTGCGTGGCTGCCACCGGAGGCCCTGGCAACGCTGAGGTAAGCTGTGGGCGCTGGGTAGGGGCCGTGGGTGGGGCCCTTGTGGCACTCTACAGGGAGGGGGGGAGGAGGGGAATACGGCAGGACGGCACTTTGCGCAGAACAGAGTTGGACGGGGGGGGGGGTCGTCCCTTGTGCAAGGCGTGTCTAGGTGGAAGAATAAAGTTTGAAGCCCAGGATCCCCTTAAAGACCAAGAGAAATCTCCAGGGTGTAATACCCGTTTTGTGAGTCAAAGTTCACTTCCTCAGATACAAAGAAGAACGAAGATCGGTCAGCTCTTCTGTACAGGTCGGAAGTGGGGATGGTCATTACAAAGAAGGGCCTCTGGAGCTCCCCCCCCCTTACCTGCTGACTTGGACGGCAGGGCTGGCGGCCCTTCGCTCTCATTTGGATCTGACAAAGTGGGCTTTGGGTCGGGGCAGCCTATGCCTGCAAGAATGGGGTTGGTCTTTGAGGTGCTCCTGGGCTTGAATTTTGTTCTGCTGCGACAGACTAAGGCGGTTGCCCGCCTGGACGGCCCTGGCAGAAGGGAGCCCGGTGGTGAGGCTAGAGTGGGCGGGGGAGGCGGGGGGGGGCTGCCCTGACACAGGTGGAAGCCAAGCCTCGTAAGGGGTGAAGGAGTCGGGCCGTTGTGAGGGAGGCCTCCACTGCCTGGCAGCCGCTCTCCGTGGTCCTGAGAGAAGCCCCCTCAAAACTCTTGCAAGCCAGGCGAGGTGGGTGGTCTGTCTTTCCATTGAGCTGCCCTCATTGACAAGGAGCCTGCGACGCTCTTGAAGCCCACGGCATCACCTCTGTGGCTGCCCCTGCAGTGCTCCCGTAACCAAGGGATAAGCGTGCAAGCCGTGGCAGCTCGCAAGGGAGGCTTGTTCGTGTGGGTCTTTCCAGATGGGGACCCCCTTTGTCCCCCGTAACCAGGGCAGGCTGGGGCGCAGTGGAGTGACTCGCGTGCCCTGTGCTGCTGCTGTCATCTTGTGGCGGGAGAGACGTAGCGTTGGATGCTGACGTCGTTTCGGTGGGATCCGGAGAGATCAGCAGTGGTCTGTGTGGTGCCTTTTCTCCGGAGGGCTTTCTGCCTCAGAGGCTGGCCAGGTTGAGGGGCGAGGGATAGTTGCGTGGCCCCTGGCCCCTAATTCTGTCTTGGCTCTCCTGCGACAGGCTGGGGGGGTTCTACACCCTCCGGATCCAGCCCGGCCTCCGCCTGGTCTCACTCAACATGAATTTCTGCTCCGAGACGAATTTCTGGCTCTTGATCAATTCCACGGACCCGGCTGGGCAGCTGCAGTGGCTGGTGAACATCCTCCAGGGGGCAGAGGAGAGCAGCGAGAAGGTAAGGCCCCCTCCCTTCCTCCACGGGGCCAGCGATTTGGCCGCGGCTGCTGGACTGGCTCAGGGAGGGGCCGGGAAGGATCGCTGTTGAAGGGGGCTCAGCCTCCAAAAGGAGAGGGGGGGGTGCTGCTCCCCCCCTCCCGCCCCACCCCCTCCTCACCAACTTCTGTCTGCTGCAGGTTCACATCATTGGACACATCCCCCCTTCTCACTGCATGCGCAGCTGGGGCTGGAACTATTACCGCATCATCAACAGGTGAGGAGCTCTCTGCTCGCAGTGTGGGGCTGGGCAGGGGGTACGGCGACCCCTTCAAGGTGGCAGCCTCCCTCTATTCCTCTAGGCTACAGGAGCCAGGAGGCCAAGACTCAAAGCCCTGCTTGGCCCCAAAGCACACGGGAGCATCTTGGAAGCGGGGAGGGTCCCGCCTGGTTCCTGAGCTCTCGGGGAGGAGAGGACCCTCTTGCCCAGCTCACTGCAACTTGCCCTTGGAAGAGCAAGCCTGGGAAATGTGGCGGCAGCAGTCGCAGACCTCCAGCCCACGGAACAGGGGTGGGTCACGGTGTCCGTTCTCCAAGCAGACGATGCGGAGGAAGGTCTGTGGGTCGGAGGGGCTGGCCCGCTCTCTCGCCCTGATCTGATGTGGTGGAAGCGTTCCTGGCCTCTACCGCTCCAGACTGCAGCCTAGGGGGAGGACATGCCTTGCCGAATGCCCTGGGCCAGAACCCTTCTCTTGGACACGTGGGAGTCCTGGGAGTGTTCTGTGGGGCAGCATTCAGGTGTGGGATTCCCCCACCTGCACAGTGAACTGCGGCAATTTGAAAATAGTTTCATTTGTCCGCGTATCTTAGAATCATAGGGGCTGATCATCTTGTCCAACCCCCCCTGCGCAATGCAGGAAATCCACAGACGTCTCCCCTACGCAACCCTGACCCCCCCGCTCCAGGCCCAGGTGGCGGCAAAACACCACTAGGATCCCCAGCCGAACTGGCCCGGGGGAAATGGCTACCTGACCCCCAAGGTGATGATCGGCCTCACCCTGGGCGTGTAAGAAGGGGCCGCGAGAACTCAGGACTGACGCGACCCTTCCAGCCCTCCCTCTCACGTGATCTGCCCAGCAGGTTCCCAGGATCAGCGCTGCTGTCAGGTGGCCCTCCGGCCTCTGCTTAATCTCCTCCAGAGGAGGAGAGGCCACCACCTCCCGAGGAAGCCTGTCCCACTGAGGGACCGCTCTCACTGTCAGGAAGTTCTTCCTCATGTTTAGCCGAAAATCTTCTGCTGAGGGTTGGCTGAGCCATCCGTCAAATCATAAAGCAGCAATTAAAACCAATTAAAAGGAGCAGAGTAGGCAGAGAACCCCTGAGGGCAGGAGCACAGAGCTCCTTGTTGGCTTCCGGACTGGGGCCTGGTCTGGGCGTTATCTGAATACGGCCATGTCGCCAGGGGCGGGGCTTGCATGTCCATGCATGTCCGTCCAATCAATGGCCTTGAAAATCCTGTAATCCACGTTAAGTCCTCTGGAAAATTAAGCCTACACTCTCTGTAGCAAACCACCATTAGCACAGAGCCTGGAGCAGATTTGGGGCAAGTTAGCTGCGTATCTCCCCACTCACAGGCACTGCCTCCTGCAGCCAGATGCCCCCTGGCACCCCAGCGATGAGCACGCCCCCCCCCAGTAAGAGTAGGTGGGCTGTCAGTCCTGCCTCAGTTTCCCATGCTGGGGCAAAAAGCTTGGTGGGGAAGGGCCTTTGGGCCCGGCTGACTCCTGTCCCCCTTGCAGGTACGAGGGCACTGTGGCTGGGCAGTTCTTTGGCCACACCCATGTCGATGAATTTGAGATGTTCTATGATGAGGAGACGCTCAGCCGGCCAGTGGGCGTGGCCTTTGTGGCGCCAAGCGTCACCACTTTCGTCAGCCTGAACCCAGGTGAGGGCGGGGCTGCCCTTTCCTTTCTGGTGGGGAGGGGCTTCCTCTGCTAAAGGGGTCCCACTCACGCCTCCTCCTGCCCTCCAGGGTACCGGGTCTACCTGCTGGATGGCGTCTACCCAGGCAGCTCCCACATGGTGCTGGATCACGAAACGTTCATCTTGAACTTGACGGAGGCCAATGCCCCAGGCGCTGTGCCCCGCTGGCAACGCCTCTACGGGGCCCGGGAGACCTACGGCTTCTCTGCCGCCTTCCCCGCAGACTGGGATCAACTGGTGCGCCGGTTCCAGGTTGATGAGCGCCTCTTCCAGCGATTTTGGTACCTGATGTACAAGGGCCACCCGCCCCGTCAGCCCTGCCGTGATGCCTGCAAAGTGGCCCTGCTGTGTGCCCTCCGCACGGGGCGGGCTGGGGACCCTCGATTGTGCCAGTCCCTGAGCCACGAGTTGCCCTTCCACGAAATACAGGCACGGTGGCGGCTGCGGCAGTTTTGTTAAGGGCAGGGAGCTGCTCGGCCTGTTCAGAGCAGCAGGAAATGGACGACACCTGCCTGAGGGCCACGCCTGGAGTGGTGCCCCGTTCCTAATGGGGGGGAGCCTGTACCACCACCCCCACCCCCACCCCCAGAGGGAGTCAGGGCTCGCTGAGTTCTTCTGTCCGATAGCTGGCAGCGCAGTGAATGAATGGGCTGCGGCATTCCTAGAGCAGTATTTCTTTCCCCAGACCAAAGCGGAGCAAGAGAGAACGTCCACTCCTCTCTGGAAGTCTGGCCTGATTGAGACAGCCAGCGGAGGGGAGGAAGGGCCCTTGGCTGCATTAGGTTCACACACACACACACACACACCCCGCAGCCCTCGTTCCGTCTGCCTCGGGGAGCACCGTGTCTGGTCAGCTCGGGTGGCCGTGGGGCCCCGTCACGTGGTCCGGCTCTGCTCCTGTGGCAGTCCTTGCCTGGTTTTGGCTAAGCAATGGACTCCCCCCCCCCCAACTCGCCCAAAAGTCACCATCCTGTGGTCTAAGGAATCCCCCTCGCTCCGTGTGGCTTCTGGGACCCCGTGAAGTTGCTGCGCCCCACATCTGTGGAGCCTGCTAGTGTGGGACCCCGTAACTCTTTGCACATGTACAGGGCGTGGCTGCTTCTTTCCCAGCACAAGTGAGCAGCCACCCAAGCGATCGATCCCTCTGTATTTATAATAAATCCATGTCCCCAAACTGGAGAGGGTTCACTTGTGGCTGCTTGTGGGAACAACACTTAGTCTCGCGTTCTTCCAGCTGTTTTCGGAATTAGAAAGTTGGCAAGATGCCCTCCCCCCGTCCCATCGCTCACACCATGTAGCTATTTTGCTCCAAGTTCAGTGGGGCTGCCTTCTTCAGCGATTTGGCCCTTCCTCATTGGCTGTCAAACCACGCTGCCCCCCAACTGAGCACAACACAAGGTTCCCAGCATTTGGAGGAGGAGGGAATGCCTCTCGCGGAGCTCCGTCAGCCCCACACGCTTCCTCAAGAGTTGGCGGGCTTGTTTCTTGCGGACAATTCCTCTGCTGCGCATCTTCACAATTTCACACCTCACTGCACAAGTCTGTTCTCCCCCCCCCCCCTTTACGCAGGATGCCCAGCTGGGAGGGGCAGGCCCAAGGGGCACCCAGTTCACCAGCCAGGCGACTTGTGGGGGCAGCGGCCCCAGAGGTGTGCTGGGCCTGGCGCTCTCATGTGCAGAATGGCTTAGCCCGATGGCCTTGGGAGGCCAGTGGCCAGGAGCATGCCGCCTGCCCTCCACCAAGGGCGCGCTTTGTAACAACACCAACACAGCCAGTGTCTGCGCCAACCCTTGGCCTCGTGCGGTCTGCTTCCACTGCCAACTGCTCTCCCACGAGCTTTTCCTGGGCGCCTTTTGAGGGGGAGGCGCTGGAGGTCAAACGGATGCTGCAGTGCCCGCCTGTGACCCCCCCCTCACCCCATCAACTACATCCAAGTTCTGTCTCGAGGAGAGAAGTTGCAAACCCCCCACTACCCCAATCCTATAAACCTTTTTCCTGCAAACAGCCCCACCCACGGGTGCCCTGCCGAAAGGAGATGATCTCCGTATGCCTAGAACAAAAGCGTGGCATAACTGCAGGCAGCAAGCCGAGGCAAGGGAACCGAGTTTATTGATGGTTTTAGTACAACACCAAGATCTCTCGTTACAGCAGAGAGAGGGGCAGCTCCCCCCCCCCCCCGCCCCTGGTGAGGGCTCCGTTCTGTGTTAGCCATACAGCCCAGGACGGAAGAGGTTCTCCCCCCCGTCCCGCCCCAATGCCACTTTGTTCAGCTTAATTCAGGTGCCCACAGCAAGGGTGGGGGTCAGGCCCAGCAGAGGATGCCCAGAGGTGTCCTAGGAGGTGGCACAGACGCCCTCGATGTTGTGGGGGGGGCCGGGGGCTGGGGGGCAGCCGTTCACAGCAGGTAGCATGAACATTTCTCACTTGCGCAGACACACTCATACCTCATAAATATACACCTTGCACACACATCCTTCCACATGGAGAGAGCACGCGGGGGGGGGGGGAGGGCTGCCCAGCCAATCCAACTGTGCTGGCCTCATCCAGGGATTCAGTACGGGGGGCGCCAGCTCCACCGCTGGTTGTTCACGGTGTCTGAGCCCCCTGGTGCTTGGGTTTCAGGGTCCCCAGCAAGGTCTGGACGCCCTTGCGGACGGTGGAGCCCACGCGCCGGGCCACAGAGTCAGCAGGGGGCGCTGGGAGGCAGGAGCTGGTGGACTGGGGCCGAGCATCCAAGCACTTCTGGTACCGAAGCTGCAAAAGAAGGCGGGGGGGGGGGGGCTGGCTGAATGCAAGACCAGAGTGGAAACGGCTGCTCCGGGCCAGCCCCCTTCCCACCGTCACTGAATAAGTGGGCACAGGCGCCACAATCTTTACCCCCACACAAACGAGCGTGGCCTTGTCTCCTAGAGACCGTAGAGCAGGGTTTTCTACATTTCTGTGTCTTACTTTGCTGTCTAGACCCCACCTTTCTCCCCAGCCAGGACTCAAAGCAGCTTGCAGCCTTCTCCTCACCCTGTGAGGGAGGTTGAGGGAGAGAGATGGCCCAAGGTCACCATGACAGAGTGGGGTTCGAACCCGGGTCTTCCAGACCCCCGTCTAGCCACTACACCCTGGCAGGTCTCACCACACACCAGGAACGCTGCAGAAATAAATCGCCAGAGCAGCCAGCTTGAGTCTACAGCCCTTGCGGAGGGAAGGGCATGTCTCCGCCCCGCTTCCACGGGGCGACTGGGCTGCTCGCGGCCAAGGAAGGCGTGGGGGGTACTCACCATGCAGGCTGCCTGCACCGCCTCGCTCAGGCCGGCGGCATTGGGCTCGCACCACACCATGTGGCAGAGGAAGTTGCCAGGCGCAGCAGCCATGATGAAGGCAAAGGACCGGACGTCTTTCCCGATGCCCATGAAGGAGAGGAATCGCACCCGGCACTCACACAACACAGCCTCTGTCTGCAGGGAGCGAGATGGGAGGGAGGGGAGTCAGGCAGGCGCAGGCAGGGGACGGCCCCACCCCGCCATTCCTCAGCAAAAGATCAGGCCCAAACCCACATCCTCACGCCGGGCGCCCGTGCAAAGACGGCCAGTCCCGGCTAGCAAGGATCGTGTGCCCACAGCCCCTCCTCCTCCGCAACCAGGTTCCTCTCCAGCCCAGGGGGCTTGCCCTCGACCCAAATCCCACACAGAGCAGAACCGTAGGGCCCTTTTTCATTTTTCTTTGGTTCGGGGCGGCAGCGTTTGTGTTTCTGAACTTGCATCCCCCTTTGGCCCCGAAACCCCAGAAAAGGGAAGCCAAAAGGCTGGTGATGCCACCCGGCAAAGAGTGCCGAAAGGAGCTGCGCCAGATTCTCTGGTGTGACCGTGGCCACCTCTGGCGATTCTGCCGGGGAAGCCACTGCTGCCTCCCAGTTCGCGGCCAGGGAGGGGGGCTCCCCCTCCTGCTCTTGGCCACGACAGCCCCCAGGCTGGTCAAAGGCACCTTCCCATCCCAAGGCCAGGAGGACTCGGGAAGGAATCTGGGGGCGAGCCCAGCTCTGGCACTAGAAACGAACCCAAGGAAAGGACCGCCCCAACCGCACCCAAGAATGGAAGGGACCTCTGTAAGCGCTGGGAAACAGGACTCCATAGTGTCGCTGTACCACAGTGGCAAGCGCTGGAGAAAAGGGATAGCGCGAGGGTCAATCAAAGCAGCAGCCCAGGAGGCGGGGCCCCCCCCACACACACAGAGGTCATCCACGGCATGCACTGATGCCCTCCAGCAGTTGCCAGGGAGGGTCCATGGGCCGACAGTCGCCCCTCCTGTCGAGCATGGCACCTGACCCCTGACCCTCACTGTGCCAGGGGGCTCCTCCCCCCACTGGGTCAGGCAGCAGAGGGCCCCTTTCACCTGCTGGTGCAGGAGGGTGAGGGTGGCCGGAGCCACGTTGACCTGGCTGGGTGTCCACTCTTCTCTGCGGCCGACTGCCAGAGCCCTCTCCAGGGCCACGTTGATGACGTCCATGCCTGGGGAGCCAATCACAGTGAGGGTCACGGCGGGGCCACTGAGGGCCCCCACCCCACAGCTCTCAGGGGCCCCTTTGGGGTCTCCCGGCAGCCTCCTGCCTGCTCCCTCCCCTGAGCCCTTGCCTGTCATCCAAACTGCAGCCCCCCCTCCCCCCATTTCTCACAGGCACTCAACTTACCGACAGGCTTTGCCACTGGGACGCTGCCCAGGTAATACACCTGGAACTTCTGCACCAACTCGCTTTTGGGGGCTGGAAACTCAACTGAGGGAAGGGGGGGGGAAGGCAGCCATGAGCAGGAGTGGAAAAGCATTCCCCCCCCCACACACACACACACGCACCTCGGCACAGTCGCCGCCCCCTCCCCTGGCACCCCGATCAGCCACGCAAGCATCTACGGGCCCAGAGATGGGGAGATCCACACAGCCCCCTCGGCGCCGACCAGCCCATGCAATGCTCATCCCATCGCACAGCCTTCCACAGAAGACACGTGGGGGGCAGCGAGAACGCCCGGCAGCCAGTCCACCTGCAGCCCTAAAGAGCCCCCGAACGTCCCACAGGAGGCTGCCCACTCGGCCCACCCCCAGCAGCCCACTGGGAGAGGGTGAGCCCCTTTCCCCTGCTCTCCACGTGGGCTCTGCAGCCTTCGGGAGGCAGGCAAGGGCTGTCCCTGCCCCACCCCAGCCGTCCGCTGCACAGCCATTCCGCTCAAGGCCCAGCACCCCCTACCTTGGAAGGGGACCTCCACCAACTTAGAGTGATCCAGCGACAGCCCATTGGGCGGGGCATGGCCACCCCTGTGCTCGCTCATGATCTTGGGAGAGCAACAGACAGATTCCTTTTAGTTTCGAAATACAAACAACCTGCTTTTTGTGAGAGTTTTCACAGTGGCAAATCCACAAAAGCTGAAAACCGTAATTACGACAACGCGCCCAGAAAGGGCGAATCCGCAGGCAACGGAGGACAAGCCAGCAGCAGAGCGATTCACGAGCCGCTCCTGTAACCAATACCCCCGGTGCAAGAAGGTGCCGCCCAGGAAAGCCCCGGAGGCGGCATCTCCCAGCCAGCCGACCCCACCTCTGGCAGGGGAGGCAAGGGTCCAGCATGATGCCAGCAGGCCTGGCACCTCCAAAGGCCCTGCCCACACGATCAGGTCCCACCGACCACACAACCCACTCAGTAATACCGGCTCTAGGGCAGCAGGAGACCGGGCCCTCCCCACACCAACAGGCCCCACCTGGCTGGAGCAGCAGGACGGGAGGGAAGGAATCCGAGAGGGGAGCCTGGAGCTGACGGGCAGCAGACGGAGCTGCTGCCACTGCCGCCGCCACTACCAGACTCAACCAGCCCTTCTCACAGAGAGGGGGAGGGAGGCCCAAGCTCCCTGCCCAGGCGTCCGCCCTGGGAAGGGGCTCTCAGGGTCAGTCCTCAAGCAGACTCCTCGCCTGCCCCCCGCCCTGCCCCCTGCCCCAGGATGGGCCCTCACTGTGAGGCTGAAGGGGGGCAAAGGCTCCTGGGGGTGGGGGCCAAGCAGCTGCTGGAGGCGGGCGAGGGGAGGGGCTGAACGTCACCTTGGAGCAGATCTCATGGAGCGCAGTGGCGATGTTCTTGGCGGGCGTGTCACACTGGAAGACGTGGCACTTCAGCATCTGGGCCAGCTGATCACGTGCCACGTAGGCAAAATCCCTGGGCAGGGTGAGAAGGTGGCACAGTTCAGAAACATACAGCAGCCGGAGGGACCCCTCCCCTCCCACCCCCCAGTGAGGGAACATGGGGATCAACCGAATGTACTTCAAGGAGGTTAAGACTCTCCACCCCCACCCCCCACCCCCCACCCCCACCCCCCTGACGCGCCCTTTCTGGCATAGCTGGGCCCAAACCGGGGGGAGATGCTGTGATACTGACAAACTTCAGCCACCGTTCCCCAGACTTCAGGGGACACACCCCTCCAGCTGCACGCCCAGAGACGTACCTCTCCCTGAGTCCCAAAGCAAAGCAGAGGGGAAGAGAGAGAAGATGACACAGAAGACGGTTAGCAGGAGACCGCAGGGAGCCCCCACAAGCTCACCCTCTGGCCAAGGCTGCCCCCCCCTTCCCAAGCCCCCTCTGCCCCAGAGAGGACTGGAGTGGGGACGCCTCGGCAAGGGCTCCCGGAGACATCTGCAAGGGGGGGGCTTGGCTCATCGCGTCCCAAACAGCGCTTGGAAACCACAGTCCCATTCCTGTGAGGAAAGCCTGAGGGGCCGCGGGGCTTTTCGGCTGGGAGAAGACGCAGCGGAGGGTGCCGTGCTGCAGGTTTGGAAAGTTACATGCTGGGGTAGAGAAAGCGGACTGAGGGTGGGCTGCCTCCCTCTCCAAAAACTAGTGCTTGGGGGCACTCAAAGAAGGGGATTCGGGACAGACAAAAGAAAACGCTTCTTTACTCGAGGAGTAATAGAACTGTGCAATTCACTGCAGGGGCGGGGCGGGGGGGCATGGCGCTGATGACAAGCACAGATGGCCATGCAAGGGCAATACATGCGGGGCGGGGCGGGCAGGCAGTGGCTGCTGCCCACGGAGAGATCTTCAGAGGCCGCAAAGCTCTGAGCACCCGCGCAGGAGGTGGCGGCGGCGGCAGGGGAGGGTCTCGGCCTCTGCACCCTCCAGGCAACTGGCTGGTGGCGGGGAAATGGGACCCTGGACTGCTTGGGCCACTGACAGTCTGGTCCAGCCGGGCTTTCCAATAGCCCCGAGTGAAGAATCCCAAAGGGCACCGAAAGCACCAGCCTTCCCACTTGCCAGGAGCGGTGCAAGGGGCCGGGGGGCCTAGCCAGACAATATCCCAGACTGCGTGGCTTCTGTCGTGGACCGCACAAGAGCAGTGGCGGAAGGGTACTTCTCCCCCCCGTGCAACTTCCCTCCCAGGAAGTCTTCCCTGCAGACCCCCCCCCACCCTTGCGCTGCTCCCACAAGCCGCAAACAGACACAGACCTGCCACTGTCCCGCCCAACCCCCCAGACGCGGATGTGGCTGATGGGCTGGCTGTGCAGGACGGTGCCCCCCTCGGGGTCCAGCAGCTGCAGGGCCTCCTTCTCTAGCAGCAGGAGCATGGCTTTGCCCTGGAGGGAGGAGAAGGGGGGCGTTGAGAGGGAAGCCACGGGGCCTCCCCAGCAGAGCCCTGGCTGCTCCTCAGCAGGCCTCCGCAGGAACAGCGCGGGAGAATCGTTCCAGTTTTGCCGATGGGGAATGGGAACGCGGGGGGTCTGCGGCCCCCTACCACGCGCAGCTCACCTTCGCCCAGGAGCCGGTCAGATCCCGATTCTGAGCCGAGAGCTGCCGGATGCAGCTGTTGACGGCCAAGCTGCTCCTGCCCAGCGCCAGCTCCTCCTCAGACATCTCCACCCAGCCCAGAGAGCACACCGAGAAGCACTGCGGGAAGAGGGGCCGGGGGACAAGGGTGAGGCAGGCGGGGCACGGACTCTTTGCCCACGAACGGAGGCCCAGGGGCCGCACTGAGACTCGGCCCCCTCTGCGCAGGTTCAAGTCCCCGCCCAGCCATGGAGCTCAGGGGGCCTGCAACACCTCCAAAGTGATGTTGGGAGAATAAAACAGGGTGGGAGCACCACGTGCCTCCCCCTGAAGGGAGAGTGGAGTGAAAATGTGGGAGAGTGAACCCCAGCGGGAGGGAGCATCGTTGGGCCTCTGGGAGAAACGGGGAGGGGCCGCAGGGCCTTGTGCCCCCCGCTCCTGGCCAGGACACCCCCTCCTCTCCTTCAGGGGGCGCACGGCCCATTCCCTGGGGCTGTCTCAGTATTCCGCTGTTTGGTGGGGGACCTGGACCACGCGCACCGGCACGGCATTGGGGGCTTTGCCTCCTAGCGGCACAGCCACAGAGGGCAGGCAGCTCCCCCTACCTTGGACCCCTGGCTGAGGCCGAGGGATGCGGCAGCTGTGTCACCTTCCTCTCCCAGGAAAGAGCTGGGGGACAAGAGAACAGGCAGATTCATTTGCACCAGGCTCGGCCACCAGAATTGCCTCAGACCATGTGCAGAGAGCAGTTCCCTCTCTGCTAAGCAGCAACCCCCCAACTATCCACACACTCAACATTTCTGGAGCTGGTTGACACCCCCCCCCCCCGTTTCTTGAGAAGCCCCTTGGGGTAACTCAGGGAGGGAGGGAGAAGAGCCCCAAATCCAGCTGACTCGGCAACTGGGTCGCCGAGTGGCGCTGCTGGGCCCCCCGCCACCTCCCCGCTCCTGTTCCGTCAGGTGGAGACGCATCTTCTTGAGGGCCTCCAGGAAGGGCACGCGGCCTCCGGTTGCAAGGAACTGCCCGGTCTGGATGCCTCCTCCTTTGCACAAGGCAGTCCCAGGAGACACAGCCACTTCTCCCTGCAAGAACCCCCCATTTGGGGACCCCAGACAGCCTCTGGGCCTGAATGCTCCAAATGAGGTGGCAGGATACGGGTCCTGGAAAGCAGAGCAGCACCCTCCAGTGGCCACCTAGGGAATGGCCTCCGTGGCTGCATTCGTAACACTGAACAAACACCCCACGTCCCTTTACAAGCCCCAAACCTCCCCCGATGAATGGCTGTGTCCTCCTCTCCTGAGACGCCAGGCACGTGCGTGCACACGCATGTATGTACACACGCACACAACAGCTGGGTTCAGTCTGCGTGGGTCCCCAGTTCCAGGCCCGTGTCCTGTGCCCCCCACTCACCTGGCACTGGGAGACCCCAAGCATAATGGGGGCTGGCTCTTGTCCAGCTGGGGCTCAGGGGTCACCTCTCCTGATGGGACATCCTGGGACAAGCACAAAGGGGAGGAGATGAGCAGAGGGTGGCACACGCACGTGCCCCACCCCTCGTGTCAGCAGCTCACCTTCCAGAAGGGGGGGTCCTCAGAGTGCCCAGCCTGTCCAAAATCCATCCAAGTCAGCTGCAAGATGTGCAGAGGGAGAAAGGGGGGGGGAGGTCAGTTGAAAAGTGCACCAAGAGGCAGCCCCACCCCTGCCGCCACTCCCCACCGGAATGCCTGCGCACATGTGGATTAAGAGGAGGGTTTTTTTGGGGGGGTGCTCACCTCCCTCCCCCAGGGAGTGGTTCCTCCCTTCCTTCAGACACTGCAGACACTGAGCTGGACTCTCATACCCCTCACAGCCGGGAGCTGCTGCAGCACAAAGCCCAGGGTTCAAACATCCCCAAGGAATGAGCCCACCAGAGGTCCTCAGAGATGCCTCTCCCCCACTCAACTTCAGCGAGGCAAAGAGCGCTCCCCCCACTGCTATGGGTCTTTGCACACAGGCAGGGTCTTACCGAAAGGACTCCACCATCCACGCAAAGCAGCTCATATTCTCCCTCTGCAACGCGCACAGATGCTTTCAATGGGGGCGTCCCCACCGCAGTGAGAGGCAGGCAAACCTCCCTGGCGAAGGGCCTCTGCCTCAGCCCACCTCTCCTGCAATCAGCCCCAGGCCGCCTCCTCTGCCCTGGCCCACCTTACGGGCTCTCGCCAGGATTGCCCGGGCAACTGCTAGTAGCCAGTCATAGAACAACACGCTGTAGGAAAGCGGAGGGGCCTCACTCAAGCCAAAAGCCAGCAGAAGCCAAGAGCCTGCTGGGGAAAGACTGACTGACGAGAGACCGCGAAAAGGCGCAGCAGGGCTCGGCTCCAAGTCGGCAGAAGCAAGAGCCCCGCGACATGCTGCAACTCGCCAGGAGAACAGCCAGGGGACCTCCGTTTTCTGTCATTAAATGGCATTAACCCGAAGGAAGCAGGCATGACTGGCCTGGCTCCGAAGTCCTTTGGAACCCACTGCCACTGGCTGACAACTAGCGAACATATGTTGTCTTCTTCAGGGTAATATTATCAGACTATGAGAAACTATGCCAAACTAACAGATGTAAGAAATAAATAAAGCACACAATGAAAGCTCCCACAGAGAGCCCATCCACTGGATCTCTGCATGAGTAACTGGTCCAGTCTTGTTGCTTTCCAATCAGCCTCTATAGGCAAGTGATTCTGCACTGACCGTCTCATTCCACCCAAGGCAACGATACTGCCGAATGACCAGCTCTCAGAGGGATCGGCCCGTTGTGTCTCTGCAAGAGTAATCCTCGGTCCTACCACCCAAGGGAATTGGAGGGCGCTCTCAAATGCCGAAAGACAAGCCTTCGCAGAGCCACGATCAGCCCAGCTACTCTGACTGGACAAAGGACGCTGTATGGGAGGCAGGGAATGGCAAGTTCCGCAAAAGACACAAACTTCCTCTGAGGCCCCCAGAGCAGGAACGCTCTGTGAGAGGGGAAGCCGCCCATCACACCAAGCGCCGGCTCTAGAAACAGCTGCCGCCTGTTCCAGCGCTCAACAGAGGATGGCAAATGGATTCGGGGTGGCCTGATCCTGCCCCCAGATTAATCCAGTAATCCGCCCACCTGCTATTTCATCTCAGCCCCTGATGCTGGGCAATACTGCTCAGCGAGAGACCAGCTCCGACGAATCCATCAGCGAGTGGCACGGAACGGGCACGCCACCCACGGGCACGCCTGCCTGCTCAGACTATTTGGGGAAAGAAGGGGAAAGCCCGGACTTGTTCGCTTCTCTTGCACTTCCGTTCACACACAAAAAGGTGCTGATTATTGGCAGGGCTGTCCCACGTGAAGGAGGCCTGCCCGCCGGCTGGCACGAGGGCAGATCCACGGGGCCATGCCAGTCCCTTCACTTGCCACTTTGATGCCATCCTCATTGTGCCAGCCAAAGCAGAATGTGGGTGGAAAACCAGCCCCGATAACTGAGGTTTCGATCAAGTTAGGAGACAGTGCTTCACCAACTAAAAAACTTCCTTAGTAAGATGAGAGTTCTGGATTTTCTAGGAGGCCGCCTGAGAAACCAGACTGCCAAGGCAGGAAAGGCGCGGGTGAGCAGCCGACCCCAGCCTCCGCCATGTTTAATACAGCCCGTGATACAAAAACCAGAGAGCCCCTGAATGAATACAGCGTGGTCTGTATCAGGGAGATTCCAGCTGGATGGACAAAGCCGTTTCCGAGTCCTGCCCAGGAGAATAAAGTATGCATGGAATGCGAATGCAAAGGCCGAGGGCCGGGAGTGATTCAAGTTGTGAATTTCTTCCTGGCGACATGTAAATTCATATGGCCCAGCTCCGGGGACATTAATGAGCCATCGTCTCTTTGTCAAACAACAGGAAACCCCAATCTTACTCTTTCGTCACTCCGGGTAGCAACAATCAAAGGTGCTAAAACCTTTGTCATTCTCAGGAACTGACATTTACGGTCTTTTGTCTCAACGGGCCGAAGGGGCTCCCCAGCCCCAAAACATGATTTGCCCTATAAGAACCAGGGCTTTGCCACACTCAAACTCTACACGTTCCTCCAGCGGAGAGCCCTCCTCCCTGGCCGAAGATGCAAGACGTCTGAAGCTCTCTTCCTCCGTGGACTGCTCCCCCCCACCCCCTCTAGTCCAATCTCTTCTGGCTAACTTCCTAGGACTCTGTGTGTGCCTGTGCCAACAGTTTACTGCTTCTTGCGTGCATGCATTTTCTCCTCTGAATAAAGTTACTCTTTGCTTGGAGGAACATCTGTCTTGTCACAGTTTCTTTGGGGAGAGGACCCCGTAGACATTGGTGTAGGTCTCGCTTGTTATCCTCTCATATAGCCTTACTCCTGGCCACTAATTCCCCCTTCTTACTCGCAAGGAGTCCCATTCCAGTAACAGATTAATGGTGGGAACACGGGCAGCGTCCTGTACTTTTCTGGCACCCCTGTGTTGTGAGCACCTGTTCTAGAAATGTACAGCTGTAGGGAACTCTCCCCGCAGGCGCTCTCCAGACTGTTTGTGATTCTTGTGTGCGTGCATCTTTAGCATCCCTCGATTGGGGAGGGAACCGTTACCCATTTGACTCCCTGGAAATTGTTCCCACGTTTCCCTTTCGGTCTATCTTACGGGTGGGAATAATCAGGAAAAGCTTTCCCCAGCCCTCTCCGTTGTAGAAATTAAGAGACCCAGCTGTTAGGAGTCAGGGTCAGGGTTTCTCCAGGTGCTCAGAGGTCCACACAGGCCTCTCTCATAGCTGCAAGAGTTTGAATTTCAGTTGCGGAGCCGCTTAACTTTGAAATCAACCACCGAGCTGCCTAGTGTTGTTTTAAACAGGGTTAGCAATTATCCCGGTCATAGAGGAGGAGCCCCTCTCTTCCAAAAACTAGCCAGGATTAAGTATACTTGACCAGTAAGTCCAGTTTGGTTCCCAAAAGCCCGCTCTCCCCTGCGCTCTGCCAAACCCCAGCCGAGCTGCAGATCGAAGTTCCCTCAAGTTCGTTTCCCCCTTGCCGCCCTCCTGGAGAGGAGGACCAAGGAGTAGTAGACCGGGACTAGGCCCCCTTCCCTGGGCCTGGTCCACTTGTCTAGAAAACAAAAGGAAAAGGGTTTTAAAACTCAACCCCCAAAGGAGAATGAACTAAGAGGGTCAAGCTAACCTATAAAAGTATTAAAATGTAGTATTTACTACAAATTGTGTACACAAACACCATTTGTCTCGATCCAACTGCCAGGCCCTGGGACATGGGTTTTATGAAGGGCTCTAGAACTGTTATTAAGCTGGAGCTAACAAGTCATGCAGTGTGCAGGGGAGAGCTCTTGGGCTCGGGAGTGCAGATCCGCCCTCTGTCTAGAGTTCTCGTGTTGCAGAAAGATGCCTTTTATGGTGAGAAGATGTTCAAGCAAAGTCCCGGTCTTGGCAAGATCGAGAAGTGGGTATGTTTTTGATAAGGTCCCCCATGACATTCTGATGGGCAAACTGGAAGACTGTGGACTGGACTATAGGACAGTTCGGTGGATAGGGAACTGGTTGGAGGACCGCACCCAAAGAGTGGTGGTCAATGGAGTTTCATCAGATTGGAGGGAGGTGTCCAGTGGGGTGCCACAGGGCTTGGTTTTGGGCCCGGTGCTTTTCAATATTTTTATCAATGATCTGGATGAAGGGGTAAATGGGCTACTCATTTAATTTGATGATGATACCAAATCGGGAGGAGTGGCGAACACCCAAAAGATAGAGTTAAAATTCAACAAGACCTGAATACTCTGGAGAAATGGGCAGTTGTGAACAGTATGCAATTCAACATAGATAAGTGCACAGTATTACATCTGGGCCACAAAAATGTGAAGCACAAATATAGGATGGGGGATACACTTCTGGGCAGTAGTCTATGTGAAAGGGATCTTGGGGTAAGAGTGGACTGTAAACTGAATATGAGCAGTCAGTGTGATGCGGTGGCAAAAAAGGCTAATTCAATCCTGGGTTGTATCAAAGGGGCCATAGCGTCGAAATCGCAGGAGGTCATAGCCCCTCTCTATACTGCCTTGGTCAGGCCACACCTGGAGTATTGTGTGCAGTTCTGGAGGCCTCACTTCAAAAAGGATGTGGCCAAAATCAAGAGGGTGCAGAGGAGAGCGACAAGAATGATCAGGGGTCCGGAGACTGAGCCCTACGAGGAAAGGCTGAGGGCCTTGGGAACGTTTAGTTTGGAGAAGAGGAGGTTGAGGGGGGACATGATTGCTCTCTTTAAGTATTTGAAAGGCTGTCATTTGGAGGAGGGCAAGGAGCTGTTCCAGTTGGCAGCCGAGGATAGGACTCGAAGCAATGGGCTTACATTACATGCAGAAAGGTACCGGCTGGATATTAGGAAAAACTTTTCCACGGTCAGAGTAGTTCAAAGCTGGAATCGGCTGCCTAGGAAGGTGGTGAGCTCCCCCTCACTGGCAGTTTTCAAGAAGAGGCTGGATGAATACTTGTCAGAGATGCTTTAGGCTCATCCTGCACTGGGCAGGGGGTTGGACTAGATGGTCTGTTATGGCCCCTTCCAGCTCTTACGATTCTATTCTATGATCTTCAGTGGCAGTGCTCTGAGAGCAACAGCCCAATAAGTGTGTGTGTGTGTGTGCGCGTGCGTGCGTACATCCCTTCCTCGAGGGTCCTGTAAGCCTGGATTGCTCTTGATAGACCTCCCTGGCCAGAGAATGCTGCAATAGGGGCAGTGCTGCTGCGAGAAGCCCTGGGGCGTGGCGACTTGCCGTGGCATGGATTGCCTCCTGCATATATGATCCTGATTGCTAGAACCATCTCTATCTGAACAGGCTTGGAATAGGCCTGCTTCCCACACACACTAAAGAATCCTGCTGGTTCCCTTTAGAAATACTGAGCTAGCTGTCGGGGAGGGTCTGCTCCAAGCTGCCTGCTCCAGGTAAATCTTGCCTGACGGGCCACTTAAATAGGTCTATCTAGTTCAAAGGTGGAATCGCTGCCTAGGGAGGTGGTGAGCTCCCCCTCACTGGCAGTTTTCAAGAAGAGGCTGGATGAATATTGGTCAGGGATGCTTTAGGCTGATCCTGCACTGGGCAGGGGGTTGGACTAGAAGGTCTGTATGGCCCCTTCCATACAATTCTGTGATTCTGTATGTAGCCAGGGACTGGAAACCCTGGGAAGTGAGTTCTTTACCCCTTTGATTGGACAAGTTTCTCAGTCTGGTACCTTCCTCCTTCCGAAGTTCCCGTAAGTTCATGCTTCCCCCCTTGTAAGATTACGGGACAGTGACATTAAGAGTTAAAAAGTCCCTGGGTGACGGTTGTTTGTCTAGGTTCGCTGGCCAGGAGGCTGCCGTGGGTGACTTAAGGGCCCCAAGGGTTGAACAGAGCCACGTAGAGAGAGTGGGGGGAAGATCCTCTCCCATCTAGACCTGTTTTTGAAATGTTCAGGCACAGCCCAGCTTGAACGCATCTGAGAAATGGATAGAAAAAGAAAATATACGTATATACAGAATAGGCTTGGGGGTTTGATGAGCAAGCACAGGAGCCAAAGAGGTTGCCAGCAGAAATATTTCATGTGCTTGTGGGCAAACATGTTTTAATTAAGTTCACACCTAACGGGTCGTAGAATTCCCTAAAGAAGTTTAAGTGCCCTGGATTTTAGAATATCTAGTGCAAAAGGTAAACTTGACAGGAAGAGAAAATTAGAATATGGAAGGAGAATTGAGGAACAACCCCAGTGTAAAGCAACTGGACAAAAACAAGCAAAGGGGAAATCCATGGGATCTTTCATCCTTTAGAATGCTTGATCCCTTGAACACCTTAATGGAGCAATTTGGAAGGTATTATCCGATTATAAACTTAGATGCAGAGAAAAAATATAGGGAAAAAGAGAGAGAGAGAAGGATGTCTGTGTTGTAAGAGATTTGTGGATGAACTTGAATGTGACCGCTGATTGTGTGTATGAATGAAGGTGTAAGCGTGTGTGTGTGTGTGTGAAGCTGGGTGGAGTAACGCTGAGACAGACGCATGCAGCAGAGAGGCTGAGAGGATGCATACTGAGAGAAATGACTTAGTGACCGGGGAAAGGAAAGCTAGGCTCCAATGTTACTGCCAAGGGCCACCCATGATAGAGTAACTGCCCTAGAAGCAAGGTAGGAAGCTGAATTTCTGGCTGCCCCAAAAATGAGGTGCAAAGAGTTGGGGTATCAGGAGAGACGCTGTGTTTGGCTGGAGAGTCTAGAAAGTACTCTGGGATTGACATGGGGGGGTTGATCGCCCCCATCCTTCTCAGCGACTTGCCAGTTCTCGCTCGCTCGCTCTCCTGACATGCATGTCTACTCCTGCCTTAACCGACTGCCCCCTCTGATGATTCAGAATATCGGAAATGCCCCCGTAGCTCCCCTTAACACCATCTTCCAAGGAAAATAACAGAGGGGCCCCAGACGGCTGGAGAAACTGCGCATTGGTCTGTCACTGACGCCTGGGAGAACTACAGACCAGTTGGGACCTCTTTCTCCAGGGGACTGTGACTTCGCGGTGGCTGGGGGCCACTTCACAGGCGTAACTGACTGGCTGCCAAAAGGGAGCCAGGAACTTGGCAAAATTAGAACAAAGTCTTTTAATCAGGACCCAAAGAGATCTTTAAGAGACATGGCTCACTTCTGACCTCCCCCAGACCTCCTTAAGAGAGTCAAATCCTGTCCCACCTTAAAGCCCAGTGACTGTGTTAACCCTCTCCGCTCCTGTTTGTCACAGCCAATGCTAGTGATAGAGACATGGAGAAGATCGGAGGCTTTAGCCTCTAACCTCCAGGAAGCTTAAAAGGAGAAAAGGGAAAGATCGTCTTTCGCACCCAGGACCCAAAACCAAAGACTTCCCCAAATTGGCAGAACAAAAGAGAACAAGTAAAAAGCCTACATTGGACATGGAACTTTAATAAGAATAAGAAAGAAAGAAAGAAAGGAAGGAAGGAAGGAAGGAAGGAAGGAAGGAAGGAAGGAAGGAAGGAAGGAAGGAAGGAAGGAAGAAAGAAAGAAAGAAAGAAAGAAAGAAAGAAAGAAAGAAAGAAAGAAAGAAAGAAAGGAAGGAAGGAAGGAAGGAAGGAAGGAAGGAAGGAAGAAAGAAAGAAAGAAAGAAAGAAAGAAAGAAAGAAAGAAAGAAAGGTTTTGATAAGGAAATCAGGAGTTGAAAATAGAAACTTCCCTAAGAAACAGAGAGCAACCCTTGAGTGAATTTATGTAAGGTGCAAATCCAGCTAGAAAGACAGCCCTGTCAAATGCCAGTTTGAAAAAACACGAGTGTGGTGTGTAATAAGACTCCAAAGGATAGAACTTTTGAGGTCCTCTAAGCAAAGGAAACACAACTGAATGTTCAGGGCAGCAGCAGAGACCCTGCTTCCCTGCCACAGAGCTACGAATTTGCCCCAGCCTCTGAGCATGCGCAGAGTCTGAAATCCATTTAAAGCCAGCCGTGAGAAAGCGCAGCTAGCTCTGTTCCCGCTTTTAGCTCACCCAGACATGCCTAAACGTTTCTACATCCAGTTGGCAAAGGTGTGCTTAGCTCTGGGGTGGAGCCACCATGCAAGCTCCCCTTAAATGCATCCTAGAGGGAAAAATTCAGAAGGGTTAGGGCCCTGAGGCTCGAAGTGCACAATGAATACCAGCCTACTGGACAACACATCCAACCACTTTGTCAGATTGCACAGGGAAGCCATTGAAATTCATAAGCACAAGCACAATTTCAACAGGAAAGAAGAGAGTTTAAGAATGAATACGGCATCGTTTCCAGTCCTGAAAAACACCAGGCTAACTAATTACCCAACATCTTACAATAGCCCTACAGATAAGATTAGCATATCAACCACCAGTGCCAAGACCACGGCATACAGCCCGGGAAATCTACAACAACTAATACTAGCCTACATTAATAGGGGTGTGTGTGAATTTTTATAAGGAACCTCGCCTGAGATCCACTTCTAGCCTAGATGGGACGTGGGTCTACTTCAGCAGTCAGACCCAACTGGATCCTGGGGTGGCCCCGCTCCCTGGAGTACCACGGAATTCAGTTTTATTTGTACAAGTGTGGGGTCTGTTTGTCCCATTTTCAGCTTCTGGAGCTGTCTGGTCCCCTGCAGGACCCCGTCGTCCCCCTTCCCTCTTCTCAGTTCAGAGGGGCGGGGGGGGGGGGAATATTGCTGTTCAGAGGGGAGGGGGAGAGAATACTGACCCTTTGGTTCCTTCCTTTTACTTACTCCTCCCACTCCAGACCGTGCCCAGAGGTGGCCATGCCTCCCTGAGGCGAGTCCCCGCAAACCCTTCTCTCTTTTGTGCAGTTGTTATTTTTTTATTATTATTTGGGGGTGGGGGTGCATGTATGCCCTTCTCCACTACACCACGAGTAAGCCCCGAAAGCAAACAGATTGAACTCCCCAAGTAGGGAGACGTCCAAAGACGGTGGCTGGAGATCTCCCGGACTTACTGGTGATCCTCAGTTTCCCTTGAAAGGAAGTGATACTTTGGAGGTGGGGCTCTAAACCCCACTAAGGCCCCTCCCCTAGCTCCACCACCCAAATCTCCAGGAATTTCCAACCTGGACCTGGCAACCTCTACCCCCCCGCCTCCTGCCTCATCCCAAACCACCCCGGGTCTTCTGTGCTGAGGTCCGGCAAGCTCTACCGTGCGCCGACCGCCAAGGAGTCCCGTCCCAGTAACAGCAGGGCCTGGCACCCTTCCCCCCGCCCCCCAGAGCCCCAGGGACTTCGAGGAGTATGTCTGCCCATTACCATGGCGGCTGCCGACCTCCACTGGGACTCCGCAGCCAGAGCACGGACGCCAGGGGAAGCTCTTCTGGGGAGGCAGAGGGTGCCCTGCCCAACATGACCACCTTCCAGGCCCTCCTTGCGGCCAGATTCGCCCAAGCACCTTTCCGAAGGGCTGCAAGCCTTCGGGGGGGGGGACTGGGGGGGGGGACTCGGGACTAAGCTTCTACTTAGGAATTCAGTTTTGGTTTATATTTTTAGCTTTCTTTTCACTTGGATAATTTGCTGAGAACTATTATTTTTGTTAGCCCCAGAGCAGAGATTTTCTAAAAACCCAACCACGTTAAAAGCCTGCTCAAGTTCAGACTCTGTTGGACCCCAGAGCCCGAGTGTTAACCTCCCGCGGCCCACGGGCAGCTCAGTTCGGGAGATGCTCCTCGTGCACTGGGGCAGGATCTGGGGGTACAGGGGAGGCAGCTGCTTCTCAGGAGCGGCTCAAAACAGCCCCTCCCACAGAGCCTGGGAGGGTGGCAGAAGGGCCCATGGGGCACACCCCTCCCATCACTTGCACACCCACAGGCACACACCAGCGATCTGCTAGCTGCGGCCTCCGCTCCCCCTCAAGGAAGTAAGCAACAGAGGCCACAGCCTTGTGAGGGGGGGGGGCCCTCTGGTCCGCAGACCAACGGGGAGGGCCCGGGTCTTCCCCTCACCTGCGTTTCCCTGGAGGGGGTATTTGCCGAAGAGTCGCTGCTTCCACTCCCTACGGGAGGCTCCCACTGGGTGGTCCCCGTTGGAATGTGCCAGTAGTAGGTGCCAGAGGTGTCCTGCACCCGCATCCATCCTGCCGGGAGATCAGAGTCCGTCTCCAGTGAATTGCACAGCCAGAAGGAGTCTGCGGAGAGAAAGCAGCCATGGCTGGGGGTGTGTTTTGCGCCCCCCCCCCCGGTCACTCACGACTCAAGGCAACCCTCTGCCTGCTCCCTCCAACTCCCTGGGGCAGACCAGAGGGAAAGCAATGGGGCAGGGTCTTTTCCTGCTCTGCACAGCCGGGACCATGGTGCCCACTCCCCACAACACGGGACTTCCCCCGCTCTCGCGTGAGCCTGCCAGCCCTCGTGGCTTCAGCGGGTCCCACAGGTTGCTCCCCACCCCCGCTGCGTTAACTCTGAAAGAGACTGGTACGGGGAGCTCTCTTGGAGGGCGAGAACAGACTGCAGGCATCGAATGCCTCTGAAAAACAGGACAGGCAGCCCCTAGCCATGTCTGAGGGGCAGAGAGGGCTGGGGGGGGGCCTTCTGGATTTTCCAACTGGGAGGGGGGGGGAAGCTTCTCCCCTCCTGGCCCCAACCTGCAGATTCTCCTCCGTGGAGACCCGGGACCAGGTGCTGCGCGCTCGCTCCGAGCCTGGGGAGTTGCTGCTACCCAACCTCCGCCACCATGGCGACAGGCCTGGCAGGGGAGCAGGAGGCAGGGAGAGGCCAGAAGCGCACCCTGGGCCCGGCCTCTCTCCCCCTCCCCCTCCAGCACCAAGGAGGCTCTTTGAAGTCCTGCTAGAATCTAACCCAAATCTCCACTTCGGCAGTTCTGACCCCCCTCCCCACCCCGTACACACTTCTAAAGCACCAGCTGCCCCCAGAGCCTACCGGGGCCGGAGTCCAGCAGGAGAACAGCCAGCAACAGGTCTTTGCCGTGCACTGCGCCACCCAGAGGCCCGTGGCCCCGCCTCACCACACACACACACACCCGTTTCGTCCCACACCGCCCTCTCCAGACCCAGTCCAGCCGCCACGCTCTTTATCTCACTGCCTCCAGATCGGGGGGGGGGGAGGGGGGCAGTGCCACAGGTACAGGACAACCACGCTCTCAACCACGCCGCAGCTCCCCTCTCAGCAAAGGGGGGCTGCTGCTCTCAATCTGGGGTCCGAGTCCCAAGGGCTCTGCCTCCCTTCACCCCCACCTCCAGGAACAGTGCCTCCTCTCCTGCCTCTCTGCCAGGACCCTGCTAGGGGCACCTACGCCCAACACAGCCCCCCCTCCCCAGCTCACCCAGCCTTGGCTCTTCTTTACCAACTGTCTGTCCCCACCACCTGGGTGCCACTTCCAGGTCCAGGTTAAACAGCCTCCTGGACAAGAGAGGCCTGCGCAGGCGCACAGCACCCGCCCCCCCCGCCCCCCCGGGACCAAGTAGGACAGGGAGGAGGGAGGAGAGAGCGGGGCACCTGGCTGAGCTGGCCAGGAGGGGGCCATAAATCCAGCTGGGGCTTGTGCGGCTAAAGGGGAGAACCCCTGCTCAGCAGACCCTCCCTAGAGGGAAGGACGCCACGGGGCATCAGGCTGTAGCTGGGCACCCAGGCTGGCGTTGCAGCTGCCGGGGCAGAGAGGAACGCTGACTCTTCTGTGCCCAGCCCAGGAAGGCAGGGGAGGGGTATGGGGGGCACAGGCCCTCCCGGGAAAGCTCCCCAGAGGCAGCTGGGGCGTCCAGGCAGCGGTTTCCCCTCACCCTGGCGCCGTTCACAGGCCTTGGCACAAACAGAGCCATTGACCAGGCATGTGCTGCCCACACAAAGAATGCCTTAACATCTGTCGCCTGCTGGCCAGCCTCAGTTTCCCCTCCATTGCCCTAAGGCCGGATGACATGTTTACCCTCCCCCCCCCCAGAGTCCAAGGAAGAGTACACAGTGCCCCCTCCCCAATTCTCTCTCTCAAAAGCCCTGCAAGCTGGGTTAGGTGGAGCGATTTCCTGGTGGTTGGGGAGGTGAACGGGCCCCCTGCCAGGCAGGCTCACTTGGCTGCGAGTTTCCCCCTCCCCCTGCCTCATGCAACCTGGCTTGCTTGCAGGAGCTACCCGGAGCCAGCTGTTTTGCAAAAGGTCTCTGCCTCCCCCTCTCTCCTGGCCTTTTGTCCGCACTCTCCGGCCACTCCGTCAGAGGGCAGCGGCTGGCAACTAACCCTCCAGGTGCCGCAGGTGCCTGATTTGGATTGGGACCGCAGGAGGAGGGAAGGTCCGCCTTCCTCTGCCCCACCGCCACTCCTGCCGTGCTGTGGAGAGAGGTCCCTGTTTCTTCTGAGGTGGGGCTGCCAGCATGCTGGGAAGGCGGAAGCCCCCATTCCCCTGCCCAGGGGATCAAGATCCAAATCAAGTCCCCCGGTGCCTGAGAAATTAGCTCTCCACGGCTGCCACCTGGCTGCGAGGAAGTGGGCGTCAGTTCAGGTAGGCGGAGTCCTGTCTAGCCCGGCCAGGATCCAGCCATTGGGTGGGCGAATGATGTTTTGCGGGTGGGGGCAAATACCAGCAGTGTGCCAGGAGCTCCACAGCACAGAAGAGAAGGGAGGGGCCTGAAACCGGCAACGAGGAGGGGCGGGTGGAGCTAGGAAAGGCTCTGCCCACAGAAAGGGGCTAGAGGGCGAAAGGGAGCCCCCTCCCCAAGGAGGAAAGGCCTCGACAGAGCAGGAGATCCATTTATGCCTCCGTCTGCAGCATCAATCGCAAATCCTCTGGGGGGGGGTGGGCAGAAGGCAGGAGAAAACACAAGGCCTAGTTCAGGCTCTATGCAGCCGCACGCCCAGGAGCGTTTGGGATCCCGAGGGCCCAGCTCCGGAGCTTGGACGCACTGCCCAGGGGGCCTCCCCAGGGAGCAGCTCCAGGGAACTAAACACCCTCAGACCCCTGCCCCTCCCTGCCGCTCAGCCACTTGCGTACCCCTGCCCACCCCCTGCCTCCCCTGGCAACGCCTGCAGAAAGCCGCTTCCAGCCAGCGCTTACCAGTTTCGTCCGGAGAACTGCCCGTGGGGCTTCCCTGGCTGAGAGTGGCCCAGCTGGAGTCCTCGTCGCTGGCAGCACTGTTGCGCATCCCAAAGAGGAGGCTGGCACTGCGCGCCTGCTCCCCGCGTGGCAGAGCCCGCTCTGAGCTCTGCTCAGACTCCGTGACGGGCTCGCTCTGGACGGGCGTGGAGTCCTCCTCATCCTCCTCTTCCTCGTCCTCCTCTTCCTCGTCCTCCTCCTCCTCGTCTTCTCCATCTTTCTCTTCCTCGTCAGGCAGTGGGATGAGCAGGGTGCTCAACTCCTTCGTGGGGAGGCTCAGTTCATTGCGGTTCTGGTCGCGGCCACGTTCTGCTGCCTGCCGCAGCTGGTTCTGCCCGTCCTTCACCCACTTGGTGTTGGCAGGCTCCTCGGCGGGGGGCGGCAGGCCCAGGACGCTGTGCAGCTCGGAGGCAGTGTAGCCGCAGTGCCCCTTATGGGGCAGGCCCTCTCCGGCGGGCGGTGCCAAGGCCAGGCTCATGCTCAGGCGGCTGTTGTCATTGGCCAGGTCACTCCTCCTGCTCAGAGAGCCTGACATGGGGGGCGCGACACCGGCCCTGCGGGGGAGGACAGCAGGCACCTGTGGGCAGGCCTGCAGCAGACGCTTTTGCGCACTCTCGCACGCTCACAGCTGGGGGACCAGGCATTCTGCACATGCTCAGGAGCACTATTCCCACGAGCCAAAGCAGGTTCCGGAGGCCTGTGACTGGGCCAAGGCCAGCTCCCTTGCCTCAGAACTGGCCCTTCCCGCCCACAGGCTGTGCTGAGCCACCCTCCTCAGGAGGAGGAGCAGCAGGCTGTGTCCAGAGCTGCCCGCCTCCCGCTGCCCTGCTGCCCCCTGGCTCCAGAGGGCTTGGCCAGGCGCTCTCTGCACATGCTCTGCAGCCCCCTCCTCGCACCCCCCCCCGGCTGCGGCGCTTACCTGTCCTGGGGGGGCTGGAGCTGGAGAGGAGGCCAGGCGGCTACATGCTTCGGGCAGAAGCGCAGCGAGGCGGGAGGGCCGGCCTGGAGGCGGCCTGGGGAGGAAGGCGGGAGGCGAAGGGTCAGCGCGCCGGGGGGGGCCAAGCGGGGCCACCTCCTCCGCCCCCGCCCGGCCGCCTTCAGGCCGCGGCGCCCCCGCTGCCCTTCCTCCCCCCCCCCCCCGGCACCAGCCCTGCCCGCCGGCCCCGGAGGGCAACGGCGCGCGAGCGAGCGCAGGCCTCGGAGCGGGGGGGGCGCGCGCCTGGGGGCCCCGGAGCCTCCGCCGCGCGCGCCCCTCCCGCGGGAGCCCCCGGGCGCGTCAGCCCCGCGTTCCGGAGGAGCTGGAGCAGCCCGCCCCGCCCCGCCCCGCCGGCGCCGCGCCCGGGCTGCGATCCCAGTCGGACCCCGCGGCTGGCGGCTGCGAGGGGACCCCCCCTGCCAGCTGCGGGGGGACGGGGCTGGCCGGGCGACGTCGCAGCCGCAGGGCCTCCGCGGGCCGGGCCAGGCCGGGGCTCCTCTCCGGAGCCGGCCGAGGGGGTCGAGGCCGATGCAAGCGCAGCCCCCTCCCCTCCCCTCCCCCCCCCCCGCATCGCGGTACCTGCGGCGGCGGCGGCGGCGGGGCTGCTGCGAGGCTGGGGAGTTGTGGGCGGGGGGGGGAGGCGTCGCTTCCGCTTCCGAGACCGACCGAGCCCCGCCCGGCGGCAGGGAGGGGGCCGCGGGGAGGAGCCGCCGCTGCCGCCGCCTGCAGACGCCCCCGGGGCAGAAGGGGCGCGGGCTTGGAGGGCGGCGGGAGCGGGGCAGCCGTGGCGCCCGGGGGCGAGAGGCGCGCCCCGGCAAGGGGGCGAGGGGAGCCGCGCGCCCCGTCCAAGCCCAGCCCCTCTGCGGCCGGCCTGAGGTGCGGCTCGGCTCGGGGGCGCGCGGAGCTGCCGGCTTGCTGCGCTGTGCCGGGCCGCCTTTCCCGCTGACGCTCCGGGCGGCGGCGGCGGCGGCAGGTCCGAGGCAGGCGGGGCGGGTCAGGGCGGGCGAGGCATGTGGCAGCTGGGACGCCGCCGGAGCAGACCGCCGGGGCCGCTCGGCGGGCGCCTTCCTCGGCCCCGGGCAGCGCCCAGCGGGGGAGCCTCCCGCCGCCCTCCCGCCCGCGCACCGCGGCCCGGGAATCAGCTCGGCAGGGTTGCGGGGGGCGCCCGCGCAGGGCAGGGCGTTTGCCAGCCAAGTGGGCCCTTCCTCGGGGGGCGCCCCTCGAGCCTCAGGGGCCAGGAGGAGCCCCCAGGCCAGGCCTCCCGCGGTGCCCAGGGAGGCCCGGGCGCCCGCCAAGGTTCCCCCAGGGAGCATGACAGCGTCCCGGCGGCCTTGGCTGAAGCTGCGCGGCTGTGGCGGCAGTCCGAGGAAGGGCCCTCGCCGGGCTGCAGCGGCCCTTTTCCTAGAAGGCAGGGCTGAAGCTGCGCCTGGGCCTCGGGCCAGCGACAAGGCGGCTTATACCATTCTGCACTCGGGCTTCTAGACGAAGAAGCCCCGGCGAGACAAACGGAGACCCTCCGCCTCTATTCCGGGTCCGCGGAAGGGGCGCCGGCCACGAGCAGGGAGCGCTCGCAACGGGCGCGGGGGCGACGCAGACGCCCGGAGGAGAGGCCCGGGCCGGCGGGGGCCTCCCTCGCCAGTGGCGGCGGCGAGGGACCCCTCCGGGTGCCCGTGCTGGGAGGGCGGCGGCGCCTGCCTCTTCGGCCCCAGGGCCACTGGCTGGCGGCTGGGCGACCCGCGGGGCTGAGCAAGGGGGCTTCACTGACGACCGGGCGGGAGCAGAGACCGTCGAGTGAGCAGCGAGCTGGGACGCGGCTGGGGCGCCGCAGCGCGTGCGCAGGTCCCTTCAGGGAAAGGCGGCCGCCTGGGCGCGAGGGGCCCTGGTCCCGGAGGACCGAGGGGACGCCTTGCACCCCAGAATCTGTCCAAAGTTGCAGTAGTTGGCTCTGCCCTCTGGATACGAGTCCTCAGCGCCTCTTAAGGGCTAATGGGTCAGCGTTGCTAACTTCCAGGTGGTGACTGGAGATCTCCTGGAGTTACAACTGATCTCCAGGCCTCAGCGCTCAGTTCCCCCTGGAGAAAATAGCTCTTGTGGAAGGTGGACTCCGGGGCATTATAGACCACCGAGGTCCCTCGCCTGCCCAGAGCCCACCCACCCCAGGCTGCAGTTGCTAATCATGAAAATGGCAAAGGGGGCAATTTGTGTGAATTGGATCCCTTGGGTGTGCTCCAAACAGCTCTTGCTCCAAGGGGTGTAATGAATGGGAAGCCAACACAGACACTCAAGAGAATTCGTGTTTGTGTGGATGTATGGTGGACTCCTGGTGAAGGGTTTCCGTGAAACACGCTCCTAACTAGCCAGCCCCTGGGCAGGTCGTTGGGGTTGGTGCCCTGCTGTGTTCCTGCCACCTGTGAAGAGAAAACATCCAAGAGATTAATAACCTTAATATACTTACTGGAGATGGATGGAGCCTTCTATTCCTTGTCAATGCCCACCAATGCCAATCCTCCCTTCAGCCAGCTGGTATTACGAGAGGGAACAGGTGGCAATGCCCACCAATGCCAATCCTCCCTTCAGCCAGCTGGTATTAAGAGTGGAACAGGTGGCAACGCCCACCACCACCTTAACCCAGCTGGTATTAGTAGCGGAGAACATGGCAATGCCCGCCCCCTTCAGCCAGCTAGGATCAGGAGTGGAGCAGGTGGCTATGCCCACTCTCCGCCTTAACCCAGCTGGTATTCAGAGTGGAGGAGGTGGCAATCCCCATCTCCTGCCTTAACACAGCCGGTAATAGGAGCGGAGTAGGTGGCAATGCCCTCCCCCATTCAACCAGCTGGTATTAGGAGTGGAGAAGGTGGCAATTCTCACCCCCCCGCCTTCAACCAGCTGGTATTAGGAGCGGAGCAGGTGGCAATGGCCGCCCCCTTCAGCCAGCTAGGATCAGGAGTGGAGCAGGTGGTTATGCCCACTCTGCCTTAACCCAGCCAGTATTCAGAGTGGAGCAGGTGGCAATCCCCATCTCCTGCCTTAACACAGCCGGTAATAGGAGCAGAGCAGGTGGCAATGCCCACTCCCATCTTAACTCAGCTGGTATTAGGAGTGGAGCAGGTGGCAGTGCCCTCCCCCCTTCAACCAGCTGGTATTAGGAGCAGAGAAGGTAGCAATTCCCACCCCTGCCTTCACTCAGCTGGTATTAGGAGTGGAGCAGGTGGGAATACCCACTCCCCACCTTAACACAGCAGATATTAGGAGCCAATGCCCATCCCCCCCCTTCAGCCAGCTTCAACCCAATGCCCATCCCCCCCTTCAGCAAGCTGGTATTAGGAGTGGAACAGGTGGCAATGCCCATCACCACCTTAACTCAGTTGGTATTAGTAGTGGAGCAGGTGGCAGTGCCCGCCCCCTTCAGCCAGATGGTATTAGGAGTGGAGCAGGTGGCTATGCCTGTCCTCCACCTTAAACCAGCTGGTATTAGGCGCAGAGAAGGTGACAATGCCCACCCCCCATATTAACCCTGTTGATATTAGTAGCGGAGCAGGTGGCAATACCTGCCCCTGCCTTAACCCAGCTGATATTAGGAGCGGAGCAAGCGGCAATGCACACCCCCGCCTTAACTCAGCTGGTATTAGGAGAGCAGGTGGCAGTGCCCACTCCCCACCTTAACCCAGCTGGTATTAGGAGTGGGGAAGAGAAGGGGGGGCTTTCTCCGCAGTAAGCAAGCTAGCAACAAAAGAAAAATTGCGGAGAAGTAATCACAACAAATCACCCAGTGATAATATTCAAAAATATATTCTATACAATGAGACTCCTAGTGTATATCAAAACTTACATACAAAAACTTACAGTATATTAAACAACAAGGTGCGTGAACAGTAAACAACACTTCCCCATCCAGCTGGTATTAGGAGTGGAGCAGGTGGTAATTCCCACCACCCTCCTTATCACAACTGGCATTAGGAGCGGAGTAGGTGGCTATGCCCCCTCTCTGCTTTAACCCAGCTGGTATTCGGAGCACAGCAGGTGGCAATGCCCACCCCCCTTCACCCAGGTGGGATCAGGAGCAGAGTAGGTGGCAGTGCCTGGGCTCCTTGGGTCCAGAGGCCAGGTTTACTCATCTTGCAAAGCCATATCGCGTAGAACTGGGCTCCCCCTGCGGCAGATCAGGGCTTGGAGGAGGAAGGCTGGGGGGGAGAGCAGGCAAGCCACGCTGCCTCCCCTGCGCCCCCTCACCCCCTGCAGCAGATGGAGGCTTGGGGGGAAGGTTAGGAGGCGGAGTGCAGGCCAGCCAGGCGTGCCCGTCACTGGCCCCGGCCCAGTTGGGGCTGGGGAGAGTGGAGCCGACCTGTGGGTCCTTCAGAGGCCACAAAGACTTGCCCTGACTCAGCCTGCGCCAGAATAAACTAGTCAGTCGTCTCGAACACACCCAATTACGTAATAAGATTAGCACTTTGGCACTATTGCACTTCATAAAAAGTTTACATAGGTAGTAATTGAATTTTGATCCCTTAGTCCTCTAGAATACTTAGAGGACCCATTGGAGAACATGCCAAGAGTGATAGATAAGATCAAGGAGTTTGGAGACTTGGCAGGTTTCTTCATTAACAAAAAGAAGTCAAAGATACTATGCAAAAACATGACTAAGCAGAAACAACAATTGTTAATGGAAACAACGGATTGTGAAGTAACAAGTAAAGTGAAATATTTGGGAGTCGAATTAACTGCAAAGAACATAGATCTATTCAAAAACAATTATGAAAAACTATGGACTCAGATAGAGAGAGACTTGATTAAATGGAATAGACTGAATTTGTCATGGTTGGGCAGGATTGCAGCAGTTAAGATGAATGTGTTACCAAGAGTAATGTTTTTGCTACAGACAATACCAATCATCAGAGACTCTAAACAATTTGAAAAATGGCAGAGGAAAATATCAGATTTTGTTTGGGCAGGCAAGAAGCCTCGAGTGAAAGTGAAAGTTTTACAAGATGCAAAGGAAAGAGGCGGAATGCAACTGCCCAATCTGAGACTTTATCATGATGCAATCTGCCTAGTTTGGTTGAAAGAATGGATGACATTAAAGAACAAGAAACTACTAGCCCTAGAGGGATATAAAAAAATATTTGGATGGCACGCATATTTATGGCATGACAAAGTAAAGGTCAACTCGATGTTCCTGCATCACTTTGTTCGGAGAAGTTTATACATAATCTGGAAGAAGTACAGGATTTATTTACAAGAAGGAACTCCTTTGTGGGTGGTTCCGTATGAGGTGATAGACCCGAGAGCTGTTGATAATGAACAACAATGTTTAACGTACAAAGAAATAACTAAAACTGAAGCATCCAAACTCAGAATAAAGACACAAGAGGAACTATCACCTAACTACGACTGGTTCCAGTATAGACAGATCAGAGACTTATATAATTCGGACTCTGTAAAGGGAGGTATACGAATAGAGAATTCGGAACTAGAGCAGACCCTTCTTAAAGAAGATAAGAAAAGAATATCCAAGGTATACCAAGTACTGTTGAAGTGGTATACCGAGGATGAGATAGTTAAAATACAAATGGTGAAATGGGCTATAAACTTTAATAAAGAAATAACAATGGAGGCATGGGAATACTTGTGGAAAACTACAATGAAGATAACGACATGTACTAATATCAAAGAGAACATCTACAAAATGATCTATCGTTGGTACATGACACCAAAGAAGATTGCGCTAGGGAATTCGAATACTTCTAATAAATGCTGGAAATGTAAGAAGCATGAGGGCTCCCTCTATCATATGTGGTGGTCGTGTGAGGTAGCCAGGCAGTACTGGGGGGAAATAATAAGAGAAATGAGTGAAATTTTACAATTTCAAATTAATAAGAACCCAGAACTCCTGCTACTGAACTTGGGAATGGAGGGAATTCCAGCCCAACACAGGATGTTGATATTTTATATGACAGCAGCAGCTAGACTTTTGTATGCGCAAAAATGGAAAGTACAAGAAGTGCCAACTATTGAAGATTGGACTTACAAATTGCTGTATATGGCTGAAATGGACAAGATGACAAGAAAACTGAGAGATCTGGACTCAGGGCAGTTCAACACAGACTGGGAGAAGCTGAAACAATACCTGGAGAAGAAATGGGAGGTGGGAGGAAAACTGTGGCAGTTTGAGAACTACTGAAGTACTGAAGTAGAGGGGGGAGACTTTACCGGGGGGAGAAGAGATAAATGTGAATTAATAAGCAGTCAGATTAATAGATTGATATATATATAGATATATACAGGTTAATAAATAGAACATAGAGAAAATAATTAACTATAAGGATTAAATATAAGGATTGATTAACTAACAATATTTTCTTTCTTTTTGGTAAGTTTTGTACCAAACTGAATGTCTGAAGATATAGATGGGTCAAATTGATTGATTACGTGATGAGAGATATATAGAATTATTACAAAAAGATAGAATGAGTAATATATAGAGAATAAGTCAAATTGTTTGATATAAATGAATGTATGATCTATATGGTTTATGATATATAGAAATATTTGAAATTGAAAAATGGGATAAATTGTTTATCTAAGATGGAAACAAAGACTTACAGTTTGGACATACAATGTTAAAAATAGTCAAGGATGTACTGCTTAGAATAATGGAGAATATATATTTGTTTTAGATAGAGGAAGCTAATAAAAATAAGGGAAAGGGGACAAAGGGTGGGAAAGCTGTTGGAAGTCAACAAAAAGGGGGGGAAAGGGAGGGGGTTAGAGATGAAAAAATTGGGGAAAATTGAATGTAAATGTAAAAATAATGTTCTAACCCAATAAAAAATTTTTTTCAAAAAAAAAGAATTTTGATCCCTTAGTGAGTTACTCTCTTCTTTTGGCTTTAGGAAGCAACTTGCCGTCATAGAACGCACACTCAGCGCAAGACCTGGGGGCTTGGATAGTGCAGGTTCAATGGGAAGTGCTAGCCCCCCAACTTACGACTGGTCCCAAAGAGTCTATCCCAGCTTGGAGGCGAAGGATTAGAACAGCCAGCTTGTTGAGGGAAAGCGGGCCGAGAAGGACAAGGAGATGCGGAGCAGCAAAGCCTGAAGCTGATCCAAGCTGGAAAGCCCCTTTGTGAAGTGTCTGCTGCCCTTGAGCCCATTCCACAGAAGAGGAAGGTCGAGGTCAGCTGAAGCTCCTACTCTGTTTTGGGACCTATTTCTATAATAACATTCAATTTATATACTGACCTTCAGGACAACTTAACACCCACTCAGAGCAGTTTACACAGTATGTTATTATTATCCCCACAACAACAAACACCCTGTGAGGTGGGTGGGACTGAGAGAGCTCTGAGAGAGCTGTGACTGACCCAAGGGCACCCAGCTGGCTTCAAGCGAAGGAGTGGGGAATCAAACCTGGCTCTCCAGATTAGAGTCCTGCTGCTCTTAACCACTACACCAAACTGGCTCTCTTCTAGTGCTCTATAACGTCTCAAGTTTTGATTAATTCCCAGTTATCTGTGTTGGTTTTCCTGTATGCTAGGTAACAAATTAAATTAATATTAACTAGTTAATAAAATAAGTTAATTAATATTAACTAGTTAATAAAACTTGTCTGGCAAAGTGCTCTGTGACTGGGCTGAAACTGGGCTGCCAACCATTCGCACAAACACTAACACCCAAGCATCCCCCCCGCCCCAACCTGGTGATACGAAGCTTTTTTTCAGCAGGAACGCAGTGGAATGGAGTTCCGGCACTGCTTGAAATTGGTCACATGGCCGGTGGCCCCGCCCCCTGATCTCCAGACAGAGGGGAGTTTAGATTGCCCTCTGCGCCACGGCGTGGAAGGTGATCTAAACTCCCCTTTGTCTGGAGATCAGGGGGCGGGGCCACCAGCCATGTGACCATTTTCACTGAGGGCGATTTAAATTTGTAAAAACTCCTCCCCTTGTTCCAGCTGACCCAAAGTGATGTCATTGCGCGGTCCTGAGTTCTGCCACTGAGTTCCACCACCTCTTTACCCAGAAAAAACCCCCCTGCCAAACACCAAGCACACAGGCGGGGTGGGATTTAGGGGGGCCTTGAGTGGGGGGGCCCAAAACCTCAGGAAAGGGTTTCGTAACGGGGAGCTGCAACACACGGGAGGAACTGAGCCCCCTCGATTGCTGGCAAGAGGGTGAAGACCCTGGGCGGAGATCAGGGGAAAGGCCCAGGGCTCCACCCCAAGATCAGCACCTGGTGTGGCCTGCCCATGAGTCCACCGGAAGGGTGCTCAGGCCCAGGCCAGGACCTTCAGTCCTCCCTTCACTTCTTTGGCAAGGGGCAGAGCTTGTCCCTGCAGGGACACGTGCAGGCGCCTGCCACAGGCGGGGCAGAGATAAGGGCAGACATATCAGGGGGAGCGCCACAGCGGCAGGCAGGCAGGCAGGCAGGCATCTGAGTCCGGCCGGAGGCAGGAGGCTGCTACTCTTTGGACGGTCCGTGGCGTCAGGTAAGGCAGCCCCTCCATGCAGGCCTGCATCTGCCTTACAGGGGTAGAGAAAGTCTCGGCTGGGGGGGGGGGGTACTCCAAAGCGCTGCAGCTTGGCCTTGGGGAGGGGGGCACCGGTGGATCCAGTTCTGTTCTGCCCTTTCACAGATGGGGAGGGTAAGAAGAGAGCAACTGGATCTCTCTCTCTCTCTCTCTCACACACACACACACACACACTTTTGGCTCCAGAGGGAAACGCAGGTGCCTGGCTTCCTCCTGGATCTCAGTGCTCTTGTTTCCTGGAGACTCTGGGCCAGCATCTGCCCTCCAGAGCCACAGCTGGGCATGACTTCCCAGGGGGGGGCTTCTCTGGCAGTGGGGTCACCAAGAAGGTGCTCCTCCAGAGGCTAGGCAGAGGGCAGCGGGAGGTTGGGTCATCTTGGGGGGCTCCCTTTTCCCTCCCCATCCCTCGTGTCCCTTAGGGGTCTGGTCAGACCTTGCTTGGAGACCCGCAGGCGTTCCCCTGAGTGGTGCCGGCCTGCTGGACTTTGTGGGATTGTCCGGCTGTTTATGTCCTTGGGAGGTCTGCTGAAGGTGCCTTGCATACTTGGGTGGAAAGGCGGAACGCACGTGGTCATCGCCGTAGTCCCATTCCCTGTACTAAAGAACGCCGTTCTGGCTGTTGGCTTCAACGTTTGCCCTCTGCCCCGGAGAGACTCCTTGCTGGCCTGGTGCAGCTTCTGCGAGGGGCCCTGCCCGCTCTGCACCTCGTTCCCAGAGAGGTGACTTGAGGCAACGCTCCACCCGGGCAGCCCTTCTGTTCCTCTCTTGCCTTTGGTCCACTCCATTCCAAGGGACTCCCCCGGCGCCAGGCTGGATTCTGTGCCTGGCGCCAGCACCTGCTCCCTGCCAGAGCCTGTGCCCTTGAAGAACCGGAGAGTCACCTTCAAGACCCGGAAAGCTTCAGTAGCACCTGCCCTGAAGGGCAATGCCTCAGAGGGGCAGAGCTGTGCCCGAGCCCAGGGGTCTGTGGAAGCAGGCCTCAGCAGGGACCCCCGCCAAACCATCCCAGCTTGCTCAAGAGCCGGGGAGTCAAACTTGGCTGCCCCAAAGTTCCGTCCCATCAGGGCTGTTTTCACACGGCTTACTGGCCATGGAACATTGTGCCAAGCTCCCGGAACGACAGCGTCTTCCGGGCGCGATTTTGTGTGAGAACGGTTCTCGTGCGAAATCATGCCAGGAAGATGCTGCCGTTCCGGGAGCTCGATGCAACGTTCCGTGGCCAGTAAGCCGTGTGGAAACGGCCCATGTCTGGTCACGCAGGATTATGAAGCTCTCTTAACCCACCTACACCGCACACACACACCTGGAAAAACCCCTTCTCATGGCCCCTGGCCTCACTTCCAAGGTTCCTCTCGCCTTCTCTTTCCCCGCTCGTGATTCCAAGCACCTGCTATTGAGAGGCCTGCCCTGAAGTCTCTCTTCCCCGCCTTTCTCTCATGCTAAAGGAAGACCCAAGGCTTACAACAGGAACACCAAAGGCCCAGTCCTGAAAACACGCAGCATGGCCAGGAGGAGAGCCCGGCTGCTTTGTTTTCCGGCGCTGTAATTCTCATCCGACTGCACTGCTGGTTGGAAGCTGTTTTTCTACTTCGTACTGCTTATTTTTAGTTTATAATCCACTTTGAGCCTCAGCAAGAAAGGGGGGCTATAAATGAAGTCAAGAAAATGAAATGCTTTAAAGGCCACCCAAGCCAGTGCCTCCCTTCGCCTCCTTTGCGGGGGGGGGGAGTTTATTTTACTTCATTTATGCCCCACTTTCCTCCCTGGTGGGGAACCCAAACGGGCCTGAGTCCTCCTCCTCCTCCCTAATCTCACCACCACCACCACTCAGCGAAGCAGGTCAGGCTGAGACGGGGAGCGACCGGCTCAAGGTCACCGGTGAGCTTCCGTGGCTGAGCAGGATTTGGTCTCCAGGCGCTCGTCCGCCACTCGGGCCGCTTCACCTGGCTGGCTCCCAAGTCCCCCCTTCTGCCGCAGGGCTCCTGGAAACCGTGGCCTTGCCTGAGCAGCTGCGCATTGAGGCTTGGCCCCAGAACTCGTTCAGCAAGTGAATTCAAAGGAGTCCTTTTGCTGTGGCAAAACCAAAAAGGAGATGTATGCCAGGTCTTTGTTAATACATCCCAAGATTGTATTCGCCTTATTTTGCTGCTGCATCACACTGAGTGCTCATATTTCGTAAAAAGTCTTTCGTAAGACTAACCACCTTCACTGTAGCATAAGCTTTTGAGAACCACAGCTCTCTTCGTCAGATGCAACCAGATGCTCATATTAATAATAATAATAACAAATTTTGATTTATATACCGCCCTTCAGGACAATTTAACACCCACTCAGAGCGGTTTACAAAGTATGCTATCATTATCCCCACAACAACTACACCAGACTGGCTTCCTATCCATCCATACCCCAAGATCTTGTTCCAGAATTGATTTTCCTCCTGGCCAGATTGGCAAGGGATCCTGGGGGTTCTTTGCTGTCCTCTGGGCGTTGAGCAGGGGCCACTGAGGGAGTGGGGGGAGAAGCTGTGAACGGCCTGTGTTGTCCCTCGATGGCCCTTGGAGTCCCTTCCAGCTCTAGGATTTGAGGATTCACCACATCCCTGCTGAGCTACCTCTTTCCCCTAAACTCTGCCTTCCCCAGACATCACTCCCAAATCTCTGGGAATTCCCCATGCTGCCCAAGGGAGGGTGTGCGTGTTTGTGTGCAGGCGTGCGTGTGCAGGGGACAGAGGGGGCGGGGGTGGATTCCCTCCTCTCCCCTCCTGGGGCCCTCCTGCGGGGCTCCCCCACAGGCACCGCTGCCTTCAGCTGCTTGTCCTCTTCTCTCTCTGCAGGCGCTGGCATGGCAGCACTCTTCTCCCAGTGCCTGGAGCCGGTCGGCTTCTTGCAGTCGGTGCACTCCCTGGGCCTGGGCTTGGTGGCCCAGCTGCAAGGCACCGCCACCCCTGAAGAGCGGGCCTTTGTCTGCCGGGAACTGGAGCTGCTGGAGCAGGAGCTGGCGGGGGGGCCGGGCCTTCTGGAGGACGGCGGCCTGGGTGCCTGCGAGGACTGTGTGGCCGGTGTGTTTGGGCAACTGTGCCTGGCCGTGCGGGCAGGGCCCCCCCACGCCCCCCGCGAGACAGAGCTCTTCCTGCAGTCGTGCACCCGCGACAAGCTGGAACGCCGGCTGCTCAGCCTGTGGCGCCGCGTGCAGGGCAACTCGGTGGTGGCCCTGCAGCACCCACTGTTGGAGCAGGCCGTGCAGCGCCACCGCCCACGCCGCCCCCAGGTGGCCCGGCTGTGCCACAAGCTAAATGCCGTGGTGGGCGCGGGCCTCTTGTGCCTGCTGAGCGAGGCGGGGCTGACGAAGCGCCACCCGGCCCTGCTGCTGGGGGTGTGGGACGCGCGGGTGGGTGCCCTGCATCAGCGCATGAAAGAAGCCCTGGCGCACTGCGCCCAATACTTCCGAGAGCAAGCCCAGGAAGACCTGGACCAGGCTGTCTGTGGACCGGAGCCCCCCGGCCCTGCTGATCTGGTGGCCAGTGTGCTGAGGAAGCTGGAGGAAAATTACGACTGGCTACGCTGGGCCGTGATGTCCTGGCAGGGGGAGGGGCAGGGGGGGACCCAGGAGGTGCTGGCCCAGGGCAACTTTGTGGCCAGCCGGGCCCCTTCAGGCCTCCATGTCGTGGCCTGCTATGGAGAGAACCCTTCAGCCCTGGACAGGCCCCGCACCAACCGACTGATTGGGGAACTGGAGTGGAAGCTGCCCAACCCGCCCCCCGAGGTCTATGCCAGCCTGGAGGCCGAGCCTGCCCGTGCCTCTGGCTATCTCGCCCGCCGGATGCTGCAGAAGCTGGCAGAAGGGCTGGGGCCCAACGTCACCCTCCTGGTGGTCCCTGGAAAGCTGGTCATGAAGACCAGCTTCCCCCCAGCTGCTAGCCTGCAGCACGAGTACCGCCATCGCCTGGCCTCCGGCACCGTCTGCCTCTTTGGCTGAGCGCCTGTGGAGCCAAGGAGTGCCCGGCAGAAACAGCTGGCGTTTGTAGGGCATGGAGCCAGGCAGCCCTCCCAATAAAAGAGCCTTTTGCTGAACAGTGTGTCTGTGTGCTGTGCCCTCCCCACCGCGCGTGCCCCCCCCCCGCCCCTTTGCTGACATTGGTGGTCTTTGACCCAAGACCGTCTAGCTGAAAGAATAAACTCCGTTTCCCTAAATGACCAGCCAGTGCTGGGGTCCAGCCCCCAGCCCCCCCCACCCGCCCCCGCTCTTCTGGCTCCCTCCTCCTCTCAGAGCTTTCAGCCCTGGGAGGAACAAAAATCCAGCTCTCCGTGGCTCTCACTGCTTGCGGGCCACAGGCCCAGGTTTATTGGCTTCTCTGTGTGGATACAGAACTAAAAGCCAGCCTTGGGGTGGAGTCCGTGCATGTATATGTGGGTAGGCTCCCCTTCAACCCTGGTGTGGCGGACGCTGGGGACCACCCTCGCCACCCGTGGCAGGACATTGGAAGAAGGTGGTAGCCGTGTCCTGGGCAGCTGCAGGAACTGCGGCAGTCACGAGCTCGTTCACGCTGGCGTAATGGTAGAAGCTGGATCCCTGGAAAAGGTACACCCCCTTGGCGGTACAGAAGGCGCCGTCCACACGGGAGTGGGGGGGTGTCAGCGTGCGGTCCGGGCCTCTAGAGCGCTGCAGCAGGTCCACGTGCTGCATGAGGCTTCCTGTTGGAGAGATCGTATCAGGGCCACCACGGAACTGGAGCGCCTTGTCAGCCCGGTGGTTGAGCCCCAGCCTCTGCAAGCTCTACCAGGGAGGGTCCCATGACGACAGGGCCGAGGGGGAGCTGGGTCTGGTGTGACCAGGCGCCACCGTCGGTTGTGGAACGTCTCTCCCTAGGAGGGCTGCCGCAGCTTTGGCCTTGCATTTTTCCTGTCCACTTCCCCATGTCCGGGAAACGCACCCGCCCTGCCAGCCGAGGCTTGTCCTTTGAGCATGCACAGAGAAGCGATTGGACGCAGGCACGGGAGCTGGGCCTTCAAGAGGCTACTGGCAACGGTAGCTGGTTCAGGGGCGGCTGCTGGGGGGGGGCTGGCAAAGTGGAGGGGAGGGTGCTGGCCTTCCCACGTTGCTTGTGGGCTTCCTGGAGGCATCTGGTGGGCCGCTGTGGAAAGTGGTTGCCTGTGGCCTGAGCCAGCACCCCTCCCTCTGCACTGCATAACCCCCTGCGCATTTGGAGCGGGAGGGAAGGGCTCTCGTTGGAGGGGGTTATCCAGGCAGGCCAGACCCCCCCCCCCCACTCTCATGTTCGGAATGAAGTGCTCTTAACCCTCCCGCCTTCTTTCGTTTGGTACCTTGGATGAGGTACAGATCGTGGGAGTGAGGGCAAGTGAAGGCAGCATCGACACTTGCCACCCCCAGCTCCGCTTGCAGGGGCCGGGGGTAGCCCTCCACGAGGCTGTAGCCCTGGCCGGATCGGTAGATGGTCACTTGGGAACCCTGCAAGACAAGGCAAATGGGGTGGCAGCAGAGGGGCTCCCCAGAGTGGGAAATGCGCCGCTGCCGGCCCCCCCGCCATCTCCAGACTGCCTGCCGCATCTTCTGCAAGTCCTTGTGGTGCTCAGAGAAGCAGCCTGCGGGGCTTTAGTCGTTGCTCACAGCAAAGGGGCTCCAATGGGGGCCTCGTTTGAATCAACAAGAAGCTTTTTGTGACGGGGTGGCAAGAACTGCACGCGGAACTGCCCACAGGGAGGCACCTCGAATTATGGGCCTGGCTGTGGTCTTTTCATTCCCTTTCCTATGAATCCTGTGCGTGGAAGTGGCCCTGTTCCCTACGGCAGAACGCTGAGTCGTCGATATTCTCATGCGCTGGCACAGCGCCCGTCTCTCCTTCCTGGCTTCTCACCGCCAATGTTGGCACCTTGTCGAGGTGTTTTTGCTTCATACGTGAATCTCACTTGTCACGCAGCTGCCTATCCAGCCACGGGGTGGGGTGGGGTGGGGTGGGGGGCTCTCTTTGGAGCCCTTGGCAGTTTGGTTTTCAGTACTGTGAATCGAATCATTTGGAGCCACCTGGGGAATGCGGCTGCTCCTCTGCTTGGCCCCTTTGTGAACCAGTCAAGAAGCGCCCCTGGGGCAGCGCGCCTGCCTGCCTGCCTCTCCATCTATTTAAACAATTTATTAACCACCTTTCTACTTTGCAGGAACTCAAGGCAGCTTATGATATTTCTTAAAAAATCATAAAACAAAAAGTTTAAAAACACAGTTTAGGACTGCTAACAAACATAGAAACAATTAAAAGCAATCCTAAACAAAAACATCTTCCGCTGCCTCCTGGAGATCGACAGAAGGGGTAGGCCCATCTCCCCGGGGATTCTATTCCATACTCGAGGACGGCCACCCAAAAGGCCCTCCCGCGCGTTCCTCCCAGGTGAGCTTCCTTAGCTGATGGGGCAGTCAGGAGGCGTCCCCCTGATCTTAACGCCCAGACGGGAACGTATGGGAGAAGACGGTCCCTTAGATAACCTGTTCCTGAGCCACGTAGGGCTTTAAAGGCCAAAGCCGACACCTTGAATTGCACTCAGGAACGGATTGGTAGCCGCTGTAGTTGCTGTGGTATTGGGTGTCACGTGCTCCCTGTAACGGGCCCCCACCAGCAGTGTAGCCACAGCATTCTGCACTAGCTACACCCTTCGACTACACTTCAAGGGGAGCCCCAAGCAGAGTGCATTGCAGTAGTCCAGCCTAGATGTAACTAAAGCCTGGGTCACTGGAGCTAGGTCTGACTGAGCCGGGAATGAGCACAGCCAAAGCAAGGCAAAAGCACCCCGAAACACCACAGCCAGCTGATGTGCTGAGCAGCGCTCCTAAGCTGTGAACCCGGCTTTTCACAGGAAATATAACCCCATCCGAGGCAGGAGAGATCTCAAGATCCTGGCCTGCCTTTCCACTAATCCTGAGGACTTCCGTCATGGCAGGATTCAGCTCTAGCTTGTTCGCCTCATCCAGCCCATTACTGACTCCAAGCACCAGTTCAAAACATTAGCAGCATCCCTGAAATTAGGTGGGAAAGAAAAATAGAGAGCCGGTCTGGTGTGGTGGTTAAGAGTGCGGGACTCTAACCTGGAGAGCCGGGTTTGATTCCCCACTTCTCCCCTTGAAGCCAGCTGGGTGACCTTGGGTCAGTCACTTAAGAGTGGCAGGACTCTAACCTGGAGAGCCGGGTTTGATTCCCCACTCCTCCCCTTGAAGCCAGCTGGGTGACCTTGGGCCAGTCACTTAAGAGTGGCAGGACTCTAACCTGGAGAGCCGGGTTTGATTCCCCACTTCTCCCCTTGAAGCCAGCTGGGCGACCTTGGGTCAGCCACGGCTCTCTCAGCCCCACCCACCTCACCGGTTGTTGTGGGAATAATAATAGCATACTTTGTAAACCGCTCTGAGTGGGTGTTAAATCGTCCTGAAGGGCGGTATATAAATCAAATCTTATTGTTATTAAATAGACCTGGGTATCACCTGCATGTTGGTGACACTGACGCCCCAAGAATGTTAACTAGCATGGGGGATAAGATCAAACTCTGCAGAACCCCCCAATGGCCAAGGGGCAGAGCTGGAATCCCACCCACCCCCCGCATCCGCTGCTGAGACAGACCTCCCAGGCAGGACTCGAACCACCCCTGCATGGAAACCCCCCCCCCCCGGCCCCAGAGTGGAGCGCTGGCTCAGCAGGATGCTGTAGTGGAGAGCATCCAAGGCCACTGGGAGATCCGGCAGGGCCACCCCGCCCTCGTTCCTGGGGGAGGCCATCAGCCAAGGTGGCCACGGCAGCCTCTGCCCCAGACCCTGGCCTGAAGCCGGCTGGACGTGGGGCCAGAAGTCCAGGCCCTCCCAAGGGCCCCTGGAGCTGAGAAGCCACCCCACGCTCTGCCTCCGTGCCCGAGAATGGGAGGCGGGAGACTGGCCAGAACTTCCTGAGATCAGGGGGGCCAATTCAAAAGAGGTTCTCCTCTCAGTCACGGCTCCGCCCTCGTCCTACCCCTTGCAAGGACCCTCCGTGGCCCCCTGGGAACTCATCTCCGAGGCCTGTAGCTGCCGAACGGCCTTGACTTTGCCAAACACTTCCCCACACTAAGTGGCCAATGCCAAGCCCTCCTGGCCACCCTGCCTTCCACGGGGGGTGGGGGGGTGGGGGGGGAGCAAGTGTTTCAAACTATGGAGGAAAAAACGACAAAAAAATGCGAAGAAGCCCCCAAGTCCTAGCAATCCCTCTGCCGGGAGAGAAGGCCTTTGTCACGGGACGGTTTGCGCCATGAAACATTGGGGTGAGCCCCCTCCCCTCTCAAGAGCGCCAGCTCCTGCTCACCTCGGATGCCAGCCAGCCTGCGCGGCCCACCTCCTGCCCCCCCCCAGAACCCCCACATACGCTTCCCCCGAACAGGCACCTGGACCAAGTAGAGCTTGTCCTCCCAGCTGAACGCAGCATCCACCTCGCCCTGCATCTCCTTCCAGGTGTGGCTCAGAGCCCAAGGATGCCAGCCGTCCCTGTGGGAGTCCAGGCGGAAATACAGCCCCCCTGTAAGGAGGAAAAGAAATGGGGGCCTCCAGCCACAAGGGACGGCTGGGCTGCACGCACACGCATAGGAGTGATGGTGAGTGCAGCAGGCGACCCCCCACCCCCAACACACCAGACTAGAGATTTGGGAGGGAGAAAATGGCTCAACCCCACCCCCTGCCAGGGCAGGCATCACTTCCCTTCCCCCCCCCACACACACAGTCACTTGCTGCCACTGTCAGGCTGGTGTCTTGCCCCATGTGCCTGCGCTGCTTACCCCGGAAGGCGTAGATTCGGCCAGAGTCATCCGAGGAGAAGGCCTGGAAGGGCTGTCCACTGCAGCGGTCATACCTAGCCCTGACAGTGGCATTCGGACGCACTTCATGGCCGTGGCCTGTCAGGGTGGAAAGAGGCGCTGGAGACAGAGACCTTTCTGGAGACGTCCCAGACTCCAGGGAGCAGAGCCCGCCCCAGAGAGGGTCCTGGAGAAAGAGCTCCCTCCACAGGCGCCCGGAAGGGGCCCTTGCGATCGGCCGGTGGCTCCAGCAACCCACCGTCTTTCCCCTTGTGCAATGCCTTATCTATCTGGGCACCGAGAACCTTCCTGTTCTCTAGGCGGCTTACAGTATTATGAAACAGTTAAAAATGGACAGCAGCAGCCATTGAAAACTTACCACACTGGTGACAAAATTTAACTTCAAAAGGCTGTTTATCTATTTATTTAGAAAAAAATGCATGCTGCCTAGAGGCGGCTCACAAAGGAAGACCTGATAAAATTGTAACAGCATAAACATATGAAAATCAAGAAGCCATAACAATCCAGACATAAAAAGGGAATAAAACGGCTCTCCGTGGATACAGGAAGGAGGCACCTTCCCCAGGGTAAGGGGGTCAGCCAGAGCAGGGGCAGCCCTCGGGTGGCTCCTCCTGGTCAGATTTCTCCAGCGGGGCTGCAAGGAGTGATGCTTCCTCAGCCACCCACAGAACGCCAGCTGATGTGCACGGGCAAACGTGGCCCACCCCGGACCCAAGCCACTTGGAGCCCTGGCGGCAGCAGCAGCGCTTTGCATGGAGCCTGGAAGCACTTCAGCATCCAGCGGCCAGCTCCACTTTAGGAAACTTCAGGAAATTCGGGGGGGGGGGGTGCCTTGCAAGGTGCAGTTTCTGGAGAGGTGGCAGCTCAACAGGGAGATGGCGCCAGAGAGTCCGCCCTCCAAAGCTGCTGCAGCTGGTCTCCGTGGCCTTGGAGTCAGGGGTCATTCTAAGAGATCCCCTGGCCTGTCACGGAGGATGGCCGTGGCATGTCATTGGCACAAGATGGGAGCAGGAGAGCAGGGCTGGATCCCGAGGCTGAGAACCCAGCCGCCCCACCAGTGCATGCGTGCAGCTGCCGCTTGGGGTGGAGGAGGGCTTGCAGGCACACCTGCAGCTACGGATGACACAAGGCCAGATGCCGAGGAGAAGCACCCAAGGGCAGCGATGCGTTGGAGCGCATTAAGACATGCGCACCTGAAGCGGCCGCCTTCTGGGCCAGGCTCTTTTGGCCTCTCAAGGTCTCCTCTGGCTGACAGCAGTTCTCCAGGGTCTTAGACAGAGGTCTGCCATATTGCTTTCGAACAAAGAGGCCAGGGGCTGAACCCGGGACCTTCTGCATGCCGAGCGGACGCCCACTCCCTGGCCAAGCACCACACGCAGCCATGACTCACCTCTCCCCGGGCAACGCATGAAATAGTCCCGGGCATCCAGTGGGTAGCGGGGAGGCACACTGCCTGTGACAGGGTCAAAGCGTACAAACCGGATGCCCTGGAAGCAGTAGTAGCGCTCCAGCCAGCGCACGGCGGAGGAACAGTTGGCAACCGCAGGCCACTCCCGTTCCTTCAGCACCCCCGTTTTCAGGTCGTAGGAGAGAACCTGGGAGCCTGCGGAAGGGGAGGGGACAAACCCGGGCATGAGTCGTCTCCCTCTCCCCTTCCTCTTCCCCTTCCTCCTCTCCAGGGTTTTCAGATGGGTGAGGGAGTCTGGACTTCTCAAGCACCCAAGGAAGTGCTCCGTTTGGCCCGGCAAGGAGGAGTGTGGACTGAGTTCTACCGGTGCAGGTAGAAATACGAGGCAGGTGGTCAGGCAGCGAACCCAAATCCCAGAGCAGCAGGGTCCCGTGTTCAAGGGGCGCGCTGGGCCTGACAGCCCCTGCAGTGGGGATCTCTTCCAGGCTCCGTCTGCACTACAGGCTGAATAAGCAGTGGCCCGGGGGGGGGGGCGGGGGGGACACAACTCCCCAGGGAATGCTGAGCGCACCCAGGACACGACAAATCCCAGGATCCTGGGGGGAAGCTGCGAGTGCTGCCTTGGGGCAGAAGCCACCCCGGAGCCAGAGGAGCCACGCGGTTGCCACGGTGCCGGCAGTGCCAAAGGAGCCGCTCACCACTGCTGTGACTAGGCCTCCCCCCCCCCCCCGCAACCGCCCTCGGGCCACTTAAAGGGCCAGTGCATGAGAAATTCAGCCCTGGAAGGAGCAGCTGAGGAAGCTGAGAAATGTGCCTGCCTTGAACGTTTTCTGCTGTGCTCTGGGACAAGCCAGGGGGTGGACAAGGACCCTCAGAGGAGTCTGGCCAGATCAAACCAAAAGGCCCCCCAGCCCAGCGTGCTGTCCCCCTGGCTGGCCAACCCCGGGAAGGCTGCAAGCAGGGCAAAGAGGCAGTCAGTGGCATGCTGCCTCTGAGCACGGGGGCTCCATTCCTCTCGCATGGCTGTCCTCACAGACGGCAGCCAAGGCAACAGCTGAGGGGCCACAACAGCTAAGGGGCAGCAGTGGCAGCTGCGCAGGCACCATGCTTGGGGGGACACCAGCTGCCCATGGCGCCCCCCCCCCCCACCTCCATTGGGGAAGAGAAGAAAAAGAGCAGGTTCCCACTGCTTGTGCCTGCCCCACCCGGGGCTCAGGCTGGCAGCTTCTAGGGACAGCACCCACCCACCTGGCACAGGGAGGGGCAGCGGTAGAGGGGGGCAATGGTGCTGGGGCCCACCTTGGACTTTTGCCCAGGGCCCCAGAGTCACCATGAATGCCTCTGCAGTGGCCTGACAGGGAGGAAGCCCCAGGCAGCACATGGTGGGTCCACTGGCGTAGAGTGAGCAGGTGCCGAGGCAGGCGGGCCAGATAGGTGGCAGCTGACCTACAGGGCCCGAGGGGACCTTACTGGCTCCTCCGTTTGCCTGACCCCGTTGGACTTACAGATGTAGGACCCCTGCTGGCCATCTGTAGGGGGAATGCTGTGGCACCACGGAGGCCAGTCCCTGGGTTTGCCGGCTGCCCTGGCACTGCCTGGCTGGGTCCCACTGCCAGAACCCTGTGCTTGAGCTCCGCCCTCCCCCACCCCCCCCGCCCCCTTGCCTTACAGGGCAAAGAAGAGCCCCTGTGGGCCTCCCCTCCTCCTGTGCTCCTCCTTACCCTTGAAGAAGAGGATTGTCTCCGCTGCACATTCCTTGGGGTGGCACTCCACGGCTGCGTCCAGGTCCCCAGGCACGCCTTTGAACTCCTTCTCGATGAGCTTGGGATAGCCGCCCCTCAGCTTGCCCTGGGCATAGGCCCAGACCCTCTTGCCCTGCAAGGCAGCCAGGCCAGCGGTCAGCATGGATCGCCCCCCCCCCCCCACGCACACACTCACTCACGCACCACGCAGCTCAGCACGGGAGAACCAATCCCGTTCGCTTCCCCGCCTGGAGCTGTAGCCCCCTCCCTGCAAAGGCTGGCCGGTGTGGTCATCAGGCGGCTGAGCCCAAGGCCCGTCTGGAGCCCAGCAAGGCGGGGCGGCGGCTGTGGGGGCAGCCCAGCGTCAACCCCTCCCCTCCTCCCAGGGGACTGAGGCTTCTCCTGTCCCGAGGAAGATCACGGGGAAAGACCCTGCGGCCGTGAAGAGCAGGAGGCAAAGAGGACCACGGACCCGGAAGAGGAAGACGTTGTCATGGACGTCAGGGTGGTCCAGGCGGTGGATCCGCAGCGCAGCGTCGACGGGGCCGTGGATCTCAGGCCAGGAGGCGTTGATGGGCTCGGCTGGGCCGGTGAACCCTTTCCAGACGACGTCCCCTTGGGAGAGGGGGGGCCAGTGAGGAGGGAGGCGGCCAGTGCCAAGGCGTGTGCCCAGGAGCGCCTGCCCTCTAGTCTCGACTCCGACACACAGGCTCTGAAGGGCCCTCCGAGTCAAGCCCCACGGGGCTCAAGGGGACTTCCTCGCAGGAAAAAACACTTCGGATTGCAGCCTCGGCACAAGCTTTCCACACCTCTCAGCCACCCCAGGGAAGGGAGGGCTGTGCTAGGAAGGGGGGGGGGGTCAGAGTAAGAGTGCCTCCCCCCCCCCCCACTGTCCTCCTGTTACCTTTGAAGAACAGCATGGTGCCCGTCTCGTCCAGTGTGACTGCATCGAAACCCCCTTCGTCTGCGCAGCGCTGTGCTACCTCTGGAAAAGTGGCCGGTCAGAATTGCGCCACGTCCCCCCCCCCCTGCTGCACTTATAGCGCCCCCCACCCCCGCCCCAAACTCCCTCCCTCCTTTCTCCAATGTGCCTGCTTGGCACAGGAGATAGGGGGAGGGCTTATCTTCTACACTAGTGCAAAGAGAACGCACATCCACAGTGCCTCCAGAGGGTCCACTTTTTTCTTTCCCAGTGGAGCCAAGCAAAGTTTGAAGGGCCCGAGCAGAGGAGGTCAGAAGCAGGGATGGGTGCCGCATGGGGACCCCCGATGGCTGTGCCTGGGCACCAGCCAAGCCCCCCTTCTTCTCTCCAGTTTGGTGTTGTGGTTAAGAGCAGTGGGCCTCTGGTCTGAAGAGCCGGGTTTGATTCCCCACTCCTCCACTTGCAGCCAGCTGGGTGACCTTGGCTCAGTCACAGCTCCCTCAGAGCTCCCACCCACCTCACAGGGTGATTGTCGTGGGGATAATAACAACATACTTTGTAAACCATCCTGAGTGGGCGTGAAGTTGTCCTGAAGGGTGGTATATAAATGTAATGCTGTTGTTATTGTTATTGTTGTTACTATCCATTGGACGTGTTGTTCCAAAAAAACAGAGTGAGAGCAATTTGCAAACCTTCTTCCAGGAAGGGCTGGGCTGGGCTGGGGGAATGGGGTCTGCAAACCTGTGAGGAGGGCAAAAGCGACCCCCCCAAAGGAGCCCACAAACAGGAGAGCTTTCCACATTGGTGGGGGTGCTGGTCTTTCACAATACACCATGGCAAGAAGCCCCCCCCCTTCCCAAGAATCAGAGGGATTCGAGCCAAGTTACAAGTGATGCCTGACACAAGTTGGACTCTTGTCAGCTTGCCTCAAGTTTTGATGGGAAATGTGGGCATCCTGGTCTTGCAGCTGTAATGGAGAGCCAAGCTGTAAAACCAGGATGCCTACAAACCCACCAAAACCTGAGGGAAGCTGACAAGTGTCCAACCTGTGTCAGGCGTCACTTGTAGCTTGGCTCTGAGTTGTGGCGCATGGTGGTGCATGCTGTCTCTCTTCCATATGGTCACCAACGTAACGTTAGAGAATATGACTGCTGCCTCAGGGGAAGCCAGACCATTGTCACTGCTAGCCTAGCCATGTCTACTCCAAGGGGATGGGGGAGTAGCAGTTAGAGCATGGGGGCTACACCTGCCGAGGCCCGGGGGGGGGGGGGAAGATCCCAGCAGGGATATGATGAAGGAGTAGCGAAGGAGAGGACAAGCAGGGGGGGTCAGTTGTAGGAAGGGCAGGACAAAGATCTAGCTGTGAAATAAAGAGGGCGCAGCTTGTCCAGGACAGGCTGCAGTGGGGCGGGGGGGGGGGGTCCCTAGTGAGACAGTATGGGGCAGTGGTTAGAGGGCTGGGAGACCAGAGCAGAAAGCCATCCTCTGCTGGGTAATCTCACACTGATTGCTCGCATTCAGACATACTGGACAGGGTGGTTGTGAGGATAAATGGGAGAAGGAGCTCCAGAAACACGTATCTGACATCCAAGGGGGGGAAATGGGATACAAATGAGAGGGGGGGGCTTACCTGCTTCATCGAGTGTCCCTGCTGAGCCCAGGTGGTGCCAACTGCCTGTGGCGTTGAGGTTTCTGCCATGGCTCCTGACGGAGGAAGCTCTCCGGTTACAGCTGTGCCCATCTGGCTTCTACCACTTCAGACCCCTCCCCCCCCCGCACCTCGTCTGTGGCCGCTGCTTCCCCTGGGCAAGGCGGGGGTCGAAGGCCTCCCTGACCAGAGGCAGAGCCCCTCCCACCCACACGGGCCAACGGCAGGCAGAGGCTCCAGGGGGGCAAGGGAAGCGAGTCACTGGACTGCGCTGTCCCAAGGGGTCTCTGCTGCTCCCTCCCCACCCTGCCCTCCCTGCCTCCTCCTCCTTGGCTGCCTTCCTGCCCTCTGGAGGCTGGCCAGAGTCTTTTCTGCAGCTGGGCACACAGAGCCAGGTGCGCCCCGGGTTTCAAGCACTGGAGCTCAGTCTCACTCGTGCCGCAGTGCCCAGCCCAGCCCAGCCCAGCCCCCCCCCCCCGCTCACAGCCCCTGCCAGGGAACTCACTGTGGGTAGGAGAGCCCCAGGGCCAAGGACCAGGCCAAGCACAGAGCGCCAAGCATGATGCCAGCTGAGCAGGCAGGTCTCCGCAAGGGCTGCTGTTTTTATAGGGAGAGCGAGAGGCCTTGCGCAACCCCCTCTTTCACAATCCACCTGGGGGGCAGCCCGTTGTGTGCTAACGGCCTTTCGCTGCTCTCTCTGGAGGTGGGGCTGGCAGGTGGGGGGAGGGCACCAGACCAGAGGGGTTGGGGGGGGGGGTCTGGTCTCCTCATGCCATTTCAGCTTTGTTGGCGGCGCAAAGAAATCTGGCTGTGATTTCCCTGCTAGAGCGGCACTGGCTGGGACCAACGGGACTCCCGGCTCTTCCAGGCACACTCCGAGAAGCCCTTGATCTTGGAAGGCAAATATTTGGACTTGGCCTGAAAGAGGAGATCCCAGAGAGCAGCGACACATGAAGCTGGAAGGGAAGGAAGACCAAGTGGGCTGGGATAACTCGGGAGTAAGAGATTCACAACCATAGGATTGATGCTGGCTGCTTTGGAGCCCTTGCCTGTCTGCCTGCCTGCCTACCTTCGCCCCCTCCCCAGGCGAGAGTCTTTTCTAGGGTTGTGCATCCCAAAAAGATTCGGGTTTACCCGAAGCGGGGGGGGGATTCGGAAACACCATAATTCCAAAGCAGCAAGCCGCTTCAGAATTATGGTATTTTACTCACTTTGGTATGCTCCATAAATATTTAGAGCATACTGAAGTGAGGGGGGGCAACCCCTCCACCCCCACCCACTTACCTGGCCATAGGGAGAGCGGGAGGGTCATCAGCTGGGCAGCGGTGGCAGCACAAGGCTGCGACAGCCTGGAGCCAGCTGGCTCCTCTGCCACCGCACCACCTCCTGAGCCTGCAGGGCAGTGGGGAAGACCAGAGCTGCCTCCTCTGGCCCTTCCTGCCCTTCAAATGGCCGCACTGCCGCAGCGGCCATTTGAGGGGCAGGAAGGGCCAGAGGAGGCAGAGAAAGCCCTTCCTGCCCCTCAAATGGCTGCCGCAGCACCGTGGCCATTTGAGGGGCAAGAAGGGCTTTCTCCACCTCCATCGCCGCTCCGCGGCCCCTCAGGGCCGTGGGGAGGGCCGGAGCCACCGCTGTCACTGACAGCAAGGTAAGTGCGGGTGGGGGCGCTCCCGGGCTGGTGGTGGGTTGATGTTTAAAGGGCCCCGCCGCTGCTTGCAAGCAGCGGTGGGGCCCTTTAAACTCAGCCCCGAAACTTTCTGAAGCATTACAAATGCTTCGGAAAGCTTTGATTCGGGATTTCCGAATCATGCTGGCCCCGATTCAGATTTTCCGAATCTTTACGGATCGGGTCCAATTCGGGTATTATACCCGAATCAGAATCCCAAAGCGCACATCCTTAGTCTTTCCCTCTTCAGGGCACCCTTTGCTTGGTGCTCATCAAGAGCCTTGCATGACAAGGGGGGCAGTGTGGAGTTAGAGTGTCAGACTAGGATCTGGGAGAGCCTGATTCGAATCCCCCTTCTGTCACTGAAGCTGGCTGGGTGACCTTGGGCCAGTCACACTCTCAGCCTATCCTACTCCACAGGGCTGTTGTGAGGATAAATGGAGGAAAGGAGAACGATGTAAGCCGCTTTGTGTCCCCATTGGGGAGAAAAGCAGGGTGTCCGTGAAATAAAAACAAAATAAAAACATATCTTAAGCAGTCTGTATTGCACTTGATCTATTGTAACCCTTTCTACATGCAAGGTCCCCCTCCCCCAAGCCTGAATGCAAATGCTGTTGCAGCTGCAGGGGAAGGGAAGGGGGCAGGCTGGATGCCCTCCCTTGCACCCACAGGCCAGAGCTACATTTCTGGGCAGGACCCGAGGAGAAGCTGGAGGGTTGCCAAGGGACTGGTGGAAGCAGGATAATAGCAGAGGGAGCTCTCCCATGGCCACGCTGTCCCTGACCCTGCCCTGGTTCCTTGCCCAGAAGGACGGGCTTCCGGAAAGCCATGGACAGAGTGGGGGGGGCTGCTCTTTGGTCAGTGGGGGGGATTAGGACACACCTTTCACCACACTGCATGTCACTCACCCCTGGGAAGCTGCCCTCCCTCCCCAAGCCAGAGTCTTTTCCTCTTGGGCCATCCTTTACTGGGTGCGCAGCAGACGCCTTGCATGACAAAAGACAGGCCCACGTTTAAAATGGCCTGAAAGACCCCAAAGGACCCCAGATGTCTACAGAATCTCAGTCCTGGACTTCAAACATCCGAAGAGCCCTGCTGGGTCAGACCGCAGGGGGTCCTTTTGGTCTAGCATCCTGCCTCACCCAGCGGCCAACCACAAGCAGGGCAGAGAGGCCGAGACCCTCCCTTGCTGCCACCACCCAGCCCCGCATCCAGATACAGAAGCTCCCTTGAGTCGCCTTGGCTAGCGGCTGCTGAGGGATCTCTCCTCCATGAACCGTCTAGCCCCTATTTCAAGCCGTCTCTAAGAGCAGAAGAACAAATGCAACCACCAGAAACTGCTCTTAAGGGAACAATGAAACTTCTGCTTCATCTGTCTATATGAATGTTGGTGCGATTCTTGTACCACGCTTGCTGGTGTCTTATGAATACTTGGAGGGTCCATTCCAGGGGTGGGCCACACACAGCCTTGCTTAGTATGCAGGGATGGTTCTCTGGCTCCCAGGACCCCCGGCTTGCCCCTGAGGCAGGCTTGCCCCCAACGGGAACAGCCAACGGCAACTCTCACCCCCCTCCCCCCATTTTTGATTTTTTGGTTGTTTGCTGGCATGCTACACCAACATCTTTGTAAGTAGATGCTGTGGGACTTCTGACACTGTTCCTTGATCAATTCAGTAATGTTAGTTCGTGCTGAAAGGGGAACTATTTGCCTTTGTGAGGGTTATCTGTTCTCTTCCCAAGCAAACGCTCCTCTGAACATCCAAAGGACAAAGTCCTCCCCAAAGCAGCACTTGTCATGACTCCCTTTATGACACGAGACACGCCCCTCAGCAGACGGCTCGCGAGGGTGACTCCTGCGCTCTCGCGAATCGGCCTGGGCACTGCACGGACTGGGAGCACCACTGCCTGCCATGGGCATCTTCCAGGCTGCCACAGGATTACCGCTGGACCTGCTCAGCTTTCTGGTCTAGAAAATGGGCACAGCCACACGCCGGTATTCAGCAATCCCAACCCGGTGGGTTTCATCCATCGAAAAGGAGCTGCTTTAGGGAGGGCAGGCAGAAAGTGATCGCCAGCAGTTGGAGTGTTGCCAGACCATTTTCAGAAATAAGGGCTCCCCGCCCCCCCCCCCCCCGGCACGAACAGCATGTTATCTGCATGTAGGAGAATCAATACTTTCCAAAAAAAACCCTCCCGCAAGATGGTGGAAAGAACTCAGGGCCTGACAAACTTGGAACTGTGTCATTTAAATAACAGATTGAAGAGCAAAGGGGCCGAAACACATCCCTGTTTGTCAAACCCCCCACTCCTCTGTTAAAGAGCCTGTGGGGCTGACCTTAATTCCAGCAGCTGTATTGGCATGAAATGCCCGAATCAGGGATCATAGGTATTTATTGATTAGTGCCTGCTAGTTTGGGCACTACCTAGATAGGGTTTCCAGATATCACACTGTTTCAAAGAGGGGACAAAAAAGGTCCGGAGCTCCCAGATCTTTATGGGCAGTGGAGTCGGACCTCAGCCAGCCCCCTCTGTGAGAGCGATTAGGGGATCCCGGCAATGCCAGGCAACACTCCGTGGCCAGAGGCGTGGCCAGAGCAATATAGCCCCCCCCAGTGGTGGTTTCCCCAAATGGGGGGGGGGCGCTCCTCACCTTCAAAGTCCCAGATTATTGTGGGGAGGGGGGAGTTATCTAATTGTAATTCAAGTGTTGAGCTATGGCACTATACTAGCCTAGCAGCCACATTTCAAATTACCTCTATCAAAGGTAAATTTCTTCTACCTGGGGTAAAATTACCCATTTGCATTGGGAATATGCCCAGTGGCACTTTGATGACATTCGAGCAAGGACTCCAAGCCAACCAGTCCTTTTCTTTGCCTGGGAGATTTTTCAAAGTCATAGAATCCGAGAATCCTAGAGTTGGAAGGGGCCTCAGAGACCATCCAGTCCAACCCCCTGCCCAGTGCAGGAACAGCCTAAAGCATCCCCGACAAGGATTCATCCAGCTGCTCCTCGAAGACTGCCGATGAGGGGGAGCCCGCCACATCCCCAGGCAGCTGCTTCCACTGCTGGATTACTCTTAAGGTGAAGAGGTTTTCCTTAACATCCAGCCAGCACCTTCCCTCCGGCAGTTTACACCCGTTGTTTCGAGTCCTCTCCTCTGTTGCCAACAGGAACTGCTTCCCCCGCCCTCCTCTAAGCAACAGCCTTTTAAACACTTGAAGAGAGCAATCCTGTCTCCCCTCTGCCTCCTCTTCTCCAAACTGCACGTTCCCGGGTCCCTCAGTCTCTCCTCGCAGGGCTTGGTCTCTGGGCCCCTGAGCATCCTGGTTGCTCTCCTCGGCTCCCTTTCCAACTTGTCAACGTCCTTTTTGAAGTGAGGCCTCCAGAACTGCACGCAATACTCCAGCTGGGGCCTGACCAACATGGTATACAATGGGATAATGGCACCCAGTGATTTGGGGGTTATCCCTTTGTTGATACAGCCCAAGACTGCATTCGACTTTTTTGATGCTGCATCACACTGAGTGCTCATATTTAGCTTCCTCTCCACCAATATACCCAGGTGGAGAACTTGGCACTTATCCATGTTAAATCACATCTCATTCAGATCTGTCCATTTTCCCAGCGTGTTCAGATCTTGTTAAATTCTATCCCTGTCTTCAGGGGTGTTTGCTAGTCCTTTCAGCTTGGTGTCACTTGCAAACTTTATGAGAAATCCCTTCACACCTTCGTCCAGATCATTCATAAAGATGTTGAAAAGCGCTGGGCCCAGAACCAAGCCCTGCGGCACTCTACCGGTCACCAATCAGATGTGATACATTGACGACTAGTCTTTGGGTGCAGTTACCCAGCCAGTTCCCTACCCATCTAACCATCCTAGAGTCCAGTCCACAGTCCTCCAATTTACCCATCAGGACATCATGAAGAACCTGGTCAAAGGCTTTATTGAAATCCAGATGAACTACGTCGACAGTTATCCAGTAAGCCTGTCACTTGATCATGGAAGGAGAGGAGGTTGGTCTGGCAGGACCCGTCGGGGACAAATCCATGCTGACTTCCCTGTATCTCCATGTTGTCCATCAGGTGCTTGCAGCTTGATGCCTTTAACATCTGCTCCAGTGTCTTCTCTGGGACAGAGGGGAGGCTGCCTGGCCTGTAGTTCCCAGGATCGTCTTTTTCCCCTTTCTTGAAGACTGGGGTGATGTTTGCCCGCCTCCAGTCTTCCAGCATATCACCTGTCCCCCAAGAGGCCTGGAAGATGATTGGCACAGGGTCTGCGAGCTCTTTTGAAAGTTCTTTAATCTCTCTCGGGTTCACCCCATCTGGCCCAGGGGATTTGTACCCATCTAGTGCAGCAAGGTGCTTCTCCACAACTTCTCTGCCCATTTCAGCCAGCATCCCCAAAGCCATGCTTTGCCTCCTACCGTCTCTGCTGGGCCTGGTCTCTCCTTCAGGGAGAAAACTGAGGCAAAATAGGCAGCGAGCTTTTTGCATTCTGCGTCTTCTGACAGAGTTTCTCCACTTTCTCCCAGCAATAGAGGTATCGCCCCCCTTCACCTTTCATTTGCTTCTCACGATCTGAAGAACGTCTTTTTGTTGGGGCAAGCTCCCCCGGCTGTTGTCAGCTCAGCCTGAGCTTTGGCCCCTCTGATGGCTGCCCTACAGTGCCTAGCTACCCCTAGATACTCTTCTTTGGATGCATTCCCTTCCCTCCGTTTCTTGAACATCTCCTTTTTCCTCCTTTGTTCATCACAGAGCTCTCCACGTCCACTTCTTAGATCCTCTCCTGCACTTCCGTCCTGCTGAAATGGTGATCACGTGAGCCTGCAAGAGCTCTTCTTTTAGGAGAGCCCACCGGTCACTCGCTTGAAGTCCCGCTCGGAGGGCGGCACTCCCAGAGGTGCATTCCCAGACTGCCGCACCTGCTCGCCGTGTCCCTTTGCCCCTCCTGTGAGAACAACTTGGCCCGCTCCGTCAGCCATGTGACGGGAAAATCCTTTGACCCATGTGGCCAGCAGCCCCCGCTCGAAGGGTGAGTGGCAGTCAGCCCAAAGTCCCACCTGTCTCCTGGCCTCTGAACCCATCCTGGGATCTTGGCCTCAAGCAAGCCCAAAGATTGGCCAGCCAATCAGAGCCCCTGGAGCGCTAATGGACGGGGAGGGGAGAGCCTTCGCTTTAAAAAGGGGAGAAGCGGTACCTTGGGTGGTTGTGGATAACCATGGAGGCTTTTGGGGGGGGGGGCTTCTGAACTAGGGTTGGGGTCAGGGCAGGGCAGGGGCCTTGCTTTAAGGAATCAAACAAGGGCCCGTTGTAAGGAACTCACTATTTCCAAGCCCAGGTTCTGGTCAAATGGCCGAACTCAGGTCCAGAGCCTCTCTAGTGTTGGGGATTCTGGCTTAGTGCAAAGCGTATGGCTGAGCCGATTGGCAACCCCTGCGGAGCAGTCTCTGTTCCCTCGAGATTCGACCTGGGGAGGCTCTAAGGGAGCCCTGTCTGCACTCCCCAGTTTCCCCGTACCCACTGAAATGCCAGTTAACAGCTTTGCCCTGATTGGCTCCTGAGTTATGGCCTGAAAAAATGGCTGCTCAGCCCACCCAGTTCCCTTCGATTCTACTCCATTTGACGGACTCCACCCCATCAGGGGAGAGAGAAGTTGGAAGCTGCAGGCTACCTCATGGTCTCAGCATGCCTCAGCGTGTTGCATGGCATGAGAGGGGGCTTGCATTCTGTAGCCAGGTGAAAAACAAGTGAAGATGCCAGTCAGAGAAGCTAGGTAGCCAGCCCTGTATGTTTGGGTAAGCAGATTTTAGCCAGCAACGGTAAAGTTCATTTGTTTTATACATGTTGCTTGTGTTGGAGGGCTTTCTGCTTGGCAACACTCTTAAGTCAATACACTGAGTTTTACTTAAACCTGTGCCTGGAATTCATAGCCTGAGCGTGGGGACACCTCAGAGCGAACCCAGTGACTGAAAAGGCTCATAAATTCAATGGACAAGTACTTCCCTCCTGCCTGATTGTGGAGGGGGGGGCAGGGGGGGCTGTTACCAGCGTCCAGAGTTAGGAGGTTGGGGGACCTGGTTCATACACCTGTCCAAAGGCTAACTTCCTGGTACTCTCAGATTCTCTGAGAGTTTGAAAGAGCAGCCCAGGTCTTGCGTGGACACCTGTGGGCCGTAATCGAAGAGGTACAAAGGAACCTGGAATGCGGAGGAACCGGCCTGGGGGAAAGGCAGTGATTTTCCCCTGGGCATCTCTTTTGTTAACTTGGGCTCAGGTTCAACCAATCAACTCCCAACTTTTGCTCAATGGCAATATTTACAATTGCAACATTTGTTGATGTTCAGATATGCAGCTCTGAGTGTTTCAGAATCTCCTTCACTTCTGGAAACTCTCGTTGAATCAACACAGAAAATGAGAACTACGATACTTCTTTGATGCTGGTTAATAAACGCAATGCGCAGAGTCTGAGAGGTGAATGGAACAGTGAGCCAGAGCGTCCAGTTCTGCCAAAGCAACGGGGCGCTGTGTTAAGCCTCGTACCCCTTATGCCTGCTGCGGCTATGGATCTTAAGCTGCAATATATTCAGTAAAAATCATGTTATAATTGTTGGCACTGTAACTTACAAGATATGTCTCTTAAGCATATGCTTAAGTCCAGTTATTTATTCCTTTTGTGAGGAAGTCATTACTCGACAATGGTTTAGAGACTTAGGATGAGTAGAGAACTGGGATCCTTATCTCTCTCTCTCTCTCTCTCTCTCTCTCTCTCTCTCTCTCTCTCTCTCTCTCTGTGTGTGTGTGTGTGTGTGTGTGTGTGTGTGTGTGTGTGTGTGTGTGTGTGTGTGTGTGTGTGTGTGTGTGTGTGTGTGTGTGTGTGTGTGTGTGTGTGTGCACTTAAGTCACAGCTGGCTTAACTGGTGGAGTTTTCATGGTATGAGACTAACAGGTGGTTTGCTATCGCCTGCCCCTGCGACCCTGGTCTTCCTTGGAGGTCTCCCATCCAAAGACTAACCAAGGCGGACCCTGCTTGGCTTCTGAGATCGGATGAGATTCGGCTCACCTGGGCTAGCCAGGTCAGGGCCCTTCTCTCACTGCAGACGCTTATTTCTGCTCTAATCAAGCTGCATTGGACCTTCACATCCTGACACCCTCCCTTGTAATGCTCTGCCCTCCTTTGGATGGGACATCAAGGCTCAGGGATCTCCACTCCCCCACCCATATTTGACAAAGGCTTCTACCTTGGAAATCTTGGTGGGCTTTCAGGTGCCCCGGAGGACTTCCAAACCTGCTGTTCTCCTGCAGACCAACACAGCTGCCCCCCCAAAACAGGTCTCAGCCAAGGGGTAAGGGGCCTGGAAAGTGAGCCAGCCCTAAGGCTGAGGAGGCAGACATGGAGCCAGAAAACCAGCTGCTGCGAGGCTGAAGGGGTTTGGTCCCAGACAGGGAGCTTCAGTGAGCTCAGCAAGACTAAGGAAGCGGAGGAACCACGAGGTCGGAGTAATAGATATGATCCAGTAACCTGCTGAGACGGGCAAAGTACAAGATAGGAGAGTTCAGTGATTTCAACGAGAACAAGGAAGTAGACCATCCGTGAGGTTGGAGTAGGATTACTAACTCCAGGTTGGGAAATTCCTGGCGATCTGGGGGGTGTCGGGGAGGAGATGGACCTCAGCAGGGTATATGGCCATAGATTCCACCTCGCAAGCAACCCGAGGTGTAAGTGAGTGCTAATGGCTTGAGACAAAAGGTCTTTTTATCGATAGCCTTGCCCGGGGCGCACTTATAGCCGGGGGGGAAAGAGCAAGAGTCCAGTAGCACCTGTAAGACTAACAAAATTAGTGGTAGGGTAGGAGCTATCATGAGCCACAGCTCACTTCTTCAGACGCAGCTAACACGGCTGCCCATCTTTATAGCAGGCACGCTCCCAGCAATGCGTATGCCTCTGCCCAGGAGGCAGGCTGGGGGGACTGGCACACGTGCCATCCTGTCCCCAGCTGAGGATGTCATTCCTGGCGCTACCCAGGAGCAGTGGTGCTGCGCCAGGGCCAATTCCTTCGCACTCAGAATCAGCACCGGGGCAAGACTGTTGCTTGCTGAATGAATTTTTTTTATCCACACATTTCATTGATATTTAAAATCTCACTGAAGGTTATTGGAAGTCTCCCACGTTGATCTGTCACAGTTAGAGAGGTCTCCTAAGAAAAAAAACTCTCCACAGTTCTTGGAGGTGCCCAGATTTGCTCCTCTCTGGATGGATCCCTTGACATTTACTTTGGCAGCAATTGAAGAAACAGAAAGAATTCTTCAACGGTACCTACCCACCCTCCAGAAAGAGGAGCGCAACTATGTCGTACTACCCAGGGCTTTTTTCTGGGAAAAGAGGTGGTGGAACTCAGTGGGTTGTCAGCACAGGGGGCAACTCTTGGCAAGAAGTGGTGCCCCTGGTACCACATGTGCACGCGCAAAGTGCATGCATGCTCCCAGGGCCAATGAGGTCACTTTGGATAAGCTGGAACAAGGGGATAGTTTTTAAAAGTTTAAATCGCCCTCAGCAAAAATGGTCACATGTCTGGTGGCCCCGCCACCTGATCTCCAGACAGAGGGGAGTTTAGATTGCCCTCTGTACCAGCGTCACGGAGGGCAATCTAAACTCCCCTCTGTCTGGAGATCAGGGGGCGGGGCTACCAGCCATGTGACCATTTTCAAGCGGTGCCGGAACTCTGTTCCACTGCCTTCTGGCTGAAAAAAAACCCTGGTACTACCACTTTCAAAATGTACTCTTGCAATTCTGTGGTTCTTTCCATAGCCATTCTTAAGTCGAATTGTCTCCATTTATGATTAGCTAGGAAATTTTCTTTTCCTTTCAGCACCACGTTCTGCTGATGAGTAGCTCATCCCCCACCACTGAGCTTATTTATTTATTAACTTAATTTATAGTCCGCTCTCCCCGCAAGCAAGCTCAGAGTGGATTTACATCAAAAATTTAAAACAATTCAAAAACATTGGTAGCAACCATAAAATACATTGTTTAAACATAACAGGGCAGCTCATATTTGCGCTCTACATAGCATAGCCCCTCGGGCCCACAGGGCAGGGTGGTTAAAAACTCAGCCAGTGAAGAGTTGGCACACATCAACCCCTATCTGGGTGAGGACGGTTGGGTGGCTCGTCCGCCTCAGCCCTCATAAGCCTGGCAGAACATCTTCTGAGAGCCAAGCTACAAGTGATGCCTGACACAGGTTGGACGCTTGTCAGCTTCCCTCAAGTTTTGATGGGAAATGTAGGCATCCTGGTCTTGCAGCTGTAATGGAGAGCTGAGCTGTAAAACCAGGACGCCTACATTTCCCACCAAAACTTGAGGGAAGCTGACAAGTGTCCAACCTGTGTCAGGCGTCACTTGTAGCTTGGCTCTCAGAGTCCTGAGCTGACTCAAGAAACTGAGAGGCAGGCAAACCGGCCTGTTGGGGACAGGGCAGCGAGCCTGCGCAAGCAGCAAAATGGGGTGGGTGGGAGGGAAAGCCACAGAATGCAGAAGGGAAAGGGCTGCTTCACACATTACCCAGAGCAAGCTCTCCCCAGGGAGCTGCGACTGCTCTCTGCTCTCCAGCAAGGATACCTGCTGGGCTTGCAGAACCCTATTGGTCCCATGCACACTTGACATCTTCAGGTGTGAGCCTCACGCCAACACTCAAGAAATGAAGAGAGCCTTTTCAAGAAGAGAACAGACTGTGGAAAAGGTCACAACACACGACATGGACTCCATGGCAGGCTTCGAGTGTGGCAGCTCAATAAGTGTTCAAACATACACTGGGATCCTTAGGAACCGGACTCCACAATCGAACTAGCCGGGGAGGGACTGGGGCTCTGCGACAGAACATGTGCCTTGCATGCAAGAAGGCCCTGAGTTCAGTCCCTGCATCTCCATCTAAAAGGATCAGGGATAAGAATGGTGCGTGAAACCTCGGAGCCAACGCAGAGAGCCAGTTTGATGTAGTGGTTAAGAGCACGCGACTCTAATCTGGAGAACCTGGTTTGATTCCTCCGCTTGAAGCCAGCTGGGTTACCTTGGGTTAATCACAGCTCTCTCAGAGCTCTCTCAGCCCCACCCACCTCACAGGGTGTTTTGTTGTTGTAGGGATAACAACAACACACTTTGTAAACCGCTCTGAGTGGGCGTTAAGTCATCCTGAAGGGCGGTATATACATCAAATGTTGTTGTTGTTATAGAGCTGCTTCCTCTCCGTGCCAACCCGGCTGTTCGGTATGAGGCGGCTTCGGGTGCCAGGAGGGTCCCATTCCCAACTTGCCTTCCATGGTTTAAACTCTCAGGCTCTTAATGGCGGAAGGACTAGCAGGAAACGTAGAGAACAGGGAGGGGAAGCAGCACAGGGCAGAAGAGCTAACTTTCAGAAGGGAAATCCTGTCTGATTGAAAACCTTTCTAACCCACCTCTCTCAAAGGAGGAGCCTCGGTGGAGAGAGAAGTGGGCAGAAGAGAAACAACCCTAGCCGGAGGCCGGAGGGGCTTCATCCTCCCTCCCCATACAGGAAGGTGGATCCAGCCCAGCCCCCTTGGTTTCCTGCCTGTCTGGCACGCTGAGCTCACCAGCGGCTGGCGGACCCATCACCGCCTCCTGCAAGGGAGCAGCAGGCCGGATGGTGGGTCCCAGCCCTCCCCCGGGCTTGTGGAGCTGTCAACTCTGGACTGGGAAATTCTCGAGAATCTGGGAGCCGAGCCTGTGGGTGGCAGGGCTGGGGAGGAAAGGGGCCTCAGCGGGCTAGCATGCCTTAAAATCCATCCTCTAAAGCCACCGTTTTCTGAGGGGAACTGAGCTAAGTAGCCGGGAGGTTTCCAGGCCCTCCCTGGAGGCTGGCGACCCTTGCCTGGTGCTGCTGCTGCCAACACACAGGCCCGGAAGCTGTGGTGGCTGCGGCACAGCCACCCTTGTGGAGCCTCCTTCCCGGCACTAGCCGCTCGGTCTCTGGCTCACTCACTTACTCTCTGGCCGTGGGGGGGGGGCTCTCCTGCCCCGCAGTACCAGAGCAGGCTTTGCCTCAACAGCAGCTCCCATTGGGCGGAAAGGCCAGGGCAGGCGGTGGCAGCGGCACCCACACCAGCGCCACTCACCGCAGACCGGCCCCTGAAGGCTCGGGGCCGGCACTGGTCCACAGACGGCCCCTTTGAGTAGCAAAGGTCTCCAGCCCCTATCCCTTCACCGAAGCACTTCTTTGAGCCATTTCTGATCAGCCCAGCCCTCTGCCCTCTGCCCGAAAGCCGGCCTGAATAACTCTGAGCAACACTTTGGGAGGGAGCTGATCACTCGCCCCACAGCAGGGCCAGTCTGGCCTCCTGGACCAGCTATCGCAATCGTGTAGGGCCGAAGTAAGGCAGGCACAACAAGGAGCTCAGTTGTTTTCTGGCTGGCTTCTTTCTGTGTGCGTTTTGCCCTATGTTCGTTCTGCCCCGTTTCTCTTAACTTTTCTCCTATGTAGTCACTCCTTGTTCACTCTCCCCGAGTTCTTCAAGCCTCAAGTTCGACCATACATCAAGGCCCACCTTGACCAAAGAGAGGGCTGCCTGGGCCAGGGAGGGCTCTGGGTCCTCCCCAGTAAAGCCCCAGGACCAGAGGGTGGCAGCCAGTTAAGGCCCTTGCCTGCCCCAGGCCTGAAGGGGACAAGAGGGAAGGAGGGTGGGCGTGGGGAGGAAGAGGTCCCTGAAAGGGGCGCTTCGCCTGTGGCCAACCGGCCCAGCTCCGCTCCCATTCCGTCACCATTTTGGGAGTGCGGGGGGGGGGGTCAACCATCGTCCTGCTTTGGCCACTCCTTAACAAAACCAAGAGCTTGAGGGCTCCTTCCTTCCACCCCCTTCTTTCTGCCCTCATCCCTCTATGCAGAGAGCCTCCTCCACGCTTTTGTTTTGTGCGTCCTGCAGAATGAAACGCTGCCGCTGAGATCACTCTGGAATCTGGATTCTTATGCAGCTGCCGTGGAACCAACAGTCCAGGAGGACACCTTTCCCATGGAACAGGACTGCAGTTCAGGGCAGTAACAACGGCAGAGGGCACCTGCTTTTACTGCATTGCCTTGCACCTTGCAATCCACTGTTTGCGTTGTTTACAGTATACCTTGCCTTAGTCTGTTGCTTGTATAGTTCTCCAGCCTGGGACAGTCACAGCTCTCCGGAGCTCTCTCAGCGCCACCCACCTCACAGGGTGACTATTGTTGTGGGGATAACAACAACACACTTTGTAAACTGCTCTGAGTAGTTGTCCTGAAAGGCGGTATATAAATCGAACGTCGTTGTTGTTATTATTACTCTGTCATCCTAGTCCTACTGCATTGCTCACTGGTCGTCTGATGCTGTCTGATTGTAGCTTTAGACCCTGCAGCCCACCTTGAGTCTCCATGAGAAAGGAAAACTGTCAACAAACTGTTTATTTCATGCATACCCCTGCCTCCCCCCTCCCGAACTGGGGCCCAAAGCGGCTTCCATCAGTCCCCTCTTCATCCTCACCACAACCCTGTGAGGTAGAGCAGGCCGAGGGCGAGTGGGCCTGGCCCAAGGCCACCCAGGGAGTTTCCATGGCGGAGGGGGGGGGTTTCCAACCTGGGCCTCCCAGCCCCCAGCCCAACAGCCACCCAGCTGCCTGGGAAAGTGCTTGGATCTGCCCCTCCGCCTTCTCTTTTCCAGGTACGCAGGCCCAGCTCTTCGACCTTCCCTCTTAGGCTCCATCGTAGAACAACAAGGCTCACCACCAGGGTGCCACCACAGGAAAGGTCCTGTTGGCACCAGGAAAGCGAGCCTGTGATGTGGATGGAGCGAGGCCCCTCCCAGGAGAAAAGGGGAATTCATACAGGAAGGCCCCTTCTAAGATTACTGCTAAAGTTCTCCCCAGGACAGCATTCAAGCAGCAGCCCAAAGGCAGCGAATGCCAGGCAAAGGCGGGAGGCTGCTGAGCAAGAACTGCCACCGGCCAGCCACCTCACCCACCAGGACACTTGCCCAGGGGGAGCGGGCTGTGCCACCTCTTGGGAAGGCAGTCCTCGGGTCCCACGCGCTCCAGCCTCCTTTAGCAAAAGCGTGCTGCAAAAGGAGCCCGGCGCACCAGCAGCAGGTGCCACCCTTCCCTGGGCAGGGCCTTGCCACTCCCGACTGAGGGCATTCAGCCGTCACCTGGAAGGGCAGGATGCAGCCCCCCTCCCCAGTGCCAGCCAGGTATGCGGGGAGGGGGTGGCGGCACAGAGGCACTGAACGAGCGAGTTTGCCTCTGCCTCGTGTTTCGAGAGGAGCTGCCTGAGCCTGGCCGTGACGGGAGATGTGGCCCCCTGCTCAAAACGGAGGAAGTGGCTGGAGGGCGAGGCACGGAGGAGAGGCGACAACGCCAGACCCCCAGACCCCTTCAGCAACACCCCCAAGGGCAACGCAGAATTAATTTCAGAATACTTTATTTATTATTTTTACATACATTTCATTTGCAGAGGGCTGCCTAACCCAGCCCAGGCAGCCGGGAGTGTGTGTCGAAGGCCCAGAGAGCAGAGGGTCGTGGGTTGTGTCTCGGCAGCAGCCTGGAGGACGACGGGGAAGTGGCTAGCAGTGCTGAGGCGACAACCCCAAGGCTGGCTGGCTTGGAACAGATCCGGGGAAGAAAGGGAAAAAACAGACACAGCGACACGCCTCCCCCCCGCAGAATGCTGAAAGGGAAGGTGCCTCCAGGAGGTAGCAAGCGCACCCGAGCCCCCACCTGCGCAGGCACTCTGGCTGCACCCTCAGTGCGTCACTGGAGGCCGCCCTTCTCTCCGCTGGCTCAGAGCCCCCCCCCCCGGGAGGATTGCTCTGGCCCAGGGACAGGGAGAACTGGCCGATGGAGGGGAAAGCAGAGCCCCCTGGAAGTGCTGCCTGCACAGGGCAATGAGCCACGCTGCCCAGGCGGAGCAGGGAGAGGCAGGGCGCCAGCCCCGCACTCGCTCACAGTGGTGGTAAGGAGAGAGAGACTTTGGAAGCCCCCCACCAAGTGGAGCACGCAGCAGGGTTTCCACCCACCTGCGGCAGCACAACTCCTCGGGAACGCTGGTGTGTGTGTGTGGGGGGGGGTCTCACCCCTAGTGTAGCTGATATGAAGCGGGTATCTGTCAGGAAGGCCCAGCTGGAATCCTGCCTCCCCCCCCCAAAAAAGGGCAAGCAACCAGCCTGCCAAACCTGCCCCCCCCCCACACTTCTAGAGAGACAATCTTGGGAACGCAGCCCAGAATCGGCCCCTGGACCAGGGGCCGCACCCTGCAACCTCTCTGCAGCAACCTGGCTTCCATGATGGGGCCTCTTCAGCAAGCCTGAGCCAGGCAGGGCAGAGCAGGAGCGGAAGGGCCTCAGCTCCACCCCCAGACAGAAATAAAGTGCAGAAAAAAGCCAGGTTGGGAAAAGACATTGGGGGGGGGGGAGAGGCAAAGAAGAAGCACGGACCCCTGTGCCGGCAGGCTGCTGCGACACCCACACGAGAACCAGCCACCCCACCCCCCCACCCCCCACCCCCGGGGGGACTGCAAAATTAAGGTCACCTTGCAGGAGAAGCCAAGCGGATGACGCTCCCTCACACACACACACCCGCCCCCCGCCCCCGCCCCTGCCCCCCCCCGGAAGCATCCTTAACTCAAATGTGTAGCTGCCTCGGTATCAGCAATTGGCACCTTCACACACCCTTGCCAGGGCCCCTTCAAGCCACTCCGGGGACCCCCAATCCCATCCCCTGTAATGCCAGCGGATGGGCAGAGGAGAGGGAATGCAGGAGGACCCCCTGGCCACACCTCCACCCAGCTGAGCCCCAGGGTTACTGCAGGTATCGGTAGGCCTTGAAGCAATGGTTGCCGGAATCGGCCACCACCACGTGTCCATCAGAGGTGAGGGCCAGGCCCTGGGGCCCATACAAGGGGTCTGCTGTAGTGTTGATGTAGGACAGGAAGGAACCAGAACTGTCGAAAACCTGGAAAGAGAGGAACTGGAGTGAGGAATCGTGGCAGAAAGGCATGGCGTGCCGCCACACTTCCTGCCCCAGGTGGCACGGCTCCTGCCCTGGCCAACGTTCTGGAGAAGAGGGGCGGGAACGCCTTCGGTGCGGCTGCATTTTGAACGCACCGTATAATTCCGGCCACTCTGTCTCAAAAAGCTGGAAAGGGGGCAGAGGAGGGAACACCCTCCCTGTGGGGGACAGGCTACACACGGGGGGGGGGGCTCTTGTTCAGAAAAACACCACCTCTGGGGAGGACTCCAGAGACTGACACAGCTGTGAACTCAGAGGAGAGGCTGGACAGAGAAAATCCTCTCCCCCTCTTATAAAAATGTGGGGCCCCTGGGTGGACTTCGGAGCTGACTAAAGGAAGGGCTCCACAATATACAGTGAACCGGGTATGCTTGCTACCCCATGGCCCGGGCACAGCTTCCGGCCCAGAGCAAGGGCTTCCTGGCCCTTGCCAAAGGCTCCTCATCGCCAGTGATGGCACGGGGTGATGCCACTGGCTGCCCTCCTGATCGCCAGACCCTTAACCCCTCCTCCTTCAGACACAACCTGTCAAACGGGCGGGCAGGCAGAGAGATTCTCCCCAGGTCAGCACAAGCCGGTTCTCCAGCCCAGCTCAGTACCTGAATCCGGCTATTGCCCCAGTCAGCCACGATGATGTTCCCGTTGGAGTCTACGGCCACACCAGTTGGGGCATTGAACTGCCCATTTCCCTCGCCATGGGAGCCGAATTTAAAGAGGAACTCTCCATCAGCACTGTACACCTGGGGGAGCGGACAAGCATGATTGGCGGAGCACTCTCCGGCCCAGCACCTCCTCCCCTTCCCATGCAATGAGCATTGGGAAGAGGAGCAGGAGAGTGCGCGGCTCAGCCAGGCACAGACTGCCCCCCCCAAGGGCTCCTGAGTCCGTGCCCGAGCGCTCGTGCAAGGGAGTTCTGGGGGTGCCGGACTGTTCTTCCATCTCATAGCACACGTGCAATTCAGGATGGGGTAACAACTGCTCTACAGATATTCCCTTTCTGCAGACAGCGATCTGAGTCAGGGAAGAGGCTTGATGAGGGAGGGCTGGGAAAGCTGGTTTGGTTTCCGTGCATTCTCATGCAGAATCCTGAGTCTTCTCTCCGTCAGGGTTTTGAGTGGCAGCACATCAGCCCTCGTAGCCAGCCCTATTTCCTGCAACTCTTGGCCATCTTTATTACGAACAAGAGCAGTTCCTCAGTGCAACTGGTTTCCTGGGGAGGTGGTGGACTCCCCTTACTTGGAGGCATTTGAGAAGAGGTTATATGGCCATGTAAGGAGCAGGCCCTCTTCCACCATATTCAGAGTAAAACTTGGGTTCAGGCTTCACGCCTGCAAGAGATCTTCCTAGGCCTGTTTGCGGAGAGAGGCGCAGCCACTGTGAATGAGCTGTGCCTGCATTCCCATCGTTTCCTGAGAAAGGGGCCTTGAGAAGCCCAGAGCCTAGCGCTGCTCTCGGCTGCTGGTTGCTGGCAGTGGTTACCAGGTAGCATAGCTGGTCACAACTGAACTGAACAGCGTCCAAAGGCAGAATAGAATGGTGGAAAGAGATAAACCGCCCAGAAGCAGTGCAGCGTCTTCGCAGTGGTGGGGGCCATCAGCTCACCCAAGGAACCAATCAGGGCTCGTTACTTATTTGGACGTTACCGAAGTGTGAAAGTTTAGGGAGGATGGCCAGAGCCCGAGAGCAGCGCTAGACAGGCACTGGGCTTCTCGAGGCCCCTTTCCCCGGAAAGGATGGGAATGCAGGCGCAGCTCATTCACGGTGGCCGCGCCTCTCTCCGCAAACAGGCCTAGGAAGATCTCTTGCAGGCGTGAAGCCTGAACCCAAGTTTTACTCTGATTACGGTGGAAGGGGGCCTGCTCCTTACAGGCCACCTGACAGTAATGATAGTTCAGATCAGGAGGGAGGGCGTGAAGGGATGAGCCCGCGCTCGGCTCCCACGGCCCTTCCTTATATGCCCAGGATAATGTCAATCACCAGTTCAGGGTCAGGAAGGAATTTTCCTCCAGGCCAGACTGGCCGGGGAGGTTTTTTGCCTTCCTCTGGGCCTAGAGCAGGGGTCACTGGGGGAGAAATAGCTGTGGATTTCCTGCATTGTGCGGGGGGGGGGGGTGGACTAGATGACCCTTGGGATCCCTTCCAGCACTACGTTTCTACATTTCTGTCCGTCTCTCAGCTGACTCTGGCAGTCTTAGAACTGTCCCCGTTCTGTGCACCTGATCTTCCAGCTTCGCCTGCCCTCCCTGCCCACGGGCTTCATTGGAAGGCCTCATCCCGACCTTTGTACCGTTGAGCCAAGGGGCTCGTTCTTATGCATTGGGTTGTCAAAATAAAACTCCTCTGTGTGAGAGAGCCGGAAAGGGCCTGGGGCTGGGGAGCTTTGCGGTCTGGCCTGACCACAAGGGGCTGCTGCATCTCAGGAATCTGGCTGGCCTACGCACTGTCCTGCTGGGCAACGTTTATCCCCTGGAGGGCAGGCCCCAAGTGCAGCTCTCAAGTGCAGTTCTCTGCACCATTATCGATCACAGCGGCAGCGTTTCCGGGACACACTTCCGGACACAGGAAGCCGCCTTAGGCCAAGCCAGATGCCCCATTCCACCAAGCCCACGACCCTGTCCTCTGACTGGCCGGGAAAGAGCTTGTCCACCACCCTTGTCGAGAGTGGCTGGACCATACGCTTGACCGCTGCTTTAATGGCTTTTACCTTCCCAACGGCCAAGAGTGGAACTGGCCCCATGCGTTTTGCGGTGTGTGGGGGGGGGGAGATGCACGAGGCGGCTGCTCTGCCACGGGCAGCCAGGATCTCACGTCCCCTCTAGTGTCTGGCACTCTGCAAGCCCCGAGTCACACTTTCTCAGCACTGCAGCAGATGCCGGGGCAAAGTCACACACAAGAGCTTCTCTGGCGCCCTGCAGAAACCCTGTTCACACGACACAGCGAACAGACACACATCCTGCCTGCATGCACACACATATATATCTGTTTGTAAGGAAGTGCCAACGTGAGGTCACTTCACAAAGAAAATTGGGGACCAGTACATGAGTCAGCGCGGGGTTTCAATCACACATTCAGCTGTACATGCGTTGAACATAACATGAAAATTATTCAACATACATTTTAAAAAACCGCCGTACACAGACGAACTTACGAACTGACTGGCAGCCTGGGTCAGGGCGGGGCTGCCCGGCAGAGTCTGGCACCTGCCCCCCCCCCCCAGCTCCCCATTCTCGCTCAGTCTTCAAGGCTGTCCTTTGTGGGGAGGCTCACTGCTTCAGGTCAGAGGTGATTATTTCTCAGGAACGTTTCCTGATCGAGCTATTATGGGATGTATTAAAACCAGTCCCCACAAAAGTAGCTTAGCACAGAGTCAGGTTTTTTGCCCTTTTCTCTGGAATGAAACTTTGCACCTTGTGCCAATCTCACCCCCCGCCCCATGCACACACACCGCAGTGCGCGCGTAGGGCAACGCCTGCAGTCCCAGAGGGCAGCCCCCCACCTCCCCCTGCCAGGCCACTCCAAGGGGCAGCCGGGCTCCAGAGGCCTCGTGCTCTGCTCTTACCTTCACAGAGTGGTTGTGGAAGTCAGTGACCACAATCTCGTTCTTGTTGTTGACGGCAACAAAGTGAGGTCCTGCAGAAAGACAACGGGGAGGATGGAACCGCTGACTCCGGAGACAGGGGGGAGCCCAGGAAGAGCAGCAGCAGGACCGGAGAAGGCCCGGCCGGTGTGAGAGAGATGCTTTGGAGGGGGCGGGGGGGGCAGAAGGAAGAGACCAGCACAGAGGGTGGGGGCGGGTGGGGGCGCGTGCGCGCGCATGTGCGCACTCCATCTCCCCTAGCATCAGGAGGGCACAATTTATCCCACCCTGGTTGGCAGCCTTGGAGAGAAGGCCCCCCCTAGAACACTCACTCCAGGAAAACTTTGAGGAAGTTTACACTGCGATGAGAGGAAAAAATGTGCCTCAGAAAAACACGCACACCGCATGTGAGTGCAGCAATGAGCCTTAAGGTAAATCCAGGAAGAGGACAGTCACGCGTCTGATAACGGATGGCCTAGGAGGGAGTCCGTCTCCAATGACACCTCACCATTTGCTTGAGCTTCAAGGCAGCCCAGAGGGAAGGTTTTCAGTATCCCATCCTGAACACCTTACAGCACTAATCAAAGACTTTGGGGTGACTGGCCAGCACCGCAGGCAGGAAGCTTTTCGCCTCCCCTGCAGAGTATGATCGTTCTCCCGGAGGCATCTCCAAGCTGTAGGGAAAGGGCTAATAAGACTGTCTGCCCAGACCGGCTCCACCAGCCAAGAAGGGAAGCTCGTGTTCGAGGACTGAAGTCCGTGCCAAGCTTCTGGGGCAGTCTTTGCCAAGCTCCTCTTTCCTTGTACCCTTTCTAAAGGTGAGGAACGTTAAAGTCTCTGTGTGAATACAGTCTAAGCTGGCATTTCATCTTGCAGTTATTTTGCTTAGTATTCTGCCTCCAGCTACCTCTCTGCTGACTAGTCCTAAATGTGTTTAGCAGAGCGTGAGTAAAGCTTCCTTTAATGGCTGCATTTGAGAACTTTCCCCCCAAAGCGTGCCCTTCTTCCATGCAACCAGAATCCAGCCGGGTGCTGGTCGTGTGGTGCTGGCATGGGAGAGGCTGGAATAAAGTGGTTTCCCCCCATACTTGTGGTTTTACTTTAAGGAGCCGCAAGCCAGACCTCTGGGCTGAGCCCTGGTTGCTACCTGAGCCCTGGTTGCTAAGCCAGCAAAGGATGCGCAAGAAAGGAGCGATGCCCGCGGCAAGGGGGTGCTCCAGAGGCTGGGAATCGGGGCCCTGGCCCTCCATCATGACTCCATTCACAATGTGGCGCCCCAAACATTTGCCATCCAGAGTGTCATCCGTTTTACTGCAAGGTGAATAAAAATCCTTGTGGTTTTCTTCTGCATGTTACTCCCTGTTTCAAAGGGGTCTTGGCACAACTATGGGCAAGAAACTGTTTTCACAGGGAGGGGCCAAGAAGTTGTCTCTCTGCTTCACCCACAGGGGTGCCTTGCAGATATCTGTGGCCTTGTAGTGAAGTTTCCCTGTAAAGGATCACTGTGTCGACGCAGCCTAAGTGCAATGCTAACCATGAAAGGGAAACGGGCAGGAGCCCTAAGAGGTGGAGCCCAGTTAGTGATCACATCAGCCAGCAGAACCGTTAGTCGAGTGGGAAAGAGCAGAGCGTGAGAAGTCCCTGCAGGCAATTCAGAGCCCCGAATACGGAGGCAGAGTGCATAAGCCAGCTCTCCCTCCACCTCTTCCAGGACTGATCCACCAGGAGCCCTGAAGCAGAAGGAGCTCTCAGCCCCCCAGATCCGTGGCCTGGGCAGCCCCAGAGTACTCACCTGCCCAGTCCTGGCCTGGCCCCGGCAGAAGCCAACGGCATGCAGTAACAAGACGGAACCTGTGGCTGTATTACCATCGAGGGTACCTGCAAACTGCCGCTCCGACGTGCCACGGCTCCCAAACTTGGTCACGAGCTTCCCGTTGGACTGGAAGATGAAGACGCAGCAAGCTTTGTTGTCCACCACAATGATGTGGCCATTGCGGTCCACAGCCACACCCTTGGGGCCCATCAGGCGGCCGGCCCCAATCTTTGTCTGGGAGGAAAGAGCCAGTGCGATGTCGTGGTTACGGATGGGGGCATCTACGTGCAGGTTGCCATGTTGCTATGAAACTGGCCAGACGTGCTTGGGCCAGGGACTCTCTCAGCCCAACCCTCCCTTCACAGGACGGCTGGGAAGGTACTCTGGAGAAAGGGGGCCCATTCGCGCTGCTCTGAACTCCTTGGTGGAAGGGCAGGGTAAAAAGCACACCAAGGGCTAGACACGTCGGGGAAGAACGCAGCGCACCCATCCAGGCCGGGGGGGACAAAAGAGCAACCCTGGAAAGGTGCTGCACAGTCAGGGGGGCCCAGAGGACAAGGCACAGGCTGGCTTTGTGGCTCAGCCTCTCTCCACATGCGCACCCTCCCTGCAGTGTTGCCGTTCCACCACCACTACCCTCATCCCCGAACCATTTGTGCAAAACCGGCACACTCGAATCTGACTGGGACTGTTAAACAGGCCAGTTGCAGGGACTGGCCGCAGTTTCCTGCTTCAGATCAGGAAGTTGGCAGGGACTTCACAGGGACAGACCGACCCCACTGGCCTCAGAACGGGTTGGCCAGAAGCCTCCTTGCTGCCCGAGCGGCCTTCCACATGGCACTCAGCAGGGTTTCCTTGCTCAAGGCCCCTGGGAGTGCCAAACCGGCAGGGCCCCGTGGCCACGAATCAGCCTCCCAGTTTCAACGTGCTCGGGGCGTTGTTTAAACCAGCCTGCGGCCTGTGCAAAGCTGCAGAAGGAATCTCCTTGTCTTGCCAGCCTCTGCTCCAGCCAGGGGACAACGCACTGCTGCCCCTTTCCAGAAACTCAAGAAGACGTGGCAGGAAGCAGAGAGGGCTCTTTCCCATCCCCTCCTGCCCGATCCAGGGACTGAGTTCGTGGACCCCCCGCACACAAAGCAGAGGCGCCGCCCCTGAGCTGCGGCCCCTGCCTTCCCAGACGTCCTGTTGGGCTGGAAGATGCTGCTGCAGCAAGCCCCTGAAGCCCGCCCCAGCTCAACAAGCAGCGTCCTTCACAAAGGCCTGTGGTCCGCGCTGCCCCTGCCCTCGGCCAGAGTCTGGCCGCTCCCTTCCTCTCTGCTCCTTACCTTGAACTTGCCCTCAGGGGAAAAGATGCTGACCCAACGGTTGTCGTAGTCGGCAATGATAATGTCCCCGTTGAGGTCCACAGTGACGCCCGTCGGCCGCTGCAGCTGGCCAGGGGAGCGTCCCCGCACGCCAAAGCGCAGGCGGAACTGGCCCTCGTTGGAGAAGACCTGGTGCGCGCACACACACACACACACACACAGAGAGAGAAGCAGGGAGGCCTCAGCAGTCGTGCAAAGAGCTCCCCAGGCAGGGGCCACCGGGGGTGGGGGTGGGCGGGGGGGGGCAGGGCGGGGCGGGGGTCCCCTACCTGCACGCATTGGTTATTGCTGTCGGCCACCACAATGCGCCCGTTGCTGGAGGTGGAAATGCCCTGAAGGTTGGTGAATTCGCCTTTTTCCCGGCCACGACTTCCTGCAAGAAAAGCACAGGAGAAGGAACTCAGGCCATGTATGAGCAGGCAGCACAACGACTTGCCGTGTAAAGAGCTTCTGCTGTTTAATGCGGGAAAGAGCCAGAGTCCAGCAGCACTGGTAAGACTCACAACATTCGTGGCGGGGCGGGCGCTCTCGTGAGCCACAGCTCCCTTCTGCAGATCTGGACTGCTGGCTCTTTTCTGCTGCTACAGACAGACTAACAGGGCTGTCCATCTTGCTGTTTAATGTGTGTGGGGATGGGGGTGGAATATTTGTTACTGTGGCTTCAAATGCAGGCCTCTGAGGAGAGGAGGCTGGGTGGGCGAGAGAGGCGTGCTGCGACTGGACGGCAGGTGCGCCTGAGCCGAGGGCCGGAGGGAGCAGCAGGTTTTGGTGGGAGTGCGGAGAGACAGTTTGGTCAGTGGAGCCGAGTCTGTCAGGCTGCGGGAGTCTGGGGGAAGGAGCCTGAGGACATGCGTGGCTGAGGGGCGTCCGTTCAGTTAGTGAAGACCTGAACAGAAAATTAGCCTGTGTGGCTGGGTCTGTGAACAAACAGTTAAGAATCTACCCCTAATTCGAAACCGCCAGGCTCATGACCCTAATCTGAAACCAATACACTGACCAGCACTCTGCAACCGTCCCGCTTAGGTTCTGATACGTAAATTCTACTTCTGGTTAAGCAAAAGTCCTGTCTCATCTAGAATATTGAATCCCTTTTATCTCGCCGCCGCCACCCCTGTGCGCTGACTGTTCCACAGAGTAAGCCTTTAGAGAAGGCCGACTGCTCTATAAAGTAAGCCTCCCTATAATACAAGGCAAACTGAAAGAGGACGAACGCAAGAGCCCTCGGGGGGGGGGGGGAGCGAACACCCTTTTGAAATGGAGCAAGACGCCGGGAGGTGGCACAAGGGAGGCCTTTTCAGGCCCATGGAGTGAGGTGCCGTGGCAAGAGTTACAATGCACAGGCCACATAAAGGAGGCAGAACGCCACAGGCAGCAACGCTCCTCCAGTGCTCGTAACCCTCCTCGTCTGGCCTTCTGCTGGCTCCACCATCTGCAGTACAGAGCTCAGTCCCTGGACTCCCAGCTGGCTCGGTGCAGAGCCCTGATGCTCAGCTGGCCCTTGAGGGGCGCCCAACAGGAGTCGGTCCCATGCGCTGGGTGGGAAAGAGTGGCTGCTCAGCTCCCTTCCCCAGCATATTCAGAACAGCCAAGAGCTGCCTGCCTGTCCACCCTCTCCCGGGTGGCTCCACCTGCCTCCCCAGCACTGACCCACACGGAAGATCAGCTCATCTTCGATGGGGTTCTCCTTCTTCTTGCCACTGCCGTACATGCTGGAGGGCCGCCGCACTGCCTTCTGGCGGATGTGGCCACTGCTGGGAGACTTGACACGGCGCTTCACATCGTCTGGGGAGGGGGGCACATCAGAGGCCTTGACGGCCTTGACACGAAAGGGGCTGCCTCGGATCGGCTGGCCATAAAGGTGGATGGAGAGCAGGTGGTCGCCTTCGTGGCGGGGAGTGTAGAGCAGTTCATAGGTACCGTTCTTGTTATCCAGCACCTCCAGGCCCACGGCAGAGCCGTCAGGGGCTGTCACCTCAGCCTGCAGGCAGGCGCTCCCGCTCCGCACCAGCTCACCATCCTTGTCTTTGGTGGTGATGGTGAGAGAAGTGGCCTGGCCCACCACGGCGTGGCGGAGCCCCTCTCCCGTAGCCACCGTCTTGTGGGCAGTGGCGCTGGTGGTGAGCAGCACGCCCAGATTGAGGATGGACTTGCGCACGCCCTCCGTCTCCACCACGTAGTCCACTTGGGCGTTCTCATGGGGCTGCTCGGGGAACTCGCGGCCCGCCAGCTCGCTCAGCCGCTCGCTCATCTGCTTCTTCACCAGCAGCACCTCCGTCTCGGAGCCGTGGTCCAGCGCCTGCTCTGTAAAGCTGCAGCTGCTTAGAATGTTCTCCTGGCCTTGGCGCAGAGTGTCCAGCTGCGCCTGCAGTACCTGCGGGGGAGACAACAGCCGGGCGTGGCACTGGCAGCCAGCGGGCAGGGAGGCTCCCCCGGGCCCCCTGTTGTGAGAGGAGACCCTAACCCTTCCCCAGCAGAGGCACCGCATCCCAGCCACCACCACCCCACCCCCCAAATGCAAGGAACTGTGCACCAGCCATCGAGTCCACGTGGTGATTCACAACCAGGAAAAGGGGGCCAGCCAGCTAGACAGCCCCCAGCAGGGGAGGCCTCGGTGCCCTGGGAGAGGCCACGGTGCCAGGCTGGGGCAGAAACTGCCCCAGTAGAAGAGCTTTTCCTACACTGAAAAACACGATAGCTGTGCAGGAAAGAAAAGGTTTATAAAATTATGGGCAGCAAGGTGCAGGTGGACTGAGAGAAAACCATCCTCCCTCTTTTGCTACTGGAGCCCCCCCCCCCCCCGCCCGCCGCCGCCGCCCAAATCAATCAGCGTGGCATTCATGAACATATTTCCTCCCACAATGCTGTGCGACGTCTGTTCACTGGCAGAACTCACTGCCTGGTTCGGGTGCTTCCAAATTAGACTGGACACATTCAGAAAAGAGGGAATCAGCAGTTATTTAAATAACAGTTCCATGCAGAGAGAAAATGTATCCCTTAAGCTCTGGATGCTGAGGGTGGGGTGGGGCAGCAGGGGGGGGGTGGGATTTCACTTCATGCTCTGCTTAGGATCCACAGAGGCACCTGGTGGAAGTTTTGGGGCAGAACTAGGAGTCCCTCGAGACGGATTCTTAAACCCTTGGCAGAAGCCCTATTTATTCACTTTTTTATACCACTTTATTTCAATTAAGATCTCAAAGCAGTACACAACTATTACAATAATTAAAAACCTATTAAAATATAATATATTCCATAAAATCACAATAAAGCAACAGCCTAATTCAAATAATTAAAGACTGCTATAGTGCCAAGCCCAGCTTATGAAACCCTGAAAATAACGCAAAATTGCAGGTAGACCGAATGCCCAGCCGCTGGCTCTCCCTCACAGTAGAATATTCCTGCTGCCATAAGCCTCACCGGGGGCTACCCCTGAAGAGCGTCCCAAAGCCTCAGCCGGTACGCAGAACGCTGCCGCTGGACTGCTGGCCGGGGCCAGCTCTCAGGATGGCCTGGCCCTGAAATTGCAGCGATTGCTCTGGCTGCCAGTCCCTCCCAAGCCCATCTCCAGCGTCGCTTTTGGCCTTTCAAGCCCTACGTGGCTTGGGATGGGGTACCTGAAGGACCGTCTCCTCCGATGCATTCCTGCCCAAGAATTATGATCACAGGCAGAGGCCCTCCTGCCCGTCCCATCAGCTAGAGAAGCTGACCTGGTGGCACTCCCACGATGATGGAACGGCAGCCCCCAGGGAGGTGCGCCTGGCTGAAGCGGAGGATGTTTTTATTTAGGACTGCTTTTAATTAACTTTGATTTTATGTTTACTGGCAATCCTAAACTGTTTTTTTAAAATTTGTTCTTATTCATTTTAGGATTATTTTATTTATAGTGGAAGCCGCCTTGATTTCCTGCAAGCAGGGCTGGGGGGGCAGGGAGGAGTCTGCCCCCGGCACCACCAAAGAGGGGATGCCAGGCGCGGCTGCCGGGAGCGTGCTGGTGGCAGCGCGGGTGGCTGAGTAGCCGCCCGCACCATTCACCTGCCCTGCAGGACAGGGAGCGCGCGGCAAGCTGGCGGCCCCCTCAGTGGGGCAGGTGAGTGGCATGGAGGGCTGGGAGGCTGCCCGCGCCAATCGCCTGCCCCACAGGACAGGGAGTGCGCGGCAAGCCGACCACCCCCTCAGCGGGGCAGGTGAGTGGCACGGGCAGCCTCCCAGCTGCCCGCGCTACTGCTGCTCCGCTTGTGGCATGCTCCGCCCCACGTGATGACGTCACGGAAATGACATCATCACGCAGCACCAAGAGCACGCGCGCACTGTGCACACGCACGGGGGCCGGACTTGAGTTGCCTTTGGGCACCGGCAACCCTAGATCCAGCCCTGCCTGCAAGGTAGAAAGGTAGCTAATAAATGTTTTAAATAAAGAAATAAAAATAAATGCAAGACTTATGTGGCAACCATCCCAAAGTCTCACCTACCCCCAGAGCTCTTGTGATTGAAGCCGTTTGCAAATCCCAGAGATTGCCAGCCGATCGGAGCCACTGGAACGCCGCTGGCTGGGAGGGGGTGAGCCACCCTCACCTTAGGAAGGGAAAATGGAGCTTTTGCCCTCAGAGGGGGGAACTGCAGTCCTGGCCAAAGGGTATCAGCACAGTCAGGCCTTTACATCGGCATTTAGGTGGGCTCTGGGGTCAGGTACGTGAACAAGGGACCCTGTGAAGGGCCCGCCAGTTCTAGCTTTCTGGGTACAGGTTCCGTGATCAGCATTTCTGCCAGCAAAAGGAGGGGCCCGGAACCGGAGCAGAAAGCCCGAAAGCTGCATTGGGCTGCATTGGACCTGAAATGCTGAGGACCGCCCCCCCCAGAGAAAAATCCCCCTCGGTGTTTGTTAACTAAGGCTCAGTTCTGTTGGAAATAGCAATGTCTGGTGTCCTGCAGCAGCAAGAAGGAAGAAGAGCCTCCCATGCAGGGGGCAGCCAGGATCACTTAGTTAGGGCAGTGAGACCAGCACCTCTCTCTTGTTTCCTGGGGGGTCATTTCCTTGTCTTGTCTCCTATTGGGCTAAACAGGGCAATATCCTGCTTCTTCTCTCTCCTGCCACACTTCTTCTCTCTCTCTGCAAGATGTAGTCAGATAGCCAGGATCTATCTCTCCCCCTTTCCCTCAAGTATGTAACTTCCTCAAATAAAACTTTTTGCCTCTCTAATCAGCACAGCATAATTCCACTACATTATTTGCACTCACTCTATCAAGTTCCGACTTGTTAACTCAGTGCGGGGAAAGTATAACTTCTAGGGAGCGCAGCTGAGAGCTAGTCACGCTCAGTGATCCGGGGAAGTCAGCATGGTTTTGTTCCAAACAGATCCTGCCAGACCAACCTGGTTTCCTTCTTTGATCGAGTGACCAGCTTACTGAATCGGGGGAACTCTGTTGACGTGATTTATCTGGATTTCAGTAAAGCCTTTGATAAGGTTCCCCATGACATTCTGATGGGCAAACTGGAAGACTGTGGACTGGACTATAGGAGAGATCGGTGAATAGGGAACTGGTTGGAGGACCGCACTCAAAGAGTGGTGGTCAACGGCGTTTCATCAGATTGGAGGGAGGTGTCCAGTGGGGTGCCGCAGGGCTCGGTTTTGGGCCCGGTACTTTTCAGTATTTTTATCAACGATCTGGATGAAGGAGTGGAAGGGCTGCTCATTAAATTTGCTGACGATACCAAATTGGGAGGGGTAGCAAACACCCAAGAAGATAGAATTAAAATTCAACAAGACCTGAATACTCTGGAGAAGTGGGCAGCTGTGAATAGGATGCAATTCAACAAAGACAAGTGCACAGTATTACATCTGGGCCACAAAAATGAGAAGCACAAATACTGGATGGGGGATACACTTCTGGGCAGTAGTATATGTGAAAGGGATCTTGGGGTAAGAGTGGACTGTAAACTAAATATGAGCAGTCAGTGTGACGCGGTGGCAAAAAAGGCTAATTCAATCCTGGGTTGTATCAAAGGGGCCATAGCGTCGAAATCGCAGGAGGTCATAGCCCCTCTCTATACTGCCTTGGTCAGGCCACACCTGGAGTACTGTGTGCAGTTCTGGAGGCCTCACTTCAAAAAGGATGTGGACAAAATCGAGAGAGTGCAGAGGAGAGTGACGAGGATGATCAGGGGTCTGGAGACTGAGCCCTACAAGGAAAGGCTGAGGGCCTTGGGAAAGTTTAGTTTGGAGAAGAGGAGGCTGAGGGGGGACATGATTGCTCTCTTTAAATATTTGAAAGGCTGTCATTTGGAGGAGGGCAAGGAGCTGTTCCAGTTGGCAGCAGAGGGTAGGACCCGAAGCAATGGGCTTAAATTACATGCACAAAGGTATCGGCTGGACATTAGGGAAAAATTTTCATGGTCAGAGTAGTTCAAAGGTGGAATCAGCTGCCTAGGGAGGTGGCGAGCTCCCCCTCACTGGCAGTTTTCAAGAAGAGGCTGGATGAATACTTGTCAGAGATGCTTTAGGCTGATCCTGCACTGGGCAGGGGGCTGGACTAGATGGTCTCAGTATGGACCCTTCCAACTCTTCTATGATTCTGTGATCCCGACTGTTCCACACTAACTTTTAACTTGCTATACGTCTTACTTTCTGTAAACAAACGTTTGTTGTTCAGTTCCATCTGCATCTTTTCTGTCAAATCAGCACAGCTGGGAAACGGGGATTTATACTTAAGTTACAGTGAAGTGTGGTATTATTCTTTTAGGGTTACCAAAAAGAACCCAATAGGAAACTCAAAGCTTACACACTACTAACCAGTTTGGTAAAGCTTGCATCTTCCCTTTTTACGGGTTGTGGGCAGCTGAGAGAGGTTTAAACAAATCAGAAGGAAAAGCTAAACTGTGGGATTTGGACAGCCGTAGGCTCCAAGGGCCCTTCTCCCCCCTCCCTCTTCTCCTCCCCGATCCCACCACCGCTTACCTTTTGCTTAGCCCCGCAAAGGGCCTCGAGGTCCCGGACGAGCAGGCCTTTGCGCTGGTGCAGGGCCTTCTCCAGCTCGGCAAAAGTGCTCCCGATCTCTGCCACGGCATCATTCTTGCGCTCCACCAGCTGCTGGCTAATTTCAGACACCAGCCCGATGGCTGCAGCCAGGTGAGGCAGCCTGCAGGAGAGGGGGGGGGTCCTCAGCAGGACGGCCGACTCCAACCCGAGCCACCCGCTCCCAGCCCCTTGGCCCAAGACACTACCGGCTCTTGATGGCTTCCAGCTGCTGCCGCAAAGACGCCTTGTGCTGCTCCACCACGTCCCGCAGGGGCACAGTCACGTGCTCCCGGTGCTCCCCGACGGTGCACTCCTGGCACATGGCTGTCTCGCAGGATTCGCAATAGTACTCCATCATCTGCACCAGGGCAGAAGGAGAGAGGTGAGTGATCTGCCCCACCCCCCACCCAGCAAGAACTGGCCCTGGAACGCCACCCCCCTCCCTCCCCGCCACACACACACACACACACACACACACACACAGCCAGGACAGATGAGGAACTCCGAGCCGGAGGGTTTACCACCCTCAGAAGCCTGAGCCCCAATGCCCCCCCCCCCGCCAACAGAACTAGCAAGCACAAGCTTTTGGGCCCCACTGGGATGGGATGAGCACTGGGCCCCTCACACCCGCTTTCGTCCCTCACGCCTCCTCCACGCACCCACCCACCCACCCGCCAGCAGCAGCAGCAGAGCCACTGACCTTCCCTTCGTGATTGGGGCAGGAAAGCGGCTTGCCGGGCACGGCGCTGACCGAGTCCAGCATGGCAGCAGCGGCATCCTCGTGACTGGCGCTGTCGGGCTGGCGCTGCAGCACCTCCATCAGGTTGGTGATGAAGAAGTTGTTCTGGAGGGCAGCCACGCCCTTTTCGGGGAGGATGGAGGTCTGGCGGCACACGGGGCAGGAGAGGGTCAGGCTCTGGGGCGGAATGTAATTCTGGAGACACCTGGGGCAGAGCAGGCAAGAGGGAGGGGTCAGGTGGCCAAGCGCCCATGGGAAGGGACCAGGGAGGACCAGCGGGAGCGGGGGGGGGGGGACGCAGCTAGGAAGCGCGGGAGGGACCAGGGAGCAGGGGGAGGCAGCACACAGCCCACCCTGCAAATGAAGGGAGCGGGAGACAGGCACAAAGGTGAGGGGATTCCAAGATGGGCAGTGGAAACAAGGGACCTTCCGGGAACTGCAGACTTCCAGGGCCGGAAGCCCCTCCCCCCCCAGCTGGCTCTCAAAGCACAGCTGCACACAGTGGGGGGGGCACCAACCCTCTACCTGCCTGGAAGCTCCACGGACTTCCTGCCTGCAACTGTGCACTCCCCACAACCTCTGCCTGTCCCTTCACATGCCTTGCACCAGCCAGCCCTGGCTGCAGAAGCAGGCAGCTGTTGACAAGATTTGCATTCACCCCTGAGCAGGAGGCGACCCTGGGCCTTCCGCACTGACCTGCAGTCCAGTGGCTCTTCCATTCAAACTCCACCCCACCTCGGCCTCCCCAGCACAAACACAGCCCATGCACACGCACCAGCCACATCATGCCTCGGGCACCAGCCCCTGCCCACCCCCAGCTGCCAGCTCCTCTTTTAAGAACAGGCCCCCAAAGGCCTCAGGTGCCCCAAAAGATGGCTCACCAATGCCCTGCATGGTGCCCAAATGTTGGCTGCTCAAAATATCTGCAAGGCACCCAGCAGAAGAGCAGTGCCCAGGACCTGAGCCAGCATCTAGCCCTCGTTATCACGTTGGATAGAAGCCAGGCCCAGTCATGCGCAGTCCAAGGAAGCTGATCCTAAAACCTCCCCTGGTATCTCTGGAATCCACCCCTTGCCAAAGGCTCACACCAGCCTGTCAAAAGCACAAAGAACCCTCACAAAGGCTCTGGGCAGCCTCCCATCCCACAGAAAGGCTAAACAATCCCAAAGGCTTGAACCGGACTCCTAGCACGCTGTCTTTCCTGAACGGCTTCTTGTATTTTGTAACCTGCCTCGAGTCTTAAGTGAATAGTGGGCGATAAATGAAATTTGTTGTTGTTATTAATGTAGATAATATAATGAGGTGGATGAAACAGCTGACCATCTCATCAGTGGGTGGAGTAAGATTGGGAAACTGAATATAAAAATCGCCATAATAAAGCAGCTGCAATACTGCACTGAAATGTATGCAAAAAGTACAAGCTACTGTCTGAGAAATACTGGTGGAAACGTAAGTCCAAGAAAGCGGATAGAAATGAAGAAGTTCAGACCCTGTGGAATTAAAACATCTAAACTGATAAGAAGCTAGGACATCACACTCTGGATATTACTGTGGTTGAAAATAAGGTCAGACTGACTGATGTGGCACTCCCAGGTGACGATCAAAATGAGGAAAAAGAGATTTAGACGATAACAAAACAATAAGATCTCAGTTTTAAGTTCAGTGTCTCTGAGAGAAACATTCCGTGGTTATTCTAGCAGAATGTCTGACAAAACTGTGGCAGGAGCCCCAGACCGTCCGGGAGGGCTCTTTTTAACGGTGTGCCCAGGAGAAGCTCTTCTGCACTGCACCTCTTGTTGCCAGGGACAGTCAGGCACAGTGGGGGAGAGCGGGCAATGTCTCCCAGCAGCATCCGTGGCCTTTTGAGAGGCCTGAGCTCAGGGGGCATCTCACTTGCAACGATTCAGTTATCGTTCTCCTCTGCGTGTGTGTGTGTGGGGGGGGGGGAGAAGGGTTCTGGGAGCCTTCCTGTACATGCTAGGTCACACTCCCAGGCCTACCTGAGAGGAACCAGGACAGCCGAAGCATTTGCCTGTTCGGTTGCCTCTCAGCTGTGGGATTTTCTCCGGAGGCCTGCTGCCCTAAGCTCTAATAACAACAATAACAATAACGACATTTCTTTTTTCCACAGTCCACCAGATATTTCGGCTGGAATTTTTGGTCTCTCATTGACTTGGATTTTGTCCAAGAATGGAGGAGTCAGCGAGACACTGCTGCAGGATGTGGCACGCTCCAGGTTGCACCGCTGTTTGCAACTGGCCAGTCGTTACCCTGCCTGTGCTGATATCACTCAGGTGTTTAGTTAGTCCTTTTGGGATCGCACCTCGTGCTCCTACCACTACCAGAATAACCGCCGTATGTGTCTCTCTGAGACTCTAAACTTCAAAGCTTTAGCTCTTGTTACTTTGTTATCATTTAAGTCTCATTTTCCTCATTTGGACTGTCACCTGGGAGCGCCGTTTCAATCAACTTCATCAGACATTCCTGTGGCTGCCTCATTCTGCAGCCCCTCCCCAAACTCCTATTGATGGGATGCGGGACCCTGGGAGCCCCCCTCTCAATTCAGTGGAACCTCCAACTTGCCGACAGCTTCAGAAACTTTCCGTGATGGGCTTGCCTCCCATCGCCCAAGCCCTCAACCCATGCAGGATTCAAGCTTCCGCAAAGCACACAGGCAATGGATGCCCCAGGAAGTCAGGATGTTACCGTCACGGCTTGCAAACACGCCATGGGAGCCGACCATGCCACCGCCGCCGCCGCCACACAGAAAGCTGCCTCCTCCCGAGTCAGACCCTCGGCCCATCGCAGCCAGGGCTGACTGGCAGCAGCTCTGCAGGGTCCCCTGCTCCCTGCTCCTTTCAGCTGGAGATGCTGGGAACTGAGCCTGCCTGTCAAGCAGATGTTCTGCCTCTGAGGCACAGCCCCTCCCACGGAAGTCTTCACCAGCATGGAGAAAAGGGCAGGGCAGAGCCCCTGGGAGAAGCACAAGGCACTCATTGCAGCAAGCGAGCTTCCACATGGCAGGCTTCCCTCCTCTCCCCCTTCCTCAGTTCCCCACATCAGTCATCCCCCCGCCCCCGGCACCACTGTGCGCATGTGTAATCAGCAAAGAACAGCATTATGATGTTATAACAATGTGTCTATTAGGCTCTCTGACTTTCCACTTTCATTTTTTTAAAACAGCCAGTACTCCTCTCATTGTGGGGATATGCCTTTCCCCTTATATTCGGGCAACAAAAGGAGCTAGACTTACTCTTTCTAATGAAACCTGGCAAGTCAGAAAGCCTGGTCTGTTATATCGCTATAGCGCGATGTCAACTGACAATCTGATTTTTTGAAAAAACTGCTATGGACAACCAGGGCAGGGAAACTGCCATGAGAAACCTGCCATGAGAAGTTCTGGTGCCTCTGTGCTGTATCAACAGCTGCAGTGGCAGTGCGGAAACCTCACAAGCCCCTCTCCATGGGGAAGACACCCCCAGCCTCTGGAGCTTTTCAAGGAAAGGGGGCACAATTTGGGGAGAGGCCAGAGGCCATCCCAGCAGAGCTCAGAGGGCAACTCTCTTTGCCAGACGCTGGCCCTGATCAAGTAGAGGCAGACACAGCTGCCCCCACCCCTTCTCTTGAGCTCCCTGGGAATGGGGAGAGGGTCTCTCTCTCTCTTGGGCCAGCCATGGCAGGCGGCAGAATGCAGCTCTGGCTCGTGAGGCCACCCCAGTTACGTCCCTGCTCCTGACCTTTGCCTCCCACTCATGCCAAGATGCCTTAGCGACAGCCATACCAGACCCTTAACATGCCTTCAGTGACGCTCACAAAACTGATGGGGGGGCTTTGGCCCTTGAAAGCTCACCCCCGGGAATCTACCTGGTCTCTAAGGTGCTGCTGCACTCGGGTCTTGCTCGTCTACTGCAGAGCAGCACAGCCGTCCCCCTGACACTATCACAACACGGAGAAGCCCAACGGAGCAGGAGCTCAGCCTTGCCCACCACAGCTTCTAAGGCCCGAGATCCCACTGCTTCGGAGAGATCCGGTGGATGCCCACCTTCACCCTCCTCAGGAGGTGCCACTCCACCACTGACTTCCGAGGGGCACAGGGCAGGCATCCCATTACCCCCCCACCACCACCACCAATAGCCCACTCTCCATCTCCCTAACCCAAGGCACGAATTAGGCGAAGGTGACCCAACCCGGTTCCTTCAGCCAGCGCTTGCTTCCTTCCCTCTCTGGGCATTGCTGGACAAACTACCGCCCTGGGTCAGGCGGGCAGGGCCGTGCCGGAAGCCGGGGCTCCGCAGGGCCTCCCGGGCCGCGGGGGGGGGGGGCTCACCTCTCGCAGAAGGTGTGCAGGCAGGGCAGCACCTTGGGGTTGTGGTAGCGGTCCAGGCAGATGCTGCACACCAGGAACTGCTTGTCGATCTGCCGCACCACTGGGCTGGAGCTGGACTCCCGCTTCGCCATGCTGCGCGCCCGGGCGGGGCGGCGGCCTGCGCGGCGCCCGCTGCTGCTGGCCTGCGGGGAAGCAGAGCGGAGGCTGGCGCCGGCCCACCCCAGCGCCACGGCCCCGCGCCCGCCCGCCCGTCCGCCCGCCCGCGCCGGAGAGAGAGGCTCCCCGGCAGCCCCGCGGCTCTCGGCCGCCCGTGCCCAGCTGCGGGGATACGCGGGGCGGGCGCGCCACGCCCCCCTGCCGGCCACGCTACAACCAACGCCGGGCCGAGGCGGCTGCGGCTTCGCCTTCGGGCCCGGACAGGCGGGGCCGCGGCCGGCAGCACAGCACAGCGAGGCCGGGGCGGAGAGGCGCCGCCACCTGCCAGCCCAGCAGCGGCGGCGGCGGCGGCGCGGGCGGAAAGCGCCAGGGGACCCGCGGGCGGCCAGGGAGGCTCCGCGCCGCCCCCCGCCCAGCTGCCGGGAGACCTTCCGGGTCTGCAGCGCAGGCCGGGCCGGGCCGCGCCGGGCGCCCGAGCCGGCTCCTCCCCTTCCCCTGGAAGGCCAGGCCAGGCCAGGCCAGGCGAGGCGGCTGCGGGCCGGGCAGGCGAGCGGGGAGAGGGGAGCGGGGTGCGTAGGGGACCGCCGCAGCGCCCCCGGCCGCGCATCTGCCGCAGAGCGGAGCCCGCCGCCGCCGCCGCCGCCCCCGGGCGCCTCGCTGGCCCGCGCTCCGGCGGCCGAACGCCGCCCCGCGCCCCGACCCTGCCAAGGGGGCCGAGAGCGCGCCCGGCCGGCCCCGCGCCCTGCGCCCAGCACCAGCGCGCCGCCCGCCCGGAGCCCTCGCCCGGCCAGGGATGGCGGCGCGGCGGGGCCGATGGCGCGGCGGCGGCACTCACCGGAGGAGGAGGCGGAGGCAGAGGCCGAGGCGGCTGCCTAGCGAGCGGCGGCGGGGGACGGCATTGCCTTCGGGGCCCTGCACGGCCCGGGATGCCGCACCAGGCGGGGCGGCGGCGGCGGCGGCGCTGGATCCGGGCTGGGCGGGCTCACCGCATCCCCGCAGCTGCCGGGGCCGGAGCGAACCACTGCGGGCGGGGGGGGGGGAGCCGGAGACCTCGGTCCGCCGCCCTTCGGAGCCGGCGCGGGGCTAAGCTGGCGACCCCGGCGCCCTCGCCCGCTGCGGCCCAGGCCGGCCCGGGAACCCCGCCGCTGGGCAAGCCAGGAAGCGCCGCCGCGCCGCCCTTCCGCCGGCGTCCTCCCCCGGCGCCGGAATGGTCGCGCCCGCCGCGCGCAGCCCAGCCCAGCTCAGCTCAGCCCGGCCGGGCCGCTGAATCGGAGGCGCAGCAGCCGCGGCCCCCGCCGCCGCCCCTCCGCAGTGCCCAGCCGCGAGCAGAGGGGCCGGCGGGCGGAGGCGGGCCCCGCTCCCCTCCCGGGAGGCGCGGCGGTGGGGTCCGGGGCCCCAGCGCAGCGCAGCCCAGCGCAGCGCAGCGCAGCGCAGCGCGCTCGGGGGCGAGGAGAGGGCCGGCGAGGGCGGTTGCTATGGGAACTGCATCCCGGCCCAGGGTACCCGCGGCAGATGCTGCAGCGAGAGGGGAGTGGCGGGCCGGAGGGAGGGAAGGGGGGGCGCGGCTTCCCCGCCCCTGCCGTGTCCCCTGCGGGGCACGCTGGCGCAGCGGGCGGGGGCGGGGCTGCCGGCGCCCCGCAGGCGGGCTCGGCGCAGCCCCTCAGCCGCCGCTCTCCGGGCTGGCTGGCCCCAGAGGGGAGGGGAGGCCGCCGGCCTCGCCCACTGCCCGCCCCGCCCCGGACATGGATGTGCCCCGCAGATCTGGCGGCGGCCGGGAGCCGCTACCGGGCCCCTCTCCGGCCCGGGCCTTTGTCTGGTCCTCTCACAAAGGTGGCTCCAGAGGGCTCGTGGGGTTTCTCTGCTACACCAGAAACACAGAGGACTGCTGTGGCACCTTGAAAACCAGCGGTGTTTTATTCCAGCACCCTGATCCTGGGATAAAAAATTCTGTTAGTCTTGAAGGTAGCACAGGAGTCCTCTTCAGTTGTTACTTTAAAGTCATTACCACCACCACCACCACCACATCTTGTGGCACTGAGTTCCGTAAGTACAGGTTATGCAGAGGGCAGAATGTCAGTTGGCTTTGCAGAGGAGCCCCGAGTTCTGGTGTTTTGGTGGGCAGGGGCCAATCTTCCACCCCTCCGCCATTTCCCCACCGCCCCTTAATCCAAAGCCTGGGGAAACGGACACGTTTTAGACAGGCGCCTAAAAGAGTCTCCTTCTGCCTCCTTCTGCCCCCTCAAGTGAAGCCTCGCCTGCTCCGCCCTGCTGCTTGGCCCAGCAGAGAGCACAGAGGCCAAGAAGGCGCTTGGCCCCACGCCAGGGGAGTCTCCCGGGCAGGACGGCAGGGCCTGCCTCCCCCCAAGCCAACTGCTTGCACTGCAGGCTGGTTTATGGGAAGAGATGGGATGGCAGCCTCCCCAGGACACACCCCAGTCGTTCTGTCCAGAGTTTCTAAGACTCTTCACGCTTCTCAGCATCAGGCCTGCATCTGGGCTGCTCTCTTCATCCCCCCACACCCTTACCATGCCGTGGCCAGACCCCTGGGTCATCAGCCCTCCTGCTTCTCTGCCACAGTCATGAGGCGGGACATCTGAAAGGCAGCAAATGTATGAGCATCGTGCTCAGCACAAGACACTCGGGGGCATCCCCCGCAGCTGCTCCCCCCCCCCCCCCGCTGCCCCGGCCATCCCTCCTTTCCAACCCACACTTCTCTTCCTTCTCCGGTGGTTCTCTCACGTAGAACCAGAGAGCTGGAAGTGACTGACAGGGTCGTAACAACAACAACATTTGATTTATATTCTGCCCTTCAGGACAACTTCACACCCACTCAGAGCAGTTTACAAAGTATGTTGTTGTTTTCCCCACAACAAACACACCCTGTGAGGTGGGTGGGGCTGAGAGAGCTCTAAGAGAGCTGTGACTGAGCCAAGGTCACCCAGCTGGCTTCAAGTGGAGGAGTGGAGAATCAAACCTGGTTCTCCAGATTAGAGTCCTGCCCCTCTTAACTACTACACCAGACTGACTGGCTCATCTAGTCCAACCCCTGCACAATGCACGAAATTCACAACTACCCTCCTACCCCCTCCTGCTCCATGCCCAGATGGCAAAATACCTCCAGGATCCCTGGCCAAACTGGCCTGGGGAAAATTGCTGACCCCAAGATGGCAATCGGCCGTACCCTTGGCATGTAAGAAGGAGCCAGGAGAACTAAGCACTGATGTAATAATAATAATAACAACAACATTTGATTTATATACCGCCCTTCAGGACAACTTAATGCCCACTCAGAGCGCTTTACAAAGTGTTATTATTACCCCACAACAATAATCACCCTGTGAGGTGGGTGGGGCTGAGAGAGCTCCAGAGAACTGTGACTCGCCCAAGGTCACCCAGCTGGTTTCAAGTGGAGGAGTGGGGAATCAAACCCGGCTCTCCAGATTAGAGTCTCGTGCTCTTAACCACCACACCAAACTGGCTACACCCATTCTGGCCTCCCTCTGGTCTGACCTGGGGCAGGAGAAAACTCCGCGCCATCCTCTGTATGGCAGCCCTTCAAGTACTTGAAGATGGTTATCGTATCACCTCTCAGCGGTCTCCTCTCCAGGCTAAACACTCTGAGCTCCTTCAACCTTTCCTCATAGGACTTGGTCTCCAGACCTGTCACCATCTTCGTTGCCTTCCTCTGGACACATTGTAGAGCCCAAAACGGAACACAGTACTCCATGTGAGGTCTGACCAGAGCAGAGTAGAGCAATACCATCACTTTATCATGAAGGTCAGGTAATAGCCCCTCCCCACTGAATAACCTGTCTGCCAGGAAGAGTCAAAATGAGATGGCTGGACTCAATAAAAGAAGCCCCATCCACCAGTTTGCAGGATCTGAGCAAATCTGTTACTGACAGGATGTTTTGGAGGTCTTCCATTCATAAAGTTTCCATAGGTCAGAGGTGACTTGACAGCACATCACACACACACACACACACCTATCCTGCCCCGCCCTGTGAAGCAAATAGACCACTCCCCCCAAAACCTGGGGCCTGCCCAGGTCAGGAGTCAGGACAGCACGAAGGCCGGCTGTGAAGCTGTGTTGGGCCCTTCCTTGAGCCCTTGTCCTGCGAACGGCCTTCTTCCTGCCCTGAGCCCCCCACAAAGACCCCGTGACCTCACAGACTGTGCCTCCTGCCCCTTGAGCAGCAGGTGAAGCAGAGCCTCTACCCCTCCCTCAGCCAGGAGCCCCCAAGCCGGCTCACAACCACCACCACCACCACCCAAAGCCACCAGGACGCTAGCCTCTGGGGACGGCCTCGGCCGACCGCTGTGCCCCATTCCATTGGTCGGCCCTTCTCTCCAGGGCAACTGGGTGGCTGCTGTGAGAAACAAGAGGCTGAACTGAGCGGGCTTCTGATGTTCTGTTCTTCTCTTGTTCTTTGAAACCACTAAAATGACACAAAACATTGATAGGGGGGTGGGGTGGGGGAGTCCTTCAAAGGCTGGCTTTCTCTGACCACTTCTGGTGCCCCGTCTTGAGCTCCTCAGCCTCCCTTTTTGGAGTACGACTTCCTTAAAGAGCTTTGTGGGCTGCCTTTGGAGACAGGAGGGCTCCTCTCTGCTGCCCCTTCCATCAAATTCCACAGTGTCATGCCTTTTGTTTCTCTGTTTGCCTCCCTCTGCTGCTTTGCCGCTCTGCATCAAAACCTGCCATGTGTCCAGCCCCGTCAAGCCCAGCAGAAGTCCCCCTCCCACAGATGGCAGAGGTTGAGTCCTGCTAGAGAATGGGCTACATCAGTGCATGCCCCCTTCTTACTTGCCCAGGCTATGGCTGATCATCACTTTGGGATCAAGAAGCAATTTCCACAGGCCAGTTTGGTTAGGGATCCCGGAGGTGTTTTGCCACCTTCTGAGCATGAAACAAGGGTCACTGGTGGTGTGGGGGGTAGTTGTGAATTTTGTGCATTAGGCAGGGGGTAGGACTAGATGACCCAAGAGGTCCCGTCCAACCCTATCTTACTATATAATTGAGTAAGCGTGTTTCAGACAACTCACTTTATACCCTGGTTCACCACCAGAGGGCGATGCCACAGAGGAAAGCCCAGGTAACTCACCATATCACTCCAGAAAACATGCCATGGTGGGAAGCCCAGGCCGGGAAACGGAGCAGAGCAGGTGGCAATGCCCTCCCTGCACCTTAACCCAGCTGGTATTAGTAGCGGAGCAGGTGGCAATGCCCACCCCCCCACACCATAACCCAGCTGATATTAGGAGCGGAGCAGGTGGCGATGCCCACCCCCCCTTCAGCCAGCTGGTATTAGGAGTAGAACAGGTGGCAATGCCCACCACCACCTTAACCCAGCTGGTATTAGTAGCAGAGCAGGTGGTAATGCCCGCCCACTTCAGCCAGATGGTATTAGGAGTGGAGCAGATGGCAATGCCTATCTCCTGCAATAACACAGCCAGTAATAGGAGCAGAGAAGGTGGCAATGCCCATTCCCATCTTAACCCAGCTGGTATTAGGAGTGGAGCAGGTGGCAACACCCACAACCAGCTTAACCCAGGTGGTATTAGTAGCGGAGTGCAGGTGGCAATGCCCGTCCTCCACCTTAAACCAGCTGGTATTAGGAGCAGAGCAGGTGTCAATGCCTGCTCCTGCTTTAACTCAGCTGGTATTAGGAGTGGAGCAAGCGGCAATGCCCACTCCCCACCTTAACCCAGCTAGTATTAGGAGCAAAGGAGGTGGTAATTCCCACCACCCTCCTTATCACGACTGGCATTAGGAGCGGAGCAGGTGGCTATGTCTGTTCGGTGCCTTAACCCAGCTGGTATTAGGAGCAGAGCAGGTGGCAATGCCCATCCCCCTTCACCCAGGTGGGATCAGGAGCAGAGCAGATGGCAGTGCCCATCCTCTTCACCCAGCTGGGATCAGGAGTGGAGCAGGTGCCAACGCCTGCCCAGCACCTTCTCCTGGGTGAGATCAGGCACAGAACAGGAGGCAATTCCCTTCTGCCCTTCACCCAGCCTGGATAAGAAGTGGAGCAGGTGGCAATGCCCGCCCCCTTCAACCTACTGGAATACGGCGCTGAGCAGGCGGCAATGCCCACCCCATCTTCACCCTTTTGGAATCAGGCGCCAAGCATGCAGCAATTTCTGCCCCCCTTCACCCTGCTGGAATCAGGAGCAGAGAAGGTGGCAATGCCCGCACCCCTTCACCCAGTTGGGATCAGGAGCGGAGCACGTAGCAAAGCCCACCACCCACCTTTGCCTGTCAAGATCAGGCGAGGAGCAGGAGGTAATGCCTGCTCCTTCCTTCACCCAGCAGGGAACAGGTGGCAGTGCCCACCCCACTTCACCCAGATGGGATCAGGCTTGGAGCAGGCTAGCAATGCCTATCCCCCTTCACCCAGCCATAATCAGGCACAGAGCTTAAGGCAATGCCCACTTTCCTTTCACCCGGCTGGGATCAGACGTGGAGCAGGTGGCAATGCCTGTCCCCCTTTACTTTACCCGTATCAGGCATGCAGCAGGCAGCAAAGCCCACCACCCCTTCACGTTGCTGAGATCAGGTGCGGAGCAGGCAGCAATGCCCACCCCCCTCCTTCTCTGGCCAGGATCAGTGACAGAGGAGGAGGGAATGCTTGCCTTTCTAGAGCCCCTTTCTAGAACCCGTTGTATTTTTTCCCACAATGGGCTTTGTTTCTAGTGATTCTATGATTTAAAAACTCCCTGCAAATAGAAAATGAGCACAGCAGGGTGAAAGATTCTGCTCCACTGTCTTGGTTTGTTGTGCTGGTTTTCTATTTGCAGGGATGGTGGTTTCTCTTCTTTTATAACGTGAAGAGCATTTCAAAACATCCCACTTCCTGGAGTCTGAAGGGGAACAGGCCATTGACCCTGCCCGTGTTCTGCCACTCACCACGTACTGTTGCAGGGACCAGAGAGGGCTGCTGGCAGCTCGGCCATTTGCTCACTCTCCGGACCTGCTAGTGTCAGCCACTCTCCTGCAGCTGCTGGACCATGGTCATCTCAGCTGGAACAGACCAGCCACGTCTCCAGCTGCATGCCCCGTGAGCAGGAGGAACTGTTGGGCCAGCCACACAGGAGCCTGGCACCTTTGCTGCACCTGCCCTTCGGTCGCCTCCGGCTGTGATTGCTGGCACCAGACATTTGGCCTGACCAGCAACTGCCCCATCTTAGGAAGGCATAAGATTAGTATGGCTGGGCTATGGGGAGGGAATGATGCCGCAGAGGTCACGGGTCGCTGTCTGATAACTCTGGTCAAATGACTGAAACAAACTGAAACTGAACCCAGACAAGACAGAAGCAATGCTGGCTGAGAAGGCAGAAGTCTTGAAGGACATTGTACTTGCCACTTGTATGGGGTTCAGCTGGCCCCTGCAGACTCAGTTAAGAGCCTAGGGGTTATACTCAATCCAACACTGCTGCTAGATGATGATGATAACAGCGCTTACATACCGCTCTTCTAGACAGATTAGTGCCTCACCCAGAGCAGTGGACTAGTTGGTGCTATTATTATCCCCACAATACAGCTGGGGAGCTGGGGCTGAGAGGAATGGCTTGCCCAAGGCCACCTACCAAGCTCGTGGCACGAGTGGGGTTCGAACCAGTAGAGTGCTGATTCACAGCCAAACTGCTTAATCACTGTGCTACGGCAGAGAGAATAAAGTAAATGCAGCTGCAAAAAAAGTTACTGGACTCATTCTCAGTTTTGGCTATCACAAATAATAATAATAATAACAATAACAACATTCGATTTATATACCGCCCTTCAGGACAACTTAATGCCCACTCAGAGTGGTTTACAAAGTATTATTATTACCCCACAACAATCACCCTGTGAGGTGGCTGGGGCTGAGAGAGCTCTGAGAGAGCTGTGACTGAGCCAAGGTCACCCAGCTGGCTTCAAGCGGAGGAGTGGGGAATCAAACCCGGCTCTCCAGATTAGAGTCCCGCCCTCTTAACCACCGCACCAAACCCTCCATGGCCTCGGGCCCCTCACATCTGTAGGGCCGCCTCTCTCAGCAGCTTTGCTCATCTGTACAGGGCCATCTGCAGATACCACCCAGCAACTGGGCCACATCAACGTGCCCACGCACGGGCGTCCTCCGTGGTGACTCCCACCGTATGGAATGGGCTGCCTGAGGAGGTCAGGAAAACTCTGCCTCCTGGCTTTCTGCAGACTGTGCAAAACGGGATCATTTGGGAGGGCTTTTTTGCTCAGCTAATAGGGCTCTGCTGTAAAAAATGGCTCAGAGAGATTCTCTGGGAAAGGGACGGCGACTGTAGACCATACTACTGGATACTGTCTGTGATGTAGATATGCCCCTACTGTGTAGTTTCCATGTCATTAAATATATCATGTTTAATTACATGTTTTGTTTCAACAGTGTTTTATCTCAGTATTTGGATGTATGCTTGTTTTCAAATTTGTGCAACTCATACCCTATTATATTATTCATTGAATGTCCCGCTGTTAAACATAGAAATAATAATAATAATAATGAGTGCACTTATAGACCACTCTTCTAGACAGATTGGTGCTCCACTCAGAGCAGTAAACAAAGTTAGTGCCATTATTATCCCCACAATGCAGCTGGGGATGAGAGGAGGGGCTGACCCAAGGCCACCTGCTGAGCTCAGGGCAGGAGTGGGATTCGAACTAGCAGAGTGCTGATTCGCAGCCCAACCATTTAATCACTAGGCTACAGCAACCCTCATAGAAACACTGAGCTGGGAGGAACCCAAGGGCCATCTAGTCTGCCCCCTACACAATGCATGAAATTCACAGTTCTCTCCCCCTCTTTACCTCCCCCAGTGCCCCCCCCCGTTCCAGGCCAAGAGAAAAGCAAAAAACCTCCCGGATCCACAGCCAATCTGACCTGGGGGGAAATGCCTTCCTGACCCCAGGCGTTAATTGTATTGACTTACACCGTGTGATCTGCCTTGAGTCTCAGACTGGAAACAAACACAGATGCATTCCCTTGGGAATGAAAGGTTCTGCGTCCATCGGCATGGTGCCTGATGGTGCTAGGCAGCTGGCACATTGCAGGGGCTGCCAAAGGAGCCAGCGGGAGAGAAAAGGCCTGGCTCAGCAGCTGTTGTGTGTGTGTGTAAGGGGGGGGGGCGGGAGGCGGGCTTCCAGGCTTGGGGGGTGCAGCGGCTGCTGCTTCCAAGGGCAGCTCGGCCCCTTCAGCTCCTCTGAGGCTCAGCTGGTCTACTCAGAACAAGAAAACACCCAAGTCTCCAGCACTGCTTCCTTCCAGGGAAAAGGGCAGGCCACCCTGGGCGCTGCCAGGGGAGTTGGAACAACAACACCCAGTTTGGAAATGGGGTTTTGCAGCTGTGGCAGCCCCAGAGGACTGTGAAAACACTTGAGGAGTGAGACACACCCCGGTGACACCCAAAGAGGAGGACGGCACGCTTCTCCAGGACTTCCATTGGACACCACCTTTGCAAGATCCTGGGACGGTGGGCTAGCTCCTCATCACGTAAGGGCGGGGGCGGGGGCGGGAGCTGGGAGAGATCAGCTCTCCTATGACTGCGAAGCAAGCAGGTGACTAATGGGAGGGGGCACTTGCCAGATCACAGCCACGCCACGAGGGCACTCCACTTCCGCCTGGAATGGATGCCAGGTTAAAAGGGGAGGGGAGTCGGCGCCGGTGACTGGCTGCTGCCTGACCAATTCCTTGGGCGCTTCCAAGGAAAGAAGTGGGAGCCAGCCTGGCCTCTGCCCCCAGTGTTGAGGTAAAGGGGCCGCAGCCCAGTGAGGAGGCCCCCGCTCCATCTCTTGGCCTTCAGGTGCAGAGAAAGCTTTAGTCAGGGCGGAGGGTTCTGATGGGAGGGGGGCACAGTGGCACCCAGGCTGGCAAAGCCGAGAGGTGGCACCTGCCTCCCAGTCGGCAAAGTGCCTTCTTTGGGTGTGTGTGTGTGTGTGTGTCAGACGGAGCTCCGCCCAGCCAGACGCAGGATTCCCCCCTCCGTGTATCCCCCAGGGTAGCAGAAGGTGCCTGGTGCTCAGGGCGGAGAATGCCAGCTGTGAGCCTCAGCCCCACAGTGGCTGGACCGAAAGCCAGCCAGCACATGTTGAGACCCCCACCCGCACCACTCCTGGTCCCGTTTGAACCCAGAAGGCCAGCATTGCCCCCCCCCAGGGTTGCCAGCTCCAGGTTGGAAAATTCCTGGAGATTTTGGAGGTGAAGCCTAGAGAAGGCAGCGTTTGGGGAGGGAAAGGACCTCAGCAGGGAATAATTCCCTAGAGCCCCCCCCCCTCCAAACCGGCCATTTTCTCCAGGCGAACTAATCTCTGTAATTTCGGGAGATCTCCAGCCACCCCTTGGAGGCTAGAAGGCTACAAGGGGAGATCACCCGGATAGGTTAAGCAAAGGAACGTTCCGCTCTGGCTCTTCTAGATAACTTGATGGTCTTCGCCACTCAATCTATAAGAGAAAAAGAAAGAAAAAATTATTAACGTTTTGGTCTCTACCAGTTGAATTACATGATATTGTATTTATTTATTACATTTATTGTCTTTGCACTTTGCACTACCTAAAATCTACTGAAATTTGTCTCCTGACTGCTTGAAATCTCCGCCCCCCCCCCCCCCCGGCTGTACACTGAGATTGTACCACCTGGAGGCGGGCAACCCTACCTCCCCGCCTTCACTGGGGCCAGGTGGGCGGTGGGGAGAGCCGCTCGCAGCAGGGGCCGCGGGGGCCGCAGGGACCCCCACCCCAGCAGCCGGAGCCCGCTCGGCGCCCTTCGCGGGCCTGCAAGGCCTCCTCCGGGCGCCCCGGCGCCCCGCCCCCGCCCCCCAGCCGAGGAATGTGGCCGGGCCCGGCGGGGGGGGCGGGGCCTGGGCGGGGCCGTGGCGCTCCCTTTCGGGCGGGGCGGGGCGGGGAGCCCGGCGGGGCGCGAGAGGCCGAGCAGCGCCGCCCTTCCCGCAGGGCCGTCGGGGGGCAGAGCGCCGCAGCCCGCTCGCCTGGCCTGGGTGGCGGCCCGGCCGGCCCGCGGCCTCCGCGCGCTCTCGCTCTTCGTCTCCAGCAGGCAGCGAGCCCGAGCGCGCGCCCCGGCTGGCTGGGGCAGCCCGAAGCCGCCGCTCCGTCGCGCCTTTTCGGCGAAGGGAGCGCTCCGGCCCTGGGCCCCGCGCCGGCCTGGGAGGTGCTGCCGGACGCGGACCGGGCCTCGGCCCGCAGGGCGGCCCGCCTCCGCTCGCTGCGCCTCAGAGGAGCGCGGGGCTGCCAGGCGGGACGGCCGAGGCGCCTGCTCCGCGGCGGGGCGCTCCTGGGCTCCCGGCTGCGCTGCCGGGAGGCTCGCTTTTCGCGGCCGACTCAGGCGCGTAGGAAGGGAGCGGCCCGCCGCTGGGCGTCGGCGAGGGCAGGGGCGCCCGAGGAAGGGCGCCGGGCGAGCCTGGGCGCTGGCGGCCCTCGCGAGGCAGCCCCAGAAAAGGTGCCGGCGGCGGCGGCTGCCCTTCGGGGCGCTCCCTCGAGGAGCGCCTTTCCTGGGCGGGGCCCTGGCTCGAGGCCCGGGAGGCCCCGCCTCCAGCCTCCGTCTGCCGACAACGTCCACCTGCTCTGTACGTTGGGCAAAGGGGCCAACCTCTGCGCAAAAGAATAAATGGCCACAAATCTGACATTATGGAAAAGAGTCCAGTAGCACCTTTAAGACAAACCCACTTTACTGTAGCAGAAGCTTTTGAGAATCGCAGCTCTCTTCGTCAGATGCCTGGAGGGTAAGAAGAAACTGGCCTGATATATCGGTGGAGAGGGGAGTAGAAGCAATGTTGTGTTGGAGTTCTATAAAACACTACCTTCTGACCCTACGGAGCAATACAAAAGAGAACGCAATAAAATATTAAAGACACTCACTCCCCATGGACACACCCCAGGAACCACGGCCAGGAACATTCTACCTCCTACCCACAAACCAGGTAACCCAGGACGCCCCATTGTTTCAGGAATTGGCACAATCACAGTAGGAGTCTCAGGATACATGGCCTCTGTCCTCGGGTCCTATGCCACCAGCACACCCAGCTATTTACGGGACACCACTGACTTCCTCAGGAAAATACAGTCCATTGACAACTTGCCAGATGACACCATCCTAGCAACCATGGATGTGGAGGCTTTATACACCAATATCCCACATGCAGATGGGACTGCAAGCCATACGGAATACTATCCCGGACAAAACCACAGCACACCTCGCCACTGAACTTTGTCATTTTGTACTCACTCACAATTACTTCGAATTTGGTGACAGCTTATATCTACAGATTAATGGCACAGCCATGGGCACACGCATGGCACCACAATATGCTAACATATTCATGGCGGACTTGGAGCAACGCTTCCTCAGCTCCCATCCACTGGAACCACTCCTGTACTTAAGATTCTTGGATGACATCTTCATCATTTGGACCCATGGGAAGGAAGCCCTTGAGAGATTTCATCAGGATTTAAACAACTTTCATCCTACTATCAACCTGAGCCTGGACCACTCTACACAACAGGTACACTTCCTGGACACCACTGTACAACTACATAATGGACGGATAAATACCACCTTATACAGGAAACCCACCGACCGATATTCATATCTACATGCCTCCAGCTACCACCCTAAACATACCACTCGGTCGATTGTCTACAGCCAAGCCTCACGTTACAATCATATCTGCTCCAATGCTCTCGATCAGGACTCCCACTTAAGAGATTTACAACAAGCATTTTTGGGGCTACAGTACCCACCAAATGAAGTGAGGAAACAAATCGACAGGGCCAGACTAGTACCCAGAAACAGCCTGCTCCAGGACAAACCTAAAGGAACTAACAACAGAACACCACTGGTTGTCACCTATAGCTCCCAGCTCAAACCCATCCAACGTATCATCAGTGAGCTACAACCCATCCTGGAAAATGATACCTCTCTCTCAGAAGCCCTGGGTGGAAGACCTTTCCTTGCCTACAGGCAGCCCCCCAACCTTAAACGACTTCTCACTCACAACCATGAATCGGCCAGCAGAGTCACCAGCACAGGTACCAGGCCCTGCAACAGACCCAGATGCCAGCTCTGCCCCTATATCTACCCAGGGAATACAATTACAAGACCCAATGGCATCAACTACACTGTCTCTGGCTCTTACAGCTGCTCATCCTCCAATCTGATATATGCCCTCATGTGCCAACAATGTCCTTCTGCTCTGTACATTGGACAAACCAGCCAACCTCTACGCAAAAGAATAAATGGACACAAATCTGACATTAGAAATGGCAACGTCCAGAAACCAGTGGGAGAACACTTCAATCTACCAGGACATTCCATCAAGGACTTAAAGGTCACTGTAGTTCAACAGAAACCTTTCAAAAACAGAATCCAACAGGGGAAGCTGCTGAATTGGAATTCATATGTAAATTTGACTCAGTCAGACTTGGATTGAAGAGACTATGAACGGTTATCTCATTATCAGAAGCAAACTATTTGCATCTACTCCCCCCTCCCCTCCCCTATATCTCTGGCCAGTTTCTTCATACTCTGACGAAGAGAGCTGTGGCTCTCGAAAGCTTATGCTACAGTAAAGTTGGTTAGTCTTAAAAGTGCTACTGGACTCGTGACTATTTTGCTGCTGCAGACTCCTTGCCCATCTTGGCTGCTAAAATCTTGTAAAGACCACGTAAGCGAGCCCTTCATGTCTATCATAATTCAGTCACTACCTCAGGGCACCTTCCCCTGACTAGCCAAACAGGCGGTCATCCAACTGGTATTTAAAAAATAATCCCGACAAAAATTGTGTGTCCAGTCTCTAATCTGCAGTTCTGGGCAAAGTGATTGAGAGAACAGGAGCTGAACAACTCCAGAAGTGAGGTAAGTCTGATTTCAGGCCAGACTCTGGGATGGAGACGGCTCTGACCATCCTTAGCTGATGACCACCCCCTGAATATAGGTGAAGACCCGGCTTCTTTATTGCCCTCCTGGATCTGTCTGGAACCTTTGATACAGTAGATCCTACCATCCTGTGCAGGCGTTTGGAGGCAGAAGTATCAAGGGGTGTATCGTGGAATGGTTTAAACTGTTCCTGATGGAACGGACTCACAGGGCTCTCTTGGTGACCCCACCTGTCTTCAGTACGGGAACGATCTTGTGGGGAACCACAAGGCACAGTCTTATCCCCCACTTTATGTAAAGCAGCTGGGAGGAATCCTTCCTAGCCCAAGGCATGCGGGTACTTCCTTTTGCGCTCAGCCCGCCAAGAGGACTCAAATGGGGTTTTGCGAGATTTGGACCCAGCTAGACTTCCTTTTTCCAACTGAAATGTGCCTCCGTAGTTGACTGCTTCTTCCCAGAGTGCATCTCAATAGTTTAAAAGGTTAGATTGCCTGCCAGCATCCGGGGCCAGCCGGGCCCCTGCCCAGGTCTGCCTTTTTCTTCCTCAGCCTTTAAAGCGTTCTAACATTCCCCTGAGGAAGGCTTCCTATAAACACAACAGCCGCGTCATTCTCGTGTGTCATTTTATTGGCCCAAACCCACTGTATCGCACGGATTTTCTTTAGGTCTTAACTGGGGACGGGCCCCTTCCTCTCGCCTCCCCTTCAGAACTGCACCATAGGAAGCCCCCCCCCCTCCCCGAAAGCTCCGCTGCGGCGCTTGGGGCGAGTCGGGTTCAAATCAGGCTCAGGCAGGAAACCGCTCAAACAATTTATTAGGATTCTACAAGGCAATGTTTTAAAAACAATGTGAGAGGGAAAGAAGAGGGAGTTTTAAAAGCTCAGGAGAAGCCACATTGTGGGGGGGGGGGTGCTGTGCGTGTGCGTGTGGGGGGGGGTAACAGGTCAAGGGGGTCCATCTGGCACTCTGCTTTGGGGGGGGGCAGTAAAGAGATTCCAGTTCTAAGGCAGGATCCCCAGCAGCCCGAAGCAAGCGGAAGGCCGTAGCTGCCTGCAGACGGGATCAGGCGAGAGCAACCACAGAGAGGGAACACAGGAGCACTCTAACCAGAACCCCCCCCCTCCACCGCTCTTGGTCTCCTTCCACCAGGCCCAAGGAAAGCCCTCCACGCAGCCAAGGGGGCCTCAGGCCTGAGAAGGGAGCTGCGGCCTCTCCCCAGTGCTCAGGCGGCGGAAGAACCCCACCAGAGCAGAGACATCCCTAGGGGACGCCTGGGGTGAAGCGGGAGTCTCTGTCACCCTGGGAAGGAGTTTCTTCTGGAAAAGGGCGGGGAAGCGGAAAGCCCTGGAGGCTCCTGGCGAGCCAGGCTCCTTGGGGGGCGATGCAGGAGGGGGGCTCAGCAAGGCCTTGAGGCTCTGCCCAAAGAGCCTGGCCCTCTGGGCCTTGCTGGGGAGCACTGCCGCGCTTGAGTCCTCTGGTGGGGGGGCAGGCTCGGGGCAGGGGGCCAGCGCAGCAAGCGTATGGCGCCGGCTGAGGGGCAGCGGCCTCTCTCGGCCTTGGGGGGTGTCGAAGGGGGGGTGGGGCCCCCGCAGGGCCCGGCTGCGCCGGCCAGAAGGAGGCGCCCCCAGGAAGAGGAGGTCCAGCTCCACATCCTGCAGGCCCGGGTCCTGGGCGGAGCACGTGGCGATGGAGCGCCGCTTCTTCTTCTGGCGTGCCTGTTCCTGCCGCTGCCGCCGCTGCCGCTCTGCTACCTCCCGCGCGCGGTTCTCCTGCAGGGGGGAAAGAAGGGCTGTGAACTCGCCGCCCTCGTCAGACAGGTGCCTTGCGGCAAAGCAGGTGTAGCACAGCAATGACCGCGTACTAGCCTTGCTGACAGTCACAATGTATTTACTGATACAACACATACGCTCAATACACAGTAAAATGAGTGTATAGTGAACAATTATCAATACAATAAACAATACAATTCTACACTTCACATGTGGAAAACCCTTGGCAAAGCAGGGCCGCGTGTCTTGCGAAGGACTCCAACTCTCCTCCAGTGGAGAGGCCGAGGGCATCTCAAGCTCGAGTCCATCCTTACCCCGCTGGAATTATGTACTGGGGCTTCCACCGGAGGGGCAAACATCCCAAGCCCCACACTTCCTCGCTCCCCAAACAGAAAACGCAGGAACACCACAGGGGGGCGCATGGGACTGTATGCAGGGTGTGTGTGTGTGCATGTAGGACTGTTACGCACACATGTTCTGCTACCTCCCTGCCTTCCATCATGATGGTACTGTCTGAAATATTTTTAGAATCACAGTATCACAGGGTTGGAAGGGATCTCTAGGATCATCTAGTCCAACCCCTGCACGATGCAGGATATTCACAACTAAGAACAACAACATTCAATTTATATATCACCCTTCAGGACAACTTAACGCCCACTCAGAGTGGTTTACAAAGTGTGTCATTATTATCCTCATAACAAAACACCCTGTGAGGTGGGTGGGGCTGAGAGAGCTCTGAGAAGCTGTGACTGAGCCAAGGTCACCCAGCTGGCTTCAAGTGGAGGAGCGGGGAATCAAACCTGGTTCTCCAGATTAGAGTCCTGCACTCTTAGCCACTACACCAAACAGGCTCTCACCACCTCCCCCCGCCACACCCCCAAACTGGCCTGGGAAAATTGCTACCTAACCACAAGGTGGCAATCGGCCTTACCCTGGGCATGTAAGAAGGAGCCATGAGAACTTAGCACTGATGCAACCCTTCCTGCCCTCCCTCTCACGATCTGCTCAGGTTCCCAGAATCAGCATTGCTGTCAGGTGGCCATCAAACCTCTGCTTAAAAACTTCCAAAGAAGGAAAGCTATCATGAACAGCAGGGTTGAAAATCAGGCAAAAATACATTCCTCAGAAAGGGGAGGGACCTGGTGGGGGCGTGTGTGTGAGAAGCCGCAGGCCGAGTCCTCTGGGGCAAGATCCATTACCTGAGCAGCCAAGAGGAAGCGCTCCCCAAAGGCCTGGAAGATGCGGCAGCTCTCAACCAGGCAGAAGTTCTCTGGCTCCTCGCAGAAGAAATCACAGAGAGCAGCCGTGGCTCGGTTCAGGCTGTCCAGAGAGGCCCTGACAGCAGACAGCTCAGCCTCTGCCGCCCGCAAGAAGGGCTCCATCTGGGACTTCAGGCCCAAGGCCTCCAGCCCCTCCTGGGCTTCCAGCACTCGCTGCCCCAAGCTCTGCAGCTCCGCCACGACCTCCAGACCAAAAATCCTGGTGGGAAGGGACACGCCTGAAGAGCTCGCGGAGCGGAAGACGCACTCCTTCCCCAGGACCCTCTAATAACAGTAACAACAGCGCTTATATCTGTCTGCTGCTCCAGACAGAGGAGTGCCCACCCAGGCGGTGAACAAAACCACGGCCCTTATTCTGCCCACAATCCAGCTGGGCAGCTGGCCTGAGCGGAGGGGCTGACCCAAGGTCACCTGCAGAGTTCATTGCAGGAGTGGGATTCGAACCAGCAGAGTGCTGACTTGCAGCCCAGCTACTAAACCACCATGCTACAGCAGCAAGGGCTTAGAGAGGATGGGAGGAAAGGCGGGCAGTAATGATGGCCATGAATGAAGTGCCACCGGGCAATTTGTGAGGCGGGCCTCTTCTAACCCAGACCCAGGGGGTGACAGTGCAGAGTTCTCCTGATGAGGCAGTGCCAGGGGGACCCTCCCCTGCAGCCCCCGATGCCAGGGACGGGTGGCATGGAGAGCGACACGGGCAGAGGCTAACGCACGCTCCTTCTGCTTCCTTCGTGTTGCGTTGTTTCTTTGCAATGCACCGAAAGTACGAGAAGACCCAGGCAAGGGAAGAAAGGGGAGGCTGAGACTGACCCGAAGCCTGCTTGGAAGCTAGTCTAGGTTGGCAATGGTTAGTACTTGGAACGGAGACCACCAAAGAAGTCCAGGGGCGCCATGCAGAGGCAAACAATGGCAAACCCCCTCTGAACGTCTCCAGCCTTGGAACCCCCAGCAGGGTTCAACTGTGCCTTGAAGACGATCATATTATCATCATCCAAGTCACAGAATCCTAGAGCTGGAAGAGGCCTTACAGACCATCAGGCCCACCCTTGCCCAGCGCAAGGACAGCCTAAAGCATCCCCGACAAGGATTCGTCCAGCCACGTCCCAAGACGCTCCGTGGCCACTGACCCTCCCTGCGCTCCAGAGGAGGCCGGGGAAGGGAGCTGAGGTGGGAGGGGCACTCCTCCCTAAGCTGTCAGTCCATCGGACCAGCCTGGAACGCCTTTGCTCAAGCCAAGACACAGGCACGTTCGCTCTCTGGCTGAGCCTGCAGTCAAGCACTCCTGTCCATTCCACCGGGGAGGGGAGAGGGATCTCAAACGTGAACTCTTCCCCTTCTCCCACACCCCACACTATCAGCAATCTATGTGATTTTAAGGGCCGAGCGCCAAGACATCTCCGGCTCATGAAACAGAAACGTATTGGTCCAAGTCCCTTTGGCAGGAGTTTTAAACAGACCCCCTCGCTTTGCAGAAAAATGGCCGTCAAGTGCGTTGGCTTTCGACCTGGAGATGGGGAGAGGGGGAAGGGGGGGCTGATCTGCCTTTCCAAGGATCTGAGTAAGCGCTAGCTAGGAAGCAACTGTGCTTTTTGTTCAGCGATGTATTCTCTATTTTCTTCCCCTGTGTGGCTGACTTGTCCCACAGCTTGTTTCGTGTGAGCGCTTTAGTAACAAAGTCTGCAAAAACAGGGATTAATTTGGGCAGGAGAAACAGACACCTGTGCCAGCTGCCCTGAGCAGCAGCTCTGGGGAGAGGGAGGTGGGGAAACTGAGCCTCTTCTCACACAGGCAGGCAGGCAGGCAGGCTGGCCTCTGCTTCGGGACTGATGGAGAGGACGATCGAGGTAACCCTTGGGCTCAACTCCAAAGGGTGGGAACTGGACACTGCCAAGGCCTTGTCTCCGGAGTCAAAAGAATCCATCCGCTCAGGGACGTTTACAAAGGTGTGCTAGACAGTGCTGGGATCCACTGAACGGGACTCGGCACCGAGCGCTGCACCCCTCACACCGATCCAAGTGCTCCGGCTGGCTGCCTGGTGCCACCCTGACACCCTTCACCGCCACAGGCGCACCAGCCAGCCTGGCAGGGCCAGCAGCCTCTCGTCTGAAGCCTCCAAGAATAAGCCACTGGCTTGGAGCAGCAGGGAACCAGGCCAGGCTTCCGGGCCACCCACATGCCAACTGAGAAGGCCTGATCCTCTGCCAGGCCCACACCAAAGGCATGCCAGGAGCACCCTCAGCCTTGAGCCGGAGGAGGAGGAGGAGGAGGAGGAGGAGGAGGAGAGGGGGCCTTCCTTACCGTGAGGCAGGCCCAACATGCGGCAGTTTCCTGGGGAAGAACAGAAGCCTCGGGTCCCTCTTTTCGGCCTCCTGCGTGGAACAAACGCGAGTGACTCTGGGTCGGTCATTCTTCCCCCTCTTTGCACTCCATTGATAGGGAGATGGCGGCTCCCCGGCCCCAGACCAAGGAGGAGGAGGAGCAGCAGCAGGCCCCACCCCCGGGCCGGCCGTGGGCAGGGGCACTTCCCTGCAGCCTCCCTCCCCCAAGGATCCACTGAGGTTCGGCCACCTCCACAGGCAAGAGCCCCCACCCCCGCAGGGCCCAGAAGCCCCGTGCTCAAAGCCCCAGCTCCAAGCCAGCCTCCCCCTCTTCCTCCCTCAGTGCCCCTCTTGCGTGCCAGTGGTGGCCTTCAAAGGTGCTGAGTCAGTTGGGTCGAGAGCTCAGAGTGTGCCGCAGGGAAGGGCTTGGTTCTGGGGTGCCAGGCCTGCTCTTTAAGGATGGGGGTGAGGGGAGGCAAGGGGAAGACACACACATGGGAGGGGGGGGGTTCTCTTTATTCTAGAGTGAACAGCATTCCCCAAGGGCACGTGTGCAGAGGGCTCCCCCTCAGCTGCAGCACCCAAATGCACCACCTCACTCCAAGCAACCAATGGCAGCTGCGCACCTCGATGGGAAGGTGTCCTGGTGGGGGGTGAAGCTGCCTCCGTCTTCCAGCTCTGTGCATAAAGCCGCGTATCTTTTTATTTTAGCAGAATACCTCCTAAGCCCATGCAAACGGCAGGCACCAGATACCGCTATGTGGAGGGGGGAGGGGTATTCCGAAGGGCATGATTGGCTGTTGCCAGTCCTGTCCAGCTTAAGATGTCCTCTGGGAGGGGAGAGCCTCCAGACCCACTCCTTATCAGTTATGGGCCCAGAGGCTGGGCAGAGATGGGCTTGGCTGCCCTTGCTGCTGACCAGTGCAGGGAGACAAATGCGGGGGTGGGGGGGTTGACCCTGTGGGTGTCATGATGCCAACGGGGCCTTGCGTGTGCCTCCCCTTCAAAGGCGGGACAGCCAGCAGTAGACACCTGAGTCCGAAACCAGCGGGCTGAAGCCAAGCGAATTAAGAGGTCATCCCAGCAGGCGGAAGCCCTCGAAGTTCAGTAGGCCAGTAGCCAGCGGCTGCTGAACACACCGGACTTGAAGCAGCCGCAGTCCCACCCACACAAACACCAGATTCCATTTATTTAAAGTGCTTCTGTGCTGCTTTCTAACCAAACAGGGTCCCCCTCCAAGGCAGTGAACATCAAAAACATTTCAGCATTTCAGGCATTTTTGTCCGTTTTTAATTTGACTTCTTGTAATTCTGTAATCATGAACTGCTTTGAGAATTTAAGGTGGGCTCTTAGCAAAGTGTTCAGCAATAATTAAATGCCCCCCATGCCAGAGCTAGGGGGGGGCAACGCCTCACCTGAGCCACGAAGTGCAGGAGGTCCACGCCCGGCCGGTTGGCTTTGGTGTCGGCCAGCTTGAGCAGTGAAGGCAGGCGGAAACCGAGGGCAGACCCAGCATAGCCTCCCTGTGGGCGGAGCCATCGGTGAGGAAAGGCCCCAGCCAGCGCACCCCGTCCCGCCTTGCATGCCCCGGGCAGAGCTGCCGGCCTTATGCATCTGGGCTGGCTTCAGTGGTGGGAGCAGGGGGGAATGCCCCCCTCCCCGCTTCCCTGGGCCGCAGGAGACTCCTTGCGCCGTCCCAGTGGCTGGGCAAGGGGCCCACCTGCTGCTTAGGAATCCCACCCCAGGGGCACCCACCTCTGCCCCGTCCAACCGACCAATGCCGTTCACGCAGGGCATCTGCCTGCCCCTCCTGCCGACTCACCTCATTCACAAAGTTGCCTGCCTCCAGCACCAGGTGGAGGAGCTCATGCAGCTCTTCACAGTCCAACAACTCTAATGGGGGGGGCACAAGAGCAAAGGGGTGAATGGGGGGGGGGCTAACAGCCTTAGAGTGTCTTTGCCTCTCCCCCTGCCCAGAGGGTGGTGGGAAGCGCATGCGGCAGTGCGACCTGGAGGCCAGAACGCTCTTGATCTACCTCCAGGCCCCTTTCCCTATTTTGCATTGTCACGAGCACAGTGTAGCGCCCCCCCCCCCGAGAAAGTCAAGTGATACCTTCAAGACTCTCAAGCCCTGCTGCCCCCCCGGCTTTCCAAGAGAGAACCCACCCCCGAGAGCCCCACCCTCCTCGCGCACCTAAGGCGGCCTCAGTCATGATCTGGAGGGCAGACTGCAGCGTGTTGAGCCGTGGGAAGAACTCTTCTTTCAGCACCAGCAGCTCCAGGCGGCGGGCATAGCTGGGGGTGGGGGGAAGGAGGCCCGTGAGCACCAGGCTTGGAAGCCCCCCCCCCCTCACTGCTCTCCCTGAAGCCGGACGCATGCAGCATCCCTGCAAGAGCAGCGGCAGTGCCAAGCCCCGACGGCATTCTCTCACCTGGGCACCTGGACCAGGAGAACAGCAAAGGACTCCGCCTCCGAGAGCCGCTTCTGGTTACCTCGGAACGCGGCCAACTTCTTAACCTTCCCAAGCAGAAGCGGGGGGGGGGGGTTCAGCACTTTGGCATTTGGAAGCAGGCCAACCTCTGCCCCCCGCCCCCCCGCCCCCAGTCCCCAGTCCCAGCTCCCCACTGATTACCTCCTCCCCATCAGGCAGCATCCTGGACAGCTCCAGCAGCTTCTCTGCCCCATAGAGGGCCCCGACTCCATCCCGAATATCAGCCACGATGGCTTCCACAGGCCTGGGGGGAGAGAGCAGCAGCCTGTACTGTGCTGGGGCCCTCAGCAAGCACTGAGAGGCCGCCCACCTCCAAGTCGGGCCGGGAGGCCTCCTGGATCTGCAGCAGATCTCCAGGCTACAGAGACTAACTAGTCTGGATAAAACAGCTGCTTTGGAGGGGGGGATGAAGGCCTTATGTCCTGCTGAGGTCCCGCCCCTGCTCCCCCCCACCCTCCTCAAACTCCACCCCCACATCTCCAGGAATTTTCCACCTTAGAGTTGGCAGCCCTGGCACCTGCCCCATTCTCACCTCCCTGGGGGAGCTCTAGATCAAGGGCTCCCCACCCCCTGCCCCACTTTACCTTTTAAATTGCTTCAGGAAGATACCAAGGTTCAGAACTTTTTTGGAGTCCAACAGAGAAGCCTGCGGATGGTGCGTAGAGGAGAGACGGCTTGTATGGCAGCAGAAGCCAAGCCCAGGGCGACTGAACAAAATGCACACCTCAGACCCGTTGAGGCTTAAGCCCTCCTCCCTGGTTGTGGCTGTTATGTTTGACTGAAACACTGTACACACCTATGCTTTATTTTAGATGTTGCTTTAATGACGAAATTTGCGCGGAAAGGCAGCAGAATTTTTAAAAATAAGCAAGCAAATAAAGGGCGTTGTGGGGAAATGCCGCCCCCCCCCCCTGCCCCGTTCCAGTTCCTGTGACTGCTCCGCGTCCCTGCGCAGGAGCTCAGCCGCACATTCGGAGCCGCCCGGCAGAGCAGGAGGGGGCTGCAGAGAGGAGCCGCTGAGCGCCGGGCACGGGGCGCTCCCGCCCTTCTTTGCGCTCCGCAGCCTGGCCAGAGCAGGGCAGGGGCTGCCGCCCGGCCTCCCCCCTCCCAGTGTGTCCCACCGGGAACCGTAACGCTGGGAAGGCTGCGGCCGTCCCGTGATCACACCCAAAGGGGCCCGGCCCGGAATCAGGCCCCCCTCCCCCAACGCGAGGGCTCTCGGCGCTCCAGGCTCCAGCCTCGCCCCACCGGAGCCTTCTAAGGAGAGGTGCCGGGGATGGGACCTGCACCCCAAGCCGGCCTTCTCCTACAGCCCCTCTCCCCCCAGGCCAGGGCCAGGGCCAGGGCCAGGGCGGGGCGCGGGACAGGAGGAAGAAGCGCCTTCCGGCTCTTCCTCCCCTCGCCAGGCTTTGACTTGGGGGCACGAGCCGCGCAGCACCGGGAGGGAAGGCCCGGCGAGGAGAGCGAAGGCGAAGAGGCGCTGAAGCCGCCGCGAGTGAAGCCGGCCGGCCGGCCCTCCGGCAACAACCCACGCGCGGGGCTGGTCCGGAGCACCCCCGGGGAGGGCGGCGCGCTCCGCTCCTCTCCTCTCCTCTCCTCCCCCTTTGGCGCCTACTCGGCCTGGCCGTCGGAAGGGTGGCGACAGGCAGGGGGGCAGCAGGCGAGCTCAACGTCCCCGGAGCGCCGCCGCTGGACACACCGCACGCGGGGCTCGGCGGCAAAGCCAGCCGGCCCAAGAGCAGCGCTGCGGGGACGGAGCGCCGGGCTCCGCCGGGGCGGCAGCAGGAGCGACCCGGTTTGGTTTGGGCGCCCGGGAGGGGGCGCGGGACTCGAGGGGGGCTGCTGGGGCTTCCGGCGCTCCTGGGGCGGCCCCGGAGGCAGAGGAGGGCTGGCGCTGCCGCTCCTTCGCGGGCCAAGGGGAACGCCTCCTCGCGCCAGGAGAGCCCGGCCTCCAAGAGAGGCCCCACCGCAGACGGGCTGCCTGCGGCACGGCTCGAAGGCGCCCCCACCCCAACCCGAGCCCCGGACAGCCGCTGCCTACCTGGCCGCCCCACCGCACCTGGCCACGCGGCGGCGGCAGCCGGCGCCCTCCTTGGCCCGCCCGCGCCGCCTTCCGCTCCGAGCCCCTCACCTGCTCCGGGGGCTGCCCGCGCAGGCCGGCCCCGGCTGCCTCCGGCCGCTGCCCGAAGAGCTCCTCCAGCAGGGCCCGGTCCAGGCCGAAGCCGCCCGGCCGCCCGCCTGCCGTCCAGAGGTTGCGGCGCCCGCGGACGCGCTCGGCGGGGATGGCCTCCCAGTTGAAGTTGCGCAGCTTGCAGCGCCGCCCGCCGCCCGGGCAGGGGCTGGCGGCGGCGGCGGCGGCCGGAGGGGGCGGCGGCAGCGGCAGCGGCGGGCTGGGGGCCGGGCTCTGGCCGAGGGGGGAGGCCGCCGCTGCCGCCGCCGGGCCCGGCGGAGGCGGAGGCGGAGACAGAGACGAGCGGCCGGCCGGCGGCGCCCCGGGCGCCTCCCAGTCCTCCGGGGTCGAGGGTGGGCAGCGGACCATCACCATCGCCGGGCCGGAAGAAGGCGGGAAGGACGCGGCTGCCCTTGAGCGCGTGCAGAAGGCCGGCCCCGCCCCGCCCCGCCCCCGCCGCGCGCGTCCCCCACGGAGCGCGCCGCACCGTGGCATTTGGGGCCGGGCGGGCCGGCCTTCCTGCCCCCTTTCCTCTACGCCCCGCCAGCGGCGAGACGCGCCAGTCGCTTCCCTCGAGGGGCTCGGCGCACGCGAGCGGCTGAAGGGACGCGGTTCGCTGGGCTCGCGTGCGGCCTCTCCCCTTTGGATCCGGAGTCTGGTCCAAAGGCAGCCCCTGAGCGTGTGCAGAGTGCTGCCTTCTCATCGCGGTACAGAAACGCCCGTCGAAGGGGATGCAAGCAAGACCGTCGAGCGCCCCGGAGGGACCGGCTGCGAACCTCGCCTTGCCACCGCACGTGTGTCCTTCGGGGCCGAAAAGAAACGAGCAGCTTTGAAACCTGTCCCCCGCCCGCCCCCATGGCAGAATCCCCCCCCCGCCCCTCCCCTCCCCTCCGGCTCCGGGCAGGGCTTCTTCGCAGGAGTGCGGGGAGGCTCCACGCCGGGCCCTGATGTTTCCCTGCTCGGCGTGCCGCAGGGCAGCCGGGCCGGCCAGTCTGCGGAAAGGGGCCGGCAACGACGCGCCCGAGGTTGGCCTGCTCGTGGACGGCCCGACGGAGCGGCCGCGTCAGGACCTGCGAGCGGATGAGGCGGGGGGCGGGCAGGTCTCCGAAACGGAGCCAGGAGGAGAGGCGGAGGCGGGGGCTGCGAGGCGGCTGCGGTCGGCGGAGGAGAGGTCCGGGCGCGGCCAGCAAGCGCGGGGCTGAAAGGAGCCCCGAGGGCCGGCAAGCCCCCAACTCTGCGCGGCGGCGGGGCGGGGCGGGGCCGGTAGGCAGCGGGGCGGTCACGGCTCAGGGCGACTCTCGGCCTGCTCCACTCGGCCGCAGAGCTTGCCGTGGGGCCCACTGAAGCTGCGGCGCGGCGCGGCGCGGGAGCGCCTGTGGAGGTAGCCGCACTCGTGGCGGCTCGGGCGAGAGAAGGCCCCGCCGGGGGAACCCTGCCCGGCCGCCTCGGTCCTTCGGAGACGCCTCCGGCTGAAGCCGCGCTGGACGGCCTCCCGCGCCTCCTCTCGCAGCTTCCTCTCCGGCGGCATTTTGTGCTGCGAGGCGAGGGCCGTCCCGCCACGAACCGCCCCAGACCCCCGCCCGGGCCCTTTGCTCTCTGCTCGAGCCGGCCTGCTGCGCCCGGGGGCCAAGCCAAGGGCGTCGCGCAGCGGTTGAGGCAGCGCTCTGCCGGCTGGACTCCCGCTCGAGCCCGCCCTTTCGCTCGGCCCCGCGGCACAGTGGGCCTAAGGGCCGCGCAGACCTCCTTCCCCGCTCTGGGCCGCGGCTCCTCTGTCGTCTCGAAGAGCTCTAGAGCAGCTCTCCGGCTCGCCTCTGGGCTACAGCCGTGCCCGGAGAGCTGCCTTGCGCCGAGCCAGCCCCACCTAGCCCACAGCGCCAGGGCTTGGCTCAGCACTGCCCTCCGGCAGCAGCTGCCCGTGGCACGGCGGGCAGAGGGCACTAGGTAGCAAGAGCTTTGCCTTGACGCTGAACGAACCCTTGCAAGCGTTTGGGTAAGAGACCCCCCCCCCCCAAAAAGTCTCCCTGCGAGCAGGGGGAGCAGAAAATTCCAGAGGCCAAACTTACTCCACAGTAACTGGCCTCTCATGACTCACACCGCTTGCCTCTTTGCTTTCTCTCTCTTCATTGGAGAGAGGTGTGTGTGTGTGTGTGTGTGTGAGAGAGAGAGAGAGAGAAATAAAAGCCTCCTTCCCCAGCGCAGCGGATTGCTTGCTTTGGTTGAAAAAGAAGTGGTGTGGCTTCACACCAAGGGGCCAGTATTTTAAAGGACTTCACAGGCACCGGAGATCACCACAAGCTGACACCCACACCCAGGTCCTGCCGTCAGCTTCCTCTTGGCCATCCCAACACTAACCGCTGTTGCCAGGGACCCCGCGCCCCCCCCCCCCCGTTATGGAGCTAGCAGTTCTGGTAGCACCCCTCCCTCCCCCCACCCCACTTGGAGGACCGCCCTTGCAAGAGCGTCTGTGACCTGGTCTGTCTGCCGAGGTGCTGAAGCTCCAGGACTCTCAGCCCACCCACCAGAAACCCATGCCAGGCACCAACTAAACTGCATGCCTGCAAAGCCGAGGGGCTCCCAGGGTGCCCCCCCACACACAATAGGCCCCATAAAGTGAGAAGGAGGCGGGCCTTCCGAAGGCGGGCCTCTGGGCCTGATGGCAACTGGGAGCAGGGTGGAGGCACACAAGTGTAGAACAGCTTCAGGGACAAGTCTTGGGGTTAAGGCTGAACTTGCAAAACACCAGAGGAAGGCGCAGGTGAGGGGGCCCTGGCTGCAGCCCCTGCCTGGGCATTTTCTATATGTAGCGGGCACTGGAGAGCAAGTGTTGTGGGGAGGGAGCAGCCACTGCACCAAAGAAATCCCAGCTCACAGCTTACTTTCAGGGTCAGATACACAACTCATTTTATTTCTGCAAAATCCTTCTTGATTGTCTCCACTGTCGCCACTCCATCCTCCTCCTCTGAAGGCCTGCTCGCTTCCACGCCCGGAGAGATTCAGGCACACGATGACCACCGCTGATTTGGGGGTGGGGGGTGGAATTCCTGAACAGGCCCTGGCTCCACCCTAGGGTAGCTCCTGCCAGCAGATGGGGAGCCTTGCAGCTTCTTGGTGGAAAACTGCGTCTAGAGGAGGGCGGGCCCAGGGAAGCCCCTGCCCCAGTGGGAATAGCCCTGAAGGGGGCAACCTGGGGTGGAAAGAGTCACATCCGGGGGCCAGCAGGGCTCTGCCTGGGCTTGAAAGCGCTCAGGCCCTGCAGCTGGGTCACTCATTGGGATGGAGAGGCGGTTCTCACGCACCTCTGGGCCACAGCTCTCCCCCTGCCCCCAGGTCTGCTCAGCAGGGACCAAGAGGCAACCTGCCCTGCAATGCCAAGCTGCAGGGCCAGGGGAGCACAGGGGTTAAGCAATCACGCAGCGATGAAGCACTTTGCTGGCTCGGATCTCACTACTGTCATGAATTCACCGGGTGGCCTTGGGCTAAGCCACTCTTCCAGCCCCAGGTCCCTTCCCCACCTGTATTGTGGGGACAGCATAGAATTTTTTCACTGCTCTGGGTGGGCACTAACCTCTCCAGAAGAGTATACAAATGAACTGTTACTCCTATTGTTGTTATTCTAGGGCAACAGCTCCAGGCAAGCTCAGGGCCATCCTAATTCCCATACGGAGAAGAACTGCCCAAAGTCCGGGCAGATGCTCTGTGCAGTAGACCGTTTCACCACCAACCCCAAGACAGGGAGGCACGGAGGCTACTGTTGCCCCCCCCCACCCATTCCACACACAGAGAGAAACCAGCACCTCGTGCCACAGGAGCAGTGGGGTGGGGGAGAGGGGCGCGCACCTGCCGCAGGAGCATAACCACCTCCATTTTGTACCGTTTATTCTGGAATCTTTACAGACTGGAGTGTGGGTGTTGTGGGGTGGTCAGGGCTTCGCTGAGCAGGAGAAAGGACCCTACCAGGCTTGGTGCCTCTGCCCCACGCAGCACAGGAAGGCAATCCGGGGGCCCTGGCCACGGCCGGCACCTAATGCACGCATGCACGCCCGGCCTTTGCCCCAAGTCGGAGCCCAACCAGAGTTTGGTCCGTAGTCCCAGCCTCGCTCCAGGGGCCAGCCGGGCATCAAGTAGCCCCCTTCCAGCAGCCAACAAGGCCCAACAGACAGTGCCCAGGAGTGCCTTCCCTGGGCAGCAGCCACAGCTACCCCGCAGGGCAGGTGATGAGAGCAGAAGGGGGCAAAAAGAGGAGAGGACAACCCCCAGCCACATTCTGGCCAGAGAGGGATGGAGGATGCTTGGCGCAAGGTGGTGCCAACGCCTTCGCCAGACGAACAACCAATCCTGGCCAAGAGGGTGGCTCTTTGGGAACGGCGGGGGGGAAAAACACGTCCCCTCCCTCCCGGCAGGAGTGTCTGCATGCAGTGGGGGGAGGAGGGGGACTGCACAGGCCTCCTGGAACGGAGGAGGAGCAGGCGCCATGCTCCAGGGGGGGCCCTTGGAGCACTAAACTGGTCCTTAAAAAAAGCAGGGCGGGAGGGGGCGGGGGGGCTTCTGCTACTGAGCCTGGGGGGGGCATGTTCAACCCTCAATCCTGGAGGCGGAGTCAGAGGCCCCCCGCCCTGCTGCCGCCCTGGTCAGAGTCCAAGTCCGTGGAGGGGGGAGGGGAGGGGCTCACTGCTCCTCTAGCCAGGAGGGCTTGTCTGCTCCGGGGCTCTTCAGCTTGATGCTGAACTGCTTCAGGGTCTGCTCCAGCTGCTGCTGGTTGCCTGCAAAGTAGGCCGAGATGGCGTTGTGGAAGAGGAGGAGCTGCTTATGCATCACTTTCACCTGGGGAGGGAAGGGTGGGAGCCGTGAGCCGTGAGCCGGAGGGGGCCCCCCCCCCAGCCCCGGCCTACACCCTCCACCTGCCCAGGCAGCCAGCCCTGCCCCGCGCTGATGCCGGGCAGCAAAGACAAGCCCGTCCCTCCCTCCTCCCTCCCGCCAAGCCAGCGGAGGGGCGATGCGCCTGGCCGGTGGGATGGCGGCAGGGTAGCCCTCCCGCGCACCTTGTTCTCCTCCAGGAACTTCAGCTTCACGGCCACGTCCGCGCGCAGCTTCTCGTACTTGACGCGGTGGGCCTGGAAGTTGGCCTGTGCAGCATCCAAGCGGCAGAGCGTGCCGGCATCCCGCGGGCCCAGGCTGAGCTCCTCCAGATCCGTGCGGTACGCGTCGTATTCCAGCCTGAGGGGCAGAGCCAGAGCAGAAGGGAGTCAGGAGGGCGGGGGGGGGGGGGCAGCCCCAGCTAGTCTCCTGTAAGGCCCCCCTTGCCCCGCCCCCTAGGAGGAGGAGGAAGGGGGGGGGGAGGTTCTCCAGCTGCCCCACCTGGCTGTCTCGTAGTGCTTGACCGTCATGAGGGTATCCTCCATGGTTTTGTTGACCAGGGTGTTGATGCTAGACACAAAGAAGTTGACTGCCCCGAGGAGGGTCTCTCCGTTCTTGCACAGCAGCTTCTGGGTCTCTGCGTTATACCCAAACTCCTCCTGCAAGAGGGATCAGCCGAGGGGGTAGGAGCTGCCCCGCCCGAGCCTACGTCGTCGTCTTCCTCACGCCCATTTCTGAGCGCACAATCTGCACCCTGCCTCAGTGGTTGAAATGCAACCAGTCACATACCCCCCTCCCCCATGCACGCTGCTGCTTCCTGTGGCTTGATGAGGGGGCAGAACAGTTCGACGAGGACGGAAGGCCGGCCCCCCCTGACATTCCACCAGCCACAGGCCACGTGTTCTCAGGCAGATTTTTTCATGCCCATCTTGAGAGCAAAAAAAGGGGCCAAGATTCTGAGCTTGCCAATCTCTTGCCTGCCCCGTGGGTGCAGAGCAAGCCACAGAGACCCCACCTCCAGCAGGCGGGCGGGCGGGCGGGCGGGCATGGCCATTTTGCCTCTGGCATTCTGGGAGGCAGCAAAGGGCTCCGAACCAGGAGAGGGCACGAACCAGTTCAGGGCACGAACCTGGAGTTCTGGGGACTTCTGGCTGAGGTCGGAGAAGGCGTCAGCGAGGGCGTGCTGCGTCTGGACCAGGCTGTAGAAGTGGCTGGTGAGCGCCCGCGCCAGACCCAAGACGCACTCGTATTTCCGCTTGGTGTCCCGAAGCAGCTCAATCTGGGCCTCCAGCTCCAGGTCGACTGTGCGGGAGCCACGCCCAAAGCGCTCCGACAGCAGCTGTTTCGTGCACTGGGGAGGGGGAGGGACAGCGCGGGGGCTATAGCGGGGCCAAAGGCTTCCTCCGCCAGTCAAGCCCCACCCCAGGACAGGCACGCACCTTGTATGTGTTGATGCCCCACTTCTTGACAATGTCAAACTTCTCCACGGCAACCCCCCGGGCGGCCTCCTCCCCGGTCATGGCTGAGTTGGGGTGTGGCTGGTGCAAATTGGAGCCTGTAATTCGCACAGAGAGGGGGTTTCATGGAAGTGGCTGCAAAGCCCCCAACCCTGCTGCCCTCGCTGCAGGAAGCGCTGCTCCGGGAAAGCACGCCCAGGCTGACCTCACTGGGCCACAAGGAACTGAGAAGCCCCTCCCTCCTCCACCCCTCCCGGTGGGGTCCAGGGCAGTACCTGCGGCGGCAGCCTGGCTGGCTATGCGGCTGGCAGCAGACGGACTGGGGGAGATGAGTGGTCCGTGGGGTGGGTGAGATGAAAGAAGAGAGTCTGAAATGGAGGGGACCCAAGGCAGGACACCAAGGGGGGGGTGTGTGTGGGGCGGGAAGGGGAGCCATGGAGAAGTTGCCGGGTAACACAGGGGAGGGGGGCAGAGGTGAGCCACGAGGGACACGGACAAGGTAGCAGCACACGACGTCTGCATGGAAAACCAGCCAGGAAACGGGGCACCATGCAGAGGGCGCCTGGCGAGTGAGACCTGCTTCCTTTCCCCCGGCACAGGGGCTACGAAGCCACACCCGAGATCTGGCACTGCCCCCCCCCTCGTGCAGTCTCCACCCTGGCTGGTGGGGGAGACAAGAAGGGCCGGCGCGTGCTTGCGGGCAGCCGACCTCCCGAGGGCATCGAGACTCCCTGCAGGAGGGGCAGGAGGGACACGCGCCTGGCTGGGCGGGCCGAAGGGACGAGAGAGAACTTCCTGAGGCAGGAACAGCGGGGACGGGCCGCGGCCCTCCTGGCTCCTGACCTTTGATAGAGCTGGTGGGGATGATGCCCTCCGCTGTCCCCCCGTAGCCCCCAGAAACAATGCTGGTCTCGTTCAAGTTGGGCCCGGACACCATCACCTGCTGTAGGTCCTGGAGAGGGGGAAAGGGGAGGAGATAAGAAAAAGGTCTCCTGCGCGAGCGAAGGGCCGCCCCCCTCTCCTAACTGGCAGCAGCTCTCCGACTCCTCTCTGGCCCAGGAGCCTGGCTCTGCTAGGGCGTGGGGGGTTTTCTTCTGTTCTCATCCCCGGGGAACCTGCTTGGGTTGGGCCAGCCCGCCTTTGCCCTCTGCCAAAAACTTCTCTGGTCTGGCAGCCTGGCCCTGAGCCCCTGGGCCCCCTCTCCTTACCTGCTCCAGCCCGTCATCCTCAGGGAGGCGCCTGGAGTCACCGTTGCCATGGATCGGGATCTCCATGGTGGCTGCTTTGCTCATTAGGCGGTCAGTCATGCTCGGAGTCTGGGGGTGGAAAACAGAGTGTGTTGCTGCCACCGTGGCCTGGGTTCCCTCTGCAGCACCCACCGCCCATGAGACAGCCTGTCAGGTCCCAGCCCAGCCCACTGCAGGCAGGCTCCTTAAACACACTCACACACACGGAGGAGGAGGAGGTCCTGCCGGGCTCAGTTTCCCCAGAAACCAGCAGTAGAGAGGAGCCCCACCCCGGGAGGGGAGACACTGCCGATACAGACGGGGTGCTTGCTCACCCACTCGTCTAACTGACAAGGGGCAGGGTGGCAGCAGAAACACTACTTGTTTGCAAACTGCCCCCCCCCCTCCCGGCCATCGCCGCTCCAAAGAACAGAATCACAGAACATGACCCCCCTCCCAGAAAAGTGACCCCAGAGAGGTGGCAGGACCCAGTGAGGGCAGCACCCACAGCCTGCAACACTCTGGACCAGCCCCAAGTCCTGGCTTCTCAGATACCAGCAGCTCTGTCTGTCTGTCTGTCAGGGAATGAGAGGCCTTAGTGGTGCTCCCCCACCCCGCCAGACACACACACACAAGTCACACTACAATTCCCACCCCACTGCCTGCACTTACAGCGAGTGGGGCATGGGGGAGGGAAGCTGGGCAGGGCCCCAAGATGCCACTGGACCCCTGCTCCTTCTGGCAGCACAGTGACACCAAGGCGCGGAGGCTCCTGGAGCCTCTTTGGGGCCGCCCCATCTGTCTCAGCCCTGAGCCAGAAGCCACTCGCTGGGATGTGTGAAAAGGCAGCCCTGCGGGGAGATGGAGAAGGTGCTCCTGTCATCCACAGGCAAGCAAACAGACAGGGAGGGAGTTGTTGGTCAAGACATATTTTATTGAGCTACAAAAAGTGAAGAGGCGGTCTGGACACCTGTCTTGCCTATGTCCCTCGGTTGGGGAGGGAGCAAAGCAAGTTTGCGCAGCAATCGGAGCTGCGAGATCCATTCCTCATGCTGCCCTCTCAGAAGCAAGGCTGAGATGCGGGCTGCCCCGGGGGCCACTCCCTGGGCTGGACTTGAATGGCAGCTGAGGGGGATCACCCAGGGACGGATCAGTCATGCTCCTAGGCCTCCCTGACGGGCTGTGACCTGCCTGAAAGGGAAACAGACACATCTGTGGCAAGCGTTTCCTGTAGACCTTGTGACCTAACTGAAAGTTTGCTTTGCGGATGACCAAGGTATCTAGAAATGGAACTCCATCAATCCTTCCTCACCGTGGCTCCAAATGATAAAGGTATCATCTATGAACCGGAACCAGACGGTAGGTTTGTGGGGTGCTGATTGATAGAGTTTTTAAACCACCTCAACAATGGTTGTTGTGGGTTTCCCGGGCTGTACTGCCGTGTTCTTGGCATTGTAGTTCCTGACGTTTCGCCAGCAGCTGTGGCTGGCATCTTCAGAGGTGTAGCACCAAAAGACAGAGATCTCTCGGTGTCACAGTGTGGAAAAGGTGTTGGCAGGTCATTTGTATCTACTCAGGAGGGGTGGGGTTGAGCTGAGTCATCCTGTAAGAGTTTCCCAGAGTGTGGAATGCTAATGGCGGGAGGCTTCACTGTATCCTGAGGAGGTTCTTTTGCCTTCGACAATACACCTCAACAATATCCACCTGAACATACAATTCACCATGGAGAAAGAAACCGAGGGTAAACTTCCATTCCTGGATACCTTGGTCATCCGCAAAGCAAACTCTCAGTTAGGTCACAAGGTCTACAGGAAACCAACTCACACAGATCGGCACTTACACAAAAACTCCAATCACCACCCTCGACAGAAAAGAGGCATAATAAAAACATTAGTAGACCGTGCAAGATGGGTATGTGAACAGCACTTTCTCAACGAGGAAACTAATCATCTAAACCACGCACTTCAAGCAAATGGCTATTCCAGAAATGAAATCAGAAGAGCAATTAAACCAAGGATAAAACAAACAACCAGGGAAAAACAGTCTCCCACAGGAAAAGTTTTTGCCATATATCAAAGGAATCACTGATCAGATGGGAAAGCTTATGAAAAAGCACAACCTGCAAGCAATATTCAGACCCACCAGAAAAATACAACAGATGCTACAATCAGCGAAAGACAGTAGAGACCCCCTCACCTCTGCAGGAGTATACCGCATACCCTGCAGCTGTGGACAAGTTTACATCGGGACCACAAAGCGTAGAATCCAGACAAGAATAAAAGAACATGAAAGACACTGCAGACTTGGCCATCCGGAAAAATCAGCAGTGGCTGAACATAGCCTAACTCAAACAGGACACAGTATCCTATTCCAGGACACTAAAATACTGGACAACACTTCCAACTACTTTGTCAGATAGCCCAGGGAAGCCATTGAAATTCACAAGCATAAGCACAATTTCAACAGGAAAGAAGAGACTTTAAGAATGAATAGAGCATGGTTTCCAGTCCTGAAAAACACCAGGCTAACAAAATACGCTATACCCTACAATCGCCCTGCAGAGATTAGTATATCAAGCACCAATCCATATGCAAAAGAACCTCCTCAGGATACAGTGAAGCCTCGATCCATTAGCATTCCACACCCTGGGAAACTCCTACAGGATGACTCAGCCCAAACCCACCTTCCTGAGTAGATATAAATGACCTGCCAACATCTTCTCCACACTGTGACACTGAGAGATCTCTGTCTTTTGGTGCTACACCTCTGAAGATGCCAGTCACAGCTGCTGGCGAAGCGTCAGGAACTACCATGCCAAGACCACGGCTATACAGCCCAGAAAATCCACAACAACCATCGTTCTCCGGCCGTGAAAGCCTTCAACAATACATCAATTTATATACCGCCCTTCAGGACAACTTAACACCCACTCAGAGCGATTTACAAAGTATGTTATTATTATCCCCAAAACAACAAAACACCCTGTGAGGTTGGTGGGGTTGAGAGCGCTCTGATAGAGCTGTGAGAAGCCCAAGGTCACCCGTCTGGCTTCAAGTGGATGAGGGGGGAATCAAACCCGGCTCTGGCAGTTTTCAAGAAGAGGCTGGATGAATACTTGTCAGAGATGCTTTAGGCTGATCCTGCACTGGGCAGGGGGTTGGACTAGATAGTCTGTATGGCCCCTTCCAACTCTATGATTCTATGATTAGAGTCCCGTGCTCTTAACCACTACACCAAACTAGCTCTCCCAAACTGGCTCTTGCTTACCTGGATTCACGGGTGCCCCAGACAGAAGTTATGTATAACAATAATAATAATAATAACATTCGATTTATATACCGCCCTTCAGGACAACTTAATGCCCACTCAGAGCGGTTTACAAAGTATGTTGTTATTATCCCCACAACAAAACACCCTGTGAGGTGGGTGGGGCTGAGAGAGCTCTGAGAGAGCTGTGACTGACCCAAGGTCACCCAGCTGGCTTCAAGTGGAGGACTGGGGACTCAAACCCAGCTCTCCAGATGAGAGTCCCTCGCTTTTAACCACTACACCAAACTGGCTCTCTACACTAAACTGGGTGCCCAGGGAGCTGACTGGGTGCGTAGAGGGGGGCTCGGCTGCCACGAGGGCAGAAGTGGACTGGTCCCCACATAGCATCCTGTGCCCCACAAGCGCATGGGGGGGGAAGATTAATTCTCCCATACAATTGGGCACCTATGGGCTACACCACCATTTTTCATGGTGTAACTTTCCACAGCTGTTGGGGGCGTGCCCAGACCCGAAATGGCCTAGGGAGCTGGCTAATTCATACTCTGCACTCCCCGCCCCCCGGGCGCTGGTACAGGGACTTACAGCACACTTACTGCCAGGCCTGGCTGCCGCAGCCGGCCACAAGCAAGGGCCCGAGGCAGAGCGGTGCTGCAGCTGGCCACTGCTGTAAAGGGGACTACGCCAGTGTAAGTGCAGGGTACGATGGCGTAACTCTTAGTTAACCCCCTGAGCACTTTCCAGCCCCCCACTTAGGACTGAGCTGCAAATCTGTTTACTGTAAGAAAAATTTCGAATACTCTCTATACCTTTACTATAAGAGTTGCAAAGCGGCTGCAACCCACGCTACCATCGCACGTCTAAAGTTTTCTCATCTCAGAAGCAGGAAAAATGAATAAAAGTGGAAGTTAGAAAACGATATTCTGCGGTAAATAAAAGGAAGTATATTATTTGGACAGCAACACTCTGATAGGACTACCAATGTATTTGGCTATCAAGCTAAACTTTATCACTCTAAAAACCACTGAATTGCTTAATAATGTATTATCATTAAATACATTATAGCATGCTAATTGTTCAAAAAAATTACATTTAAACAGAAAAAAGCCTTGAAAATGCCGTATATGTCTATAGTAGACACAGGAATTATCTAACGTTGCAGATTGTCTGACATGAACATTTTCATACCTCTCATTTTGAGTGAGAAAAATCTTTCCTGAAAAATCATTTTTAAGACTGAAAATGTTTCATTTTTTTAAAAAGTGCTCCCTAAAAATCCTTGAGCAATTTTTTTCTCCCAAACCTCTTCCTTTTATTCTCTTGATAGTTGAATAGGTTTTTTAAAAGACTTTATTCTATCAGTTTTTCCTTTATGAGCTGTCTTGGGTAGGCTGCATGTCACTTTTCAAAAACAAACTAACATTGTATAGATTCACTTTGATTCCTTGCGGGCAGAAAAATGCCTACTGACCTCTAGGCCGTCCCATCTCTGACACCGGGGCAGGGGAGGTGGTTAGGAAAAACACTGCACAGATATGTAATTGTTGTACTACAGCAGAAGCTGGAGAAGAAGAGGCATCCTGGCAGGAGCAGGTAGGTGCCAAGGAGTCCCCCAATCAGCCGCTCCTGGTTGTCACCTCCAGCTCACAGCTTAGCCTGTTCCGGGATCAACCACCTCCCTGGAGGAGCCTCCAACCAGGCCAGCCCAGGGCCTGCCCCAGCCATAAGCCCGGCACAAACTCAGCTCTCCCGGCCACCCACCAAGTGACACCACCATAGAACCTGACGTCAGCCACACCCTCCGGGCCAGGGGTTGGTCACCTGCACACCCACTAAGGGGGGGGGGGAATACCTGCCATCGTGGGCCAGCAGTCTGTGTACACCAGCCGCCCTAACAGCCTCTACACCAGGCCAGGAGCCAGACCGGACACTGAGGGGCCAGGCTTGTTTTTGAGCTGTCAGTGTTTTGTGTTTTAATGATCACATTTTCCAGTTCCAGTTACCACAAAGCCCACTCCTAAACTTCTAATAGTTTCTCATAATTTTAGAAAAGTTATAATGAAAGTGTTGTACAGCATATAAATAAATATGGGGTAACCTTAGATATCATCACCATAACATAAAGCTAACTTCTAACCCTATGCTAACTTCTCCCCAATTTTTCATAATTTCATTGTGGTTTCGGCAACCTCATGAGAAGACCAGACTCACCGGAAAAGACAACAATCTTAGGAAAAGTTGAAGGTAGTAGGAAAAGAGGAAGACCCAACATGAAATGGCTCGACTCAATAAAGGACGCAAGCTGTCAATGATAGGACATTTGGGAGGTCATTGATTCAGGGTCATCATAAGCTGGAAGCAACCCAACAACACATAACACACACAAAGCTAGATTTTAGTTTCATAGCACCTTATAGACCAATAAGGTTTCCAGGGCATAAGGCTTTGAGCAGAGCTTGGACTCTCCAAAGCTTATACCACGGAAACCTTATGGGACTTGAATCTTGCTCTTCTACCGCAGGCTAACATGCTACGGCTGCATTTAACTGCATTTTGGAGGGAGAACAGACAGCAACTGCTTAAGAAACGAATTCTTCTACTACCACTGATTGATGTAAAGTTAATATATAAACAAACATTAGAAGAACTTCTTGGGCCTGAGCTTTAATATACAGCAAAACATTCTGATGTGAAATAATAAGTAAGTTTCGAGCATCACTGAGACACTCCCCAATAAGGCCACTGCTGAAAATACAAGGCACCCCAAAGAACTTCCCAGGGGCCTGGAGACCAAGTCCTCTGAGGAAAGGCTGAAGGAGCTGGGCATGTTTAGCCTGGAGAGGAGGCGGCTGAGAGGCGATAGGAGAACCCTCGTCAAGCTCTTGAAGGGCTGCCATTATAGAGGATGGCGCGGAGTTGTTTGCCGCTGCTCCAGAAGGTTGGACCAGAACCAATGGCTTGAAATTAAACAAACAAGCTTTCGGCTAAATGTTAGGAAAAACTTCCTGACAGAGCGGTCCCTCAGTGGAACAGGCTTCCTCGGGAAGTGGTGGGCTCTCCTTCTTTGGAGGTTTTTAAGCAGAGGCTAGATGGCCATCTTTGCTGTCAATTCTGCGAACCTAGGCAGATCGTGAGAGGGAGGGCAGGAAGGGTTGCATCAGGGCTTAGTTCTTACACGCCCAGGGTAAGGCCGATTGCCACCTTGGGGTCAGGAAGAAATTTTCCCCAGGCCAGTTTGGCTAGGGATCCTGATGGTGTTTCGACATCTTCTGGGCATGGAGCAGGGGTCACGGGGGGTGTGGGGGGAGGTAGCTGTGAATTTCCTGCATTGTGCAGGGGGTTGGACTAGATGACCCTGGAGGTCCCTTCCAACCCAGTATTTCTGTAATTCACCTGCTGCTTTGGGGCTTTACATGAGTTGCAGGCTTTGGGGCTTTACATGAGTTGGGGTATTGGCAGGTTGCTCGGAAGGACTCTACCTTCTCCTGGCCTGAGGCCCACAGGAGCCAGTAGCTGCCAGGGGGCGAGAGCTCCAGCTAGGGCTCAGCTGCTCAGCCCTCTTCCCCTTTGTTGGCGCGGAGAGAACTGCACCTGCCTGGGGGAAAGCCCTGTGACTTGTCCCACTCAAGACATACGAGGCAAGAGATTCCAAGTCCTATTTTATTGTGCAGCAGCCACGTCTCCTTAATGTGAGCTTCATTCACTTAAGTTGCCCTGGGTGCCGCTTCACAGGTGAAAAGTGGGAGAGGGAAAATACATCCAGAAGCAGAGTCCACGTGACACTTCCAGTGGTGCTGTGCAGGTGGCTGAGCCAATGCCTGGCTGCTGTGCTTAAATGGCTAAGGGTGACCACACACTGGAGCTGGGCCCTGGCAAGGCGGGGTTTCTGCTGGTCGGCAAGGCAGGCCGAGGTCTTGGAAGGCCTTGTGCTGCCCGCCATTTGATAGCTGACCTTTGCTGACTCAGTTAAGAATCTGGGAGCTGGCCAGGACCCAGCGTTACGGCTGGAGTAGCAAGTTAATTCTACTGCAAAAAATTGCTTTCTTCCACCTTTATTTAGCACAGAGGATAGCCCTCTATCTTGATCTGTCCACCAGAATCCATGCCTCACCAGGCATGAAGTCCCTCTAACCCTTGTGGTAGACTGCTGTAGCACTCTCTACATGGGTCTGCCCTTGAAAGCAATTTAGACTCTAGCTAGTACAGAATGCCACCAGCTTGATTATTATTGGGATCCACGTGGAGTAAGTACTCCGCAGTTGCTGCGTTGGTTACCACTTATTTTCTGGGTTCTAAAAAAGACCCAAACCCCGTGCAGATTCTTGCATACAGTCCGTCCTGGCCTGGGACCCACACATCAGCAGCAGTGCTTCTTTCAATATGCGCAGCTGTTGAAGTTTTTAATGTTTGTTCAGAGTTTTAAAATAGATTTGTATTTATTGTAGGATTTTAATGTTTGTAATCTGTAAATCTTTGATAGAAATATGAATTGAAAATGAAATCATAATAAAAGGAGACATCTGTCCATGGCAGGCATGGCTCATCAGAAAATCAAGACAAGGGCTTCAAAATTGGCCATCAGCTTTAGAATGAAAGTGGGGGTTGCAGCGTCAAAAATGAAGGGAAGCAGAACACCCGCCCCCCATGTGCTAATGAAACCGAACACTGTTTGCTTGCGGCCGGCAGAACCAATCAGAAAATATAGCTAGGCGTCTCAAACTTGGCCACCAACTTCAGAACGTTCATGGGAGTTGCAGGGCCAAAGGGGATCCCAACACCCAGGCCCGTGTTCTCGCATGGACCCTCCCCTCCCCTCCCGGATGCAACTTGCAAAGGAAAATTAGTACTCTGCGGCAGGCATAATGAATCAGAAAACAAGGATAGGCGTATGAAAACGACCACTAATGATTACGGGAGCTGCAGGGCCAAAATGAAGGGAGCCAGAGCACCCTGCATCACTTGATCTCCACCCCACCCGCCCCTGTCCGACCTGCAATGGAAGCAAAGGTTCGTTGTTCATAGCAGGGATAACTCATCTCTCTATATAATTGAGTAAGCGTGTTTCAGACAACTCACTTTATACCCTGGTTCACCACCAGAGGGCGATGCCGCAGAGGAAAGCCCAGGTAACTCACCGCATCACTCCAGAAAACGTGCCATGGTGGGAAGCCCAGGCCGCGAAAAGGAGCAGAGCAGGTGGCAATGCCCTCCCCGCGCCTTAACCCGGCTGATATTAGGTGTGGAGCAGGTGGCAATGCCTGCCCCCCCTTCAGCCAGCTGGTATTAGGAGTGGGGCAGGTGGCAACACCCATCACCACCTTAAGTCAGCTGGTATTAGGAGTGGAGCAGGTGGCAATGCCCCCACCCCCTTCAGTCAGCTGGTATTAGGAGTGGAGCAGGTGGCAATGCCTGCCCCCTGCATTAACCCTGATGATATTAGTAGCAGAGAAGGTGGCAATACCCGCCCCTGCCTTAACCCAGCTGATATTAAAGAGTAGGTGGCAATGCCCACTCCCCACTTTAACCCAGCTGGTGCTAGGAGCAAAGCAGGTGGTAATGCCCACCACCCTCCTCATCACAACTGGCATTAGGAGCGGAGTAGGCAGCTATGCCCCCTCTCTGCCTTAACCCAGCTGGTATTTGGAGCAGAGCAGGTGGCAATGCCCGCCCCTTCACCCAGGTGGGATCAGGAGGAGGAGGGAATGCTTGCCTGCCCGCTCTCCCCTTTCTAGAGCCCGTTGTATTTTTCCCCACAATGGGCTTTGTTTCTAGTCAGAAAATAAAGCCGGGAGTCTCAAAGTTGGCCACCTGCTTCAGTTTTGACGATGGGACTTGCTGTGCCAAACTGAAGGAAAGTGGAACGTCCCGGCCCAGATCAGCTCCAGAAAATCTCTCTGGTATTTGCAGTGGAAATAAAGGTTTACTCACAAGAAGCCCGGAAAGCGCATGGGCAGCACAGGGAGGGAGGGAGGGAGGGCAAAAAGTGCCCCACCTGTGACAAAGCAAAGGGGCTAACCACGCCCTTGAGGTATCAGAGCCTGCGGTCTGGTCAGGATCAGGATGCCCGACTAGGATCCAAGAGGCTCACGTTCAAATGCCACGTCTGCCACGGAAGCTTGCCAACCGGTTGTGGAACAGGCACGCTGCGAGCCAGCCTGGGTTCTTGTGAGGGAGGAGGGGAAGGAAGGATGACGAGGTGAGCCCCGGTGGGGAGAGAGGCAGCACGGACAGGGTGAACGTCCTCTCCTTTATAAGGCGGCGATGGGTGGAGGATTTCCCTGAGCCGTCGAAGCCAAAGTGGGGTCACAGCATGGGGGCCTGGGACCAAGCAGCTCCAGGCTGGAATCTCCACTCTGCCACTCAGGCTTGCGGGCTGATCTTGGGCCAGTCACACACAGTCAACCGAACCTACCTCTCAGGGTGGCTGTGACAATAAAATGGAGGAGAACAGTATCAGCTGCTCTGAGTCCCCCCATTGGCGGGGGGGGGGGTGACATTTGTCAGGGATCTCATTCCGGCTACAGTTTGCACAAAAAGAGACGGCCGTTCTTGCTGCAGCTTCATCTGGCATTGCTACAGCTCTTTTGGCAGGAGGCAGGACTGCTCGTTCAGTGTTCAAACCAGTTCAGCCTCCCGCACACAGTGAGCTACTGGGCCAGCAAGCACTTTAACAGCAAGTCTGCCAGGTGCCTCCATCCAGGTATTTTTTTCTGTAATGCTGGACCTACCGACTCCCACCCTTCATAACCTGTACAGCTCTTTGGAAAAACCTGCCAGATCAGAACTCAGACCCCCGATTCCTCCCAGAAGGCTCACCATCACTCAAGACAGGAAGGGCCCTCCTTGCTACCTGTGCGCCGCCTTCATGAAAACGAGAGGCAAATGACATGAATCCGAAGCAGCCCTGCTGAGCACAGCCTGTCCAGCGAGAGCCGTGCTAGAGCAGGGGCACCCACGAAACTCTTGCTTGGAGCTCGGGAAACCCCTCCACAGCACAGGGCCCAGGCCCAGCGGGACAAAACCTGCGCACGCGCACGGGCACGCGCACCTGCCTGGAAAGCGGCAGCGGAGGGGCTCCTCCGTGCTGGAAAGAGGGCCTCTGTGGCGGCGATCGTGACCCAAAGCCCGTGCCAGGAGGCATGCACTGCGCGCCAAGGGGCGAAAGCCCGGGGCGGGGGCGGGGGCGGAAGGAAGCCCAGGCCTTTCTTCCTGGGGAAGGAAACTCTACCGGGGGTGGCACCACTTGGAGGCAGGCAGGCATCTCGAAGCCTGCTGCAAACCGGGGGGGGGTTTTTGCCCCCCCTCCGAATCCTCCCCCGGGCCTTTGAACCTTCGCCCGAGAGTCAGCGAGCCCCCCCCCACCTGTCGCTACCCCAAGAGGCGGGTCCTGCGTCCCGTCCCGTGGCCCCTCCTGCTCCCGCCCCAGCGCTGCGGCCGAGCGGGGGCAGGCGGCCTGGGCAGCCCCGCAGGGACCCCGCGGGCGGGCGGAATCAGGTAGCCGCCGCCGCCGCCGCCCTCCCCGCGCCCCTCCGGCCAGGCGCCCCCCCCCCTCCCTCCGGCTCACCTGGGGCGCGGCGGGCAGGCGGGGGCCGGGCAGAGCCCCCTCCCCGCGGGGCAGCCACCTGCCGGGGAGGAGGGCGGCGCGGGAGGCTGCGGGGCGGTTCCGGCAAGCGGGCGCCGCGCCTCGGGGATCCGCCGCCGCCGCGAGTGGAGGACGCCGCGCGGGCGGGCGGGCGGGCGGGCGGGGTTGGTGGCCGCCCCACTCCGCTCCGCTCGGCCCCGCTGCGCAGCTGCCGCCGCCCCCGCCTCCCGCCTCAGCCCGGCCCGCGCCAGGACCTCGGCGGAAGTCGGCGGCGAATGCGACGGAGGCTCGGCTCGGCTGCCCTCCGCGGCCTGGCCCGGCGCCACCGCCACGTCTCCGGCCCGCGCCAGGCGCCTCCCCCGGGGGGGGGGGGCGCCCGCCCTGGCCCTGGCCCTGGCCCTGGCCCGGCCTCCCCGTCCCCTTCTCCCCTCCTCCCCCCCCCGGGGGGCGGCGGCGGGGGGGCGGCGGCGGGGGCTGACCTGCTGCGGGGGGGCCGGAGGGTCCCGGCGGCTCCGGGCTGCGCTCCAATGGGGCGGCGGGAGGGGCCGGCCGGAAGCAACGTCAGCGCCGGCGGCGGGCCGGAAGGGCGTCACGGGAGCGCCGCCATGGAGACGGCAGCGGCGGAGCAGCAGCAGCACCTGCGCAGCGTGAGCCACGCCGGGGGGGGGCCTGACACGGGCGCGGGGGGGGGGGGGACACGTGCACGCGCAGGCTGACGGGCGCGTTCTCGTTGCAGCTGCGGGACTTCCTGCTGGCCTACAACCGCCTGACCGAGCTCTGCTTCCAGCGCTGCGCCTGCGACCTCAACTACCGGGCCCTCACCGGGCAGGAGGTCAGGCCGCGGGCAGGGGCGGGGGGGAGGAGGAGGGGAGGGGGGAAGGCCCCGGCCCCGGCCCCGGCCGCCTGACTTCTGCCCTCTTCTGCCCTCCCCGCCCCGCCGCAGGAGGCCTGCCTGGAGGGCTGCGCGGGGAAGCTGGTGCGCTCCAACCACCGCCTGATGGCCGCCTACGTCCGGCTGATGCCCGCCCTGGTCCAGCGCCGCCTCTCCGACTTCGAGGCCGCCGCAGCCGCCGCCGCCCCGGACGCCCCGCCGCGCCTCCCGCTGCCCGCCCCGCCCGGGCCCTAGGACCGCCGCCCGGCCCGGCCGCCAAGAGGGACGCGCCCGGCCTGGGAAGCCCCCGGGCCCGCCGCCCGCCTGGCTCAGAGCCTGCGCCTTGCACCGGCGCAGGGGAAGAAACCGGAGCCCCGCCCCGCAGCGTAGCCCATCCCTGCCCGGCCGCCCCGTGCCCGGGGGAAGGCCTGCGGGGACGTTCCTTGCCTTGGCGCGGGGCCTGAAGCCTTCCCCTCGCTCCGCGCCCCCGTGGCTGTGGCCTCGCCGGCCCTGGTGCCCCCCACCCCGCGGGACAGGAGCAG